>NC_083112.1:77333205-77639705 GCF_949774975.1 Lagenorhynchus albirostris | reverse complement strand
AAAGACCTGTATGCAGAAAACTATAAGACACTGATGAAAGAAATTAAAGATGATACAAATAGATGGAGAGATACACCATGTTCTTGGATTGGAAGAATCAAATTGTGAAAATGACTATACTACCCAAAGCAATCCCTATCAAACTACCAATGGCATTTTTCACAGAACTAGAACAAAAACTTTCACAATTTGTATGGAGACACAAAAGACCCTGAATAGCCAAAGCAATATTGAGAAAGAAAAACAGAGCTGAAGGAATCAGGCTCCCTGACTTCAGACTATACTACAAAGCTACAGTAATCAAGACAGTATGGTACTGGCACAAAACCAGAAATATAGATCAATGGAACAGGATAGAAAGCCCAGAGATAAACCCACGCACATATGGTCACCTTATCTTTGATAAAGGAGGCAAGAAATGGAGAAAAGACAGCCTCTTCAATAAGTGGTGCTGGGAAAACTGGACAGCTACATGTAAAAGAATTAAATTAAGAACACTCCCTAACAAACACCTTATGAAAAATAAACTCAAAATGCATTAAAGACCTAAATGTAAGGCCAGACACCATCAAACTCTTAGAGGAAAACATAGGAAGAACACTCTTTGATGTAAATCACAGCAAGATCCTTTTTGACCCACCTCCTAGAGTAATGGAAATAAACACAAAAATAAACAAATGGGACCTAATGAAACTTCAAAGCTTTTGCATAGCAAAGGAAACCATAAACAAGATGAAAAGACAACCCTCAGAATGGGAGAAAATATTTGCCAATGAAGCAACTGACAAAGGATTAATCTCCAAAATATACGAGCAGCTCATGCAGCTCAATAACAAAAAACCAAAAACCCAATCCAAAAATGAGCAGAAGATCTAAACAGACATTTCTCCAAAGAAGATATACAGATTGCCAACAAACACATGAAAGGATGCTCAACATCACTAATCATTAGAGAAATGCAAATACAAAACTACAATGAGGTATCACCTCACATCACCGGTCAGCATGGTCATCATCAAAAATTCTACAAACAATAAATGCTGAAGAGGGTGTGGAGACAAGGGAACACTTTTGCACCGTTGATGGGAATGTAAATTGACACAGCCACTATGGAGAACAGTACGGAGGTTCCTTAAAAAACTAAAAATGGAACTACCATATGACCCAGAAATCCCACTACTGGGCATATAGCCTGAGAAAACCATAATTCAAAAAGAATCATGTACCACAATGTTCACTGCAGCACTATTTACAATAGCCAGGATATGGAAGCAACCTAAGTGTCCATCAACGTAAGAATGGATAAAGAAGATGTGGCACATATATAAAATGGAATATATATTACTCAGCCATGAAAAGAAATGAAATTGAGTTATTTGCAGTGAGGTGGATGGACCTAGAGTCTGTCATACAGAGTGAAGTAAGTCAGAAAGAGAAAAACAAATACTATATGCTAACACATATATATGGAATCTTTAAAAAAAAGAAGGTTCTGAAGAACCTAGGGACAGGACGGGAATAAAGACGCAGACGTAGAGAATGGACTTGAGGACACGGAGTGGGGGAAGGGTAAACTGAGACAAAGTAAGAGAGTGGTATGGACATATATACACTACGAAATGTGAAATAGATAGCTAGTGGGAAGCAGCCGCATAGCACAGGGAGATCAGCTCAGTGCTTTGTGACCACCTAGAGGGGTGGGATAGGGAGGGTGGGAGGGAGATGCAAGAGGGAGGGGATATGGGGAAAAATGTATACGTATAGCTGATTCACTTTGTTATACAGCAGGAACTAACTCACCATTGTAAAGCAATTATACTCCAATAAAGATGTTTAAAAAATTGTAAATCAACTATATTTCAGTAAAAATTTCTTAAAAAAAGAAAAAAACACAAAACAAGGTGTGACCATTCTAAAAGCAGAACGTGGTACAAGAAGTGGGCCATGGGGACTGGGAGGGGAGCGACAACTTCTGGGTTCCTGGAGATGGCATCGTTTGAGAAAGACCGTGAGAGACGGCCGGGCAGGTGAAGACGTGGAAAGAGCATTCTGGGTGGAGGGGGCAGTGTGGGCAGAGCCCAAGGTGGCAGGTGGCCCTGCTGCATGGAGGGCAGAGCAGACCAAGAGCCCCAAGGGAGCAGATGGAAGGCGCTGGTTAGGTTGCTGGGAGGGTGAGGAGGGGCTGCAGGCAGCATGGGGGTGGAGTAGGGCACCCTGCTGTGGTCACAGGACCCGAGCAGCCTCAGGAGGAAGGACCAGAGCCCCCACCTCTGCTACTCACTCTCCTGCCTCTCCATCCACCTGGACTCACGTTGGCTGCTGTCCGTCGGGGACGCAGCATCTGCTCCTGGCTCAGGAGTCACAAGGGCCGCCCTTCCTGCAGGGCCCTCGCTCACCTGCTGTGCGTACTTCACCTCGGAGGAAAACCTCCACTCCCCTGATCAAATGGGGTTGAGGTGCGACAGGATCCCAGGCACTTAGCAAAGAAGGGAAAGCGGGCTTCATGTGGTCCTGTGAAATTAACCTTTGAAAGGGCTTTGGGAGACTGGAAACCCCGACTCAGTTCTTGTACTTGGCACTTTGATTATTTTGACCCTGTGACCATATCTTGAGAACAGACGTGCCTGTGAGACACCAGGTTCGAGTATTTTCATGGCTTACTAATCTAATGCCATTGATCATACCATGTGTTTCATGGACTGTGAAGAAATTAACTATTCCAAAGCTGAGATAAACCTTAATGTGATAGATTTAGTGATGATTTTTGGATACTTCTTTATGACTTTCTTTCATTAAAGATTGACATGATACGTATTGAAGGAAGTCCAGACACAGCAGGGTGACTGGATACACTCACATGTATCTATGTATATATCCAAGGGCCAACACCGTAGTCCTGAAATACTACTTCTCACTAAAAAGAACCGGAGCTCCGTAGAGAAACAGCTGATCTGGACCTGGACGTTTACCAGATGACCCGAGGACATTTCATCACACCACTAATGATGGAGCCAAGTTAAGGAGGCGTCCACTGACCAAAGAAGGGACAATTTGATCCTCCAAATATCATAACTGCAATGGATCGAAACACAACACATATGTTTAAATCCATGAGCTTTCAATGAAACTAAAAAGAATTAAATGGTACCACTGGAGGATGCTCATGAATAATTCATTATTTTGAAAATTCGTAAACAAAGGGAGGATATCAAATATTTATCCCACCTTTCCAATATAGAATATACCCTGGGCAGCCAGATACGATATGAGGAAATTCCCTCTTTATAGAATTAGAATAGGACCACGTTCCAACCCTAAGTGTATTAGTGTATCTTGACACGGAGCAGTGGCAGCCGCTACCATTACAAAGATGGACAGTCAGACATTCCCTGTCTTCTGACCTGACAGGTAGAAGAGGCACCCAGGAAGTGGTCTTGCCTTCACCCAGTAGACCGGAATCTGATCGCAGCCCCAGATCTGGTTACAATTTATAGGAAACACAGGAGTGTGTTGGACTAAACCACTGGAATGCAACTGGGAAAACCTCCGAAGTGGGAAACCCTGCAGATCAATGACTGTTTCCTAAACAAATAATAAGAAAAAAAGAAAGAAGAAATGCAGTGAGACAAACTGATTGAAATAGACTGAAGACACATCTCAACCAATCACAACATGGGGAGCCTTATTCTGATCCTGGCTCGAGCAAGTTTTATTTTTTAAACGGAAAAAATATATTTATTTTTGACCTCCATAAGTCAGATATATGACATTAAATGAGACAATTAGAAATTGTCAACCATGGCTAGGTATTTTATGATATTAAGGAATTATTGTTACATTTTTAGGTGTGACGGTATGGAATCGTCATTTTAAGAAAAATGATTCCTTAAATGTTAAAGACCCACACCTGGAATCTTTACACATGAAAATATGTGACATTTGAGGTTTGCTTGCGGACAGGAGGTGGGAGGATGGGAGGGATAGGCAAGACCCTCATGAACTGCCAATTGTTGAAGTTGGGTTGTGGGTATATGAGGGTCATTATACTATTCTGTCCACAGTTACATGTTGACGTAATTTAAAAAATAAAACATGTACACATATGTGTACAATCTCAGATTCTTAGAAAATGAAATCACTACTATTGCTGAAAAACTAAAGATTTTCTACTTGCAGCGTTTCCACGTGTACACACACCACACACGCGCGCGTAACTGTATGTCCCTGCCGACGTCCTGAGGCTGTGTACTCGAGGACAGCTGTCCTAACTGCTTTCCCTGCTGAACAAGATAATGCGTTCTGGAACCATGAAGTGAACTGAAAATTATGCTGTAAAGTTTAGGAAACTTTCAGAGGTTACATTTGACAAACTGGGATCTTGCCTTTAACAATGACAGGAAGCTGCACAGAAATACCACGTTTCAGCTGGTGTGGGTCTTTATCTTATCTTGACAGATTATTGCTGGTTAGATTGTAGTGCTGACTTAAAGGCAGGACTCTTCAAGGGAGTCAGAAATTAAGGCTTCACCAAATGGTAATAAAGCTATTAAAAATGCAAACAGAAAACAGCGACACTGTACAGGTTAGACAGCTAATCTAAACTAGCAGTTTAAAAAGCAGAGCAATTACACTTTTATTTAAATGCAAGGAATATGAGCAGGAAGAGAATGAGCAGCCTTGTTTAAATGCATTCTTTTGAATATTTATTAGAAATAATACATGTAGTTAAGCCACTTATCTGATTTCAGTGAATAAGTAAAATGCAAAAGATCAATTTTCATAATTATACCAAAGAAGTCTGTCTTTCATAAAAATCTCATTAATAACACCATTATTACTGAAAAAATATCTCGGTATTATTATTGTTATTCTAATTATCAGCAAAATGCTACTGATAATGTTGTCATAAAATTCCCTTTTAGTATCCTATTAAGAGAGAGAGTCTAAGTAGTGGTTTAAGTTAAATCTAGACCCTAAGTGGCATTATGAAAATCTTCTTTGTGTATTTGGTTAAAATACATTGTGTATAATTACAGAAATTACCACGAGTTTGGCAAACAGGACTGTATGTTCACTTATGTCTGTGTAGGGCGCATGGTCCCTGAGCCCACGGATCCCACACACAGGCCTCCCAGATGCCTCCAACTTGGAGAGAAGATGGGGCTGTTCTTGGAAGTCATGACATTGAGCATCTTTTCGTGAAACAGTCTTGCTTATTAACCAAGATCGAATATTATCCTGGAGAGTTCACGTATTATTTCTACTTTCGTTCCTTACCGATAATCCACCTGTGCTTACTGAACAGCCACCTTTAGCAGCAGCTCTTGCTTTTCCTAGTTTGAGAATCCATTGCGACTTTGGCCTGGATGTCGGGGAAACGACTCCACTCCTCTGGGCCTCCGTTTCCATCTCAGGGAAGCGGTACCCTAGAAGCAGGACCTCCACGACGCTTCGATTCCTGACTGTTTAGCTCAACGTCAAACAATGGTTGCCTGAATCTTTGGCAAATATTACTGCAACAAAAAAGACAAAACAAAACAAAAAGCATCTCGAGACTTCTCTTTGTGTAGTGAGCTCTATTAAGAAAAAAAGGATTTGAAGCAAAATTAACTCTGCAGTTATTGTTGGGACTTTGTTTCTAGTTCCAAAAAAAAAAAAAAGATTCAGCAAACTCAAGTGTCTTTGTTTAAGCTGCGTGTTTTCCTCCTAACCTAACCTATTCAACCCAATAATCTCATACACAGGCGATAGATAGCCCCGAAAATGTGCAGGACTGCCTGCATTGTGGAAGTTAAATTTCTCTTCTTACTAGACTTATGAAGACGTGAGCAAGGCCTTTTTGAAAATGATACAGATGACTGAATAAACAAACCAAATAAACCCTCTTTTTAAACTTGAAGTATAGTTGACTTACAATGTTGTGTTAGTTGCAGGTGTACAGCAAAGTGATCCAGTTATATATACATATATATTTATTTTTTTCAGATTCTCTTCCCTTATAGGTTATTATAAAATGTTGAACAGAGTTCCCTGTGCTGTACAGTAGAACCTTGTGGTTTATCTATTTTATATATAGTAACGTGTATCTGCTAATCCCAAATTCCTAATTTATCCCTCCCCGCCTTTCCCCTTTGGTAACCATAAGTTTGTTTTCTATGTCTGTGGTAAACCCTCTTATTTTAATACCTGTTTGCGAGCATATCTGAATATCTTTGTGCTGCTGCGACTAAAGGTTGTGAATACTTAAAGCATTTAAATGGTAAGCCCTACTTAGCAAATTAATGATAACGTAGCTCTTTGAACTGGAAGAAGTAATGCTTTTTTGAAGATGTAAATGAGTGGAAGAAGCCACAATAAAATAAAAAGCTTGCTTTTACCTTTAGCTCAAAATTGAAAACCTAAAGAAATTTTGGAAAACGAAATCACGAGGCCAATCCGTGGCCTGCCTCTCGTGATCATCCCAGGATTATCTCCATCCTTAAGCAGAAGGTGCCCTTGGCCAATGGCTGTGACACCTCCACGCCCCTCTCCAAGGAAGAAGCCCCAGCTCTGCTGCCAGACGGATGCCAGGGCCATCCTCGGGGCACAAGCTGCCCCAGGAGGTGGGCCAGGGGCTTCCCTCATTTCAGTGGGACGGGAGGTTTCAGGTGTAATTCCACACCGTGGAGGGCAACCTGCGCCACCCAGACAGCCCCCCTCTGGCATCCCCAAAGGACGCCTCTGGCCACTGCCTGTGCACCTCCAAGAACAGACCTGCTGGCAGTTGGGGTAGAACGTTCTACCCTAAACCAAGTGAAGTTGCATCTTAACTCTTACCTAGGGATTGTAGCTCAGCCCTTCCAAGCTATAAAAATTCCACCTTTGTTCCTACATGAGGGACTCGAAACCTCTGAAGACGGTTATTAGGATGCTCAAGGTTTTCTGTTTCTTGTGCTAAACTCCCCAGTTGCAGCTCCCGTCTTTGATGTGATCTGGTCTGATGTTCTCACCACATTCACTGCCCTGCTCTGCAAAGATTCAACTCGTCCCAGTGCCTTTCAGTTTGATCCCATTCAACTGAGTCTCTGCTGTGTACCAGACACAGTGCACAGTGATGGACTGACCGAGATGGGGGGGGAGAAGGAGAAGAGGGGAAGGAAGGGAGGGAGGGAGGGAGGGAGGGAGGGAGGGAGGGAGGGAGGAAGGAAGGGAGGGAGGAAGGAAGGGAGGGAGGGAGGGAGGGAGGGAGGGAGGGAGGAAGGGAGGAAGGGAGGGAGGGAGGGAGGGAGGGAGGGAGGGAGGGAGGGAGGAAGGGAGGGAGGGAGGGAGGGAGGGAGGGAGGGAGGAAGGGAGGGAGGGAGGGAGGGAGGGAGGGAGGGAGGGAGGGAGGGAGGAAGGGAGGAAGGGAGGGAGGGAGGGAGGAAGGAAGGAAGGAAGGAAGGAAGGAAAGGAGGGAGGAAGGAAGGAAGGAAGGGAGGGAGGAAGGAAGGAAGGGAGGAAGGAAGGGAGGGAGGGAGGAAGGAAGGGAGGAAGGGAGGGAGGGAGGGAAGAAGGAAGGGAGGGAGGGAGGGAGGGAGGAAGGGAGGAAGGAAGGGAGGGAGGGAGGGAGGGAGGAAGGGAGGGAGGGAGGGAGGGAGGGAGGAAGGGAGGGAGGAAGGAAGGAAGGAAGGAAGGAAGGAAGGAAGGAAGGAAGGGAGGAAGGAAGGGAGGGAGGGAGGAAGGAAGGGAGGGAGGGAGGGAGGAAGGGAGGGAGGAAGGGAGGGAGGGAGGGAGGAAGGGAGGAAGGAAGGGAGGGAGGGAGGGAGGGAGGGAGGGAGGGAGGGAGGAAGGAAGGGAGGGAGGGAGGGAGGGAGGGAGGGAGGAAGGGAGGGAGGGAGGGAGGAAGGGAGGAAGGGAGGGAGGGAGGGAGGGAGGAAGGAAGGAAGGAAGGAAGGAAAGGAGGGAGGAAGGAAGGAAGGAAGGGAGGGAGGAAGGAAGGAAGGGAGGAAGGAAGGGAGGGAGGGAGGAAGGAAGGGAGGAAGGGAGGGAGGGAGGGAAGAAGGAAGGGAGGGAGGGAGGGAGGGAGGAAGGGAGGAAGGAAGGGAGGGAGGAAGGGAGGAAGGAAGGGAGGGAGGGAGGAAGGAAGGGAGGGAGGGAGGGAGGAAGGGAGGAAGGGAGGGAGGAAGGGAGGGAGGAAGGGAGGGAGGGAGGGAGGGAGGGAGGGAGGAAGGGAGGGAGGGAGGGAGGAAGGGAGGGAGGGAGGGAGGGAGGGAGGAAGGGAGGGAGGGAGGGAGGGAGGAAGGGAGGGAGGGAGGGAGGGAGGAAGGGAGGGAGGGAGGGAGGGAGGGAGGAAGGGAGGGAGGGAGGAAGGAAGGAAGGGAGGAAGGAAGGGAGGGAGGGAGGAAGGGAGGGAGGGAGGGAGGGAGGGAGGGAGGGAGGGAGGAAGGAAGGAAGGGAGGAAGGAAGGAAGGAAGGAAAGGAGGGAGGAAGGAAGGAAGGAAGGGAGGGAGGAAGGAAGGAAGGGAGGAAGGAAGGGAGGGAGGGAGGAAGGAAGGGAGGAAGGGAGGGAGGGAGGGAAGAAGGAAGGGAGGGAGGGAGGGAGGGAGGAAGGGAGGAAGGAAGGGAGGGAGGGAGGGAGGGAGGAAGGGAGGGAGGGAGGGAGGGAGGGAGGAAGGGAGGGAGGAAGGAAGGAAGGAAGGAAGGAAGGAAGGAAGGAAGGAAGGGAGGAAGGAAGGGAGGGAGGGAGGAAGGAAGGGAGGGAGGGAGGGAGGAAGGGAGGGAGGAAGGGAGGGAGGGAGGGAGGAAGGGAGGAAGGAAGGGAGGGAGGGAGGGAGGGAGGGAGGGAGGGAGGGAGGAAGGAAGGGAGGGAGGGAGGGAGGGAGGGAGGGAGGAAGGGAGGGAGGGAGGGAGGAAGGGAGGAAGGGAGGGAGGGAGGGAGGGAGGAAGGAAGGGAGGGAGGGAGGGAGGGAGGGAGGGAGGAAGGGAGGGAGGGAGGGAGGAAGGGAGGAAGGGAGGGAGGGAGGGAGGGAGGAAGGAAGGAAGGAAGGAAGGAAAGGAGGGAGGAAGGAAGGAAGGAAGGGAGGGAGGAAGGAAGGAAGGGAGGAAGGAAGGGAGGGAGGGAGGAAGGAAGGGAGGAAGGGAGGGAGGGAGGGAAGAAGGAAGGGAGGGAGGGAGGGAGGGAGGGAGGGAGGGAGGAAGGAAGGAAGGGAGGAAGGAAGGGAGGAAGGAAGGGAGGGAGGGAGGAAGGGAGGGAGGGAGGGAGGGAGGAAGGGAGGGAGGGAGGGAGGGAGGAAGGGAGGGAGGGAGGGAGGGAGGGAGGAAGGGAGGGAGGGAGGAAGGAAGGAAGGGAGGAAGGAAGGGAGGGAGGGAGGAAGGAAGGGAGGGAGGGAGGGAGGAAGGGAGGGAGGAAGGAAGGAAGGAAGGAAGGAAGGAAGGAAGGGAAGGAGGGAGGAGAAAAGCAGAGCTCCTGGCAACAGGATGGGTTCCAGGACAAGGGAAGTTCAGGGTAGAGAAGGATCTTACCTGGAGGAGCGTCCAGGCATCAAGAAAATCTATCTGAGGAAAATGTCCTTGAGCCAAGACCTGGTGATCAGACAAAGGGAGGTGGGGTCTGCTAATCCAGCGGGAGGACAGAGGGCAGAGAGTCCACCCTCCTGGGACGTTCCCTCCAGCTCTGGTGAATTTGCCAATCCGCAGGGCAGGTGAGCAGCTGGGCAGATGTTTGGCCCAAGGGAGCCCAGGAAGGTGCAAGGCAGGCAGGTTGGGCAGAATTAGCTCAGAAACATCAAATTTAAATTAAATTTAGAGGGACTTCCCTGGTGGCACAGTGGTTAAGAATCCACCTTCCAAAGGAGGGGACGCAGTTCAATCCCTGGTCAGGGAACTAAGATCCCCCATGCTGCGGGGCTCAGCTACAGAGCTCACACCCTGGAGCCCGAGCGCCACAACTGGAGAGAAGCCTGCACGCAGCAACGAAGAGCCCACGAGCCACAGTGAAAGATCCCACATGCCTCAGTGAAGACCCCGCGTGCCACAATTAAGACACAACGCAGCCACAAAAATAAAATAAAATAAATTTAGAGCATAACCAAAAAAAAAAAAAAAAAGAACCCATACATCCCAATTGCCTTGGTACATATACTTTCTACAGCCCTCTCTTTTTTAATTTTTATTTTAGGGGAAATGTATGCTTAACATCAAAGAAGTGAAAATTATGGTTCCCAACCCTGAATAAAAAAAGAAGCAGCATCTCCGGCTGCAGTATGAGGGATAATCCGAGTGAGCCCATCAGGCTGAGGCAGTGATGGAGAGGTACCGTCAAACTTAAGAGGTATTTGAAATCGTTTTCCTAAAATATTTCTGTAAAACTTTAGCCACGTTATGGGTTAAATGGGCTTTGATAGGCTTACCTGGGACCCTAGTTTCACCGTTTAACGTTATTTCCATGCAAAGTATTCTAAGGTGCTGACAGCTAATGTAGACTCGTACGTGGGGTCCAACCCGCTTGGAAGCTGAGCACTGCGTATACGCCCACGCTGGGAGTGCTCAGAGCGGGAGGGCTCTTCTCCTTGGTACAAGCCAGCTCTCTCTTGGACCCGGGTCAAGGGCGGATCCTTTCCTCAGCTGACTGAAAACCTCTAAGACAGGTTCCCAGCCTGGAGCTTCGGGACAGAGTCTGTGAACGCTGCACGGGGGCCAGTCGTGGTAAGACCTGAGCTGGTTCCCATGACTCTCATAGTTAACCAAGAAAAAGGGACAGAAAAGCTAATGCCTGGAGATGGTCTCCCCTCCAAATTTTTTTAAAAGCCCTGATGGTAGTCCAACTAGGAAGGTAGGTCTTGTCTCACCATGGGTGTCGTCCAGTCTTAAGGAAGAACTCAAGGGTCCAGCCTGTGTGACTGAGATCACATAGCCCGCAGTGAGGGACCAGTATTTTATTTTTAATTTCCAATCTGTCATGGAATGACACTTCTGTAAAACATAATAAAAACAAATTACCGTAACTGAGCAGGACGCTGTGGGGCTTTCCCAGGAGACACCTCTCTCCGCCGTCACCTGCCCCTTGTTTGTAGGAAAGCTTTAGCCTCCTAGACCTTTTCCAGGTTCCAAAGAGCAAATTCAACTAGAGAAGTGAGAAAATTCAGAACCAAAGGAAAACAGTCAAGCAAAACAAAATAATCATAGTTTAGCGATAAAACAAAGTCAAGGACTTTTCGTTCCTCCTCAAGGGCTGTAGATAGCATCCTGAGCCATAGCCTTGAGCCGTTTTGCAGATACTAACTCCCCTGCCCACCCCCCCCCAAGGGGAAGAAGTTAGCTGCATGCTGACCACCACCACATAGACCCCAGACCGGTTAGAACCAGGGGTTGATGACTGAGATGCCCAAAACTTCCCCATTACCTCAACATCAGTCAGAGAACTGCAGGAGCTGAGCAAGCACCACGTGACCCTCTCCCTTCATTTGCCTTTAAAATCCCTTCCCTGAAAGCCGCTGGGAGCACGCATCTTCTGAGCATGAGCTGCCCGTTCTCCTTGCTTGGTCCCATGTGGGGAGCCTGCGGCAAACACTGCACTTCCCTTCACCACAACCCGGTGTCAGTAGATTGGCTTTGCTGCGGACCCAAGTTTGGTGTGATAACATTACTACAAAAGTGAAATAAAAATAACCATCAAGATACACTCTGATTTTTAAAATTATGAGACTCAACAGACATAGCGTTACTTGTGAAATTGCTACAGAAGTTCCTAACTTCTCACTCTGCGATCCAGCCCTCTCCTCCCACACACGGTCGCCCATCTGTGGGTCGGCTGCTCGACCACATTGGGGCTGGAGACGGTGTGGATTCCAACCTGCCTGTAAAACTGGTCCAACAGCCCGACGCGCACTGGACGCCGTGTGGCGCAGTAGTAGTTGGTTTGTTTTCCTTTTGCTGTGTTTCCCAGAAATGGACGTGAAGTTGTGGTCATTTTAGATCCAAAAACCAAGGCTTCAGTGTCCTTCTTCTTTGGGGGGAACATTGTTATTCCTGAAGACAAGCGGTTCCTGGGACATTCAGGGAAAAGGGAGAAAACGGTTGTTTCTTCAGTCACAGAGTGGTCTTCTGAGGGATGAATCAGGACGTACACACAGTACCGGTGACCGTGCAGATCTCCCCATCCCCGCCGGTGGGCGTGAACCCCTGGGGATGAGGTCACGATTTCATCAGCCACGGAGATGTCTTAGTCGGCCTCACGTCCACCAGTGCGGTTGAAACAGGCCTAGGGAGGCTCTGTTTTCCCTCTTCAGTGGGGCTCCGTTTGGTTTTCTGTTTGTCCAAACACCTACCATGCAGCTCCTGCATCTCAACAGAACCCCGAGAACAGGCTCCCTGGCAACATCATGAACACTGACCGGGTTTCTAGAACCAAGCAGAGATCTGGAATTCTTGCAGCATTTCGCGGGCAGCGGGCAGAGGCTTCCTCCACTGGGGCTGAGCCCGTGTCCTGGGGTGACCCTGGCTCCAGCCTGGCAGCCTCACCTGCTCCTTCCTATGTGGTTACTTGTGACGGGATGTACGGAATCAATTGGATTTTCTTTTCAAAGGAAGGACCTACTGACAAAAGTGACCCTAATGAGTGTCATTAAGGCAGAAGTGCTGTGCTCTCTGCGGCCACCGAGCCGGCCCTCAGGGCCAGGAAAAGCCCAGTGTCTCCATGGCAACAAGCAGTCAACGTTTAAGTTTTCAGTGTCTGAAGGAGGTAATTACTTTCTTCTTCACATTTGTATAGTTTATAATCGCAGTAACGCTGCCCCCACCCCCAGGCTGGACAACTCCGGGGATTAATGAGCACCTGGCCGTTTGCATCTACTTTTTTCCTTAAGGGGCTTTGATTTCCCTTCCGGGTTTTGAACTCCTCTGGTCACTTGCTAACTGCAAGAAGATGTCCTCCGCATGGGTCACGGAGGCCATCCCAGGCTTGGTTTTAAAACAAAGGCAAATGGACCAGCATCTCTTGCTGTGTGGCCCCAGGCTGGTTGGGTAGATGCTCTGTTTCACTCTCATCCTGTGTGTGTTTATGCAGATGGATTTGGGCGTTTGAGGAGCCGTGTGTAAGGATGTGGGTGGCACAACGGGTATGTGCTTTTAGGACCCGTTCTGTTTAATGCCACGGCACTCAGGCTCCATCACTGAGTACAGTTCTCTGTGTTTTACAAATGAAAACAGCAATACCTCCCTCCGCTCACTCACTGTCCATGCAGGGGCTTAAACTTTATTTATAACACAAGAAACATTTATCCATCACCAGCCGGGACATGTGCGCTAGGTGATGCGCGATTACAGAGTTCCTTTTTGTCCTTAATTGGAAATGCATCACGCCTTTGCTATGTACCGACTTCTTCACTTTGGGCTGCGCACAGGATGTGCTTATATAGTCCGTTGAAAGAGACAGGTGTAGACGGGAACTCATGCCACGAAGCACTCTAATGAGGCATCGGTGAGGCACCTTGAGGGCATCTAGATATGCCAGCACCTTTGTCATCTGCAACCACGGCACGGGCAGCAAGAGGACAGCACCGTGTACTGAATGTCTGACTGCACAGGTGCTCCTTAAACATCGAAATGAGGAGGCATTTGCCTGCGCTCAGGGCAAACTTCACAGTGTTTAAATAGGCAGCACTTGATACAGAGATCAAGGACGCTGAACAGAGGTAGGAAGCACACAATTCTCTGCTGTGTGTGAGCACAGGCTTTGCTGTAGCTGGTGGTTTGTGGAGGGGGAGAAATTTGTAACCCCAAAAGGACATCTGCTGTGACTTGGAGATGTGAGGGCCCCTGCTGACCCAGGCCCCGGGTCTGGACATGTCTGGTGAACCCGGTTTGGGTTCGT
Source organism: Lagenorhynchus albirostris (assembly GCF_949774975.1). Classification (NCBI taxonomy): domain Eukaryota; kingdom Metazoa; phylum Chordata; class Mammalia; order Artiodactyla; family Delphinidae; genus Lagenorhynchus; species Lagenorhynchus albirostris. The sequence continues at coordinate 77,625,877 of NC_083112.1, read as the reverse complement.
GTCGCCATCGCTTAGTACCGGAGGATGTTGGATAACACGCTCCTGCTGTAGTGGGTGCTCAGGGGTTTTTAATTTACTCAGTAAAGCCCTCTCTTCGGTTGTAACAGTCCTGAGATCCCAACAGAGTGACGTGCGAGTGATTACATCTGCCGCTTTTACTTTTAACTCCTTCAGTGTGTGTCGTGCGCCATGTGTAAGGTCTTCAAACGGCAATCGTACAAGTGGTCGCTGTCTGTGTCCAGCACGTGTGGCCAGCTGGCCGGCAGTGTGTCTGATGCCCTCATGCTGGAAGGTGGGGCGTGACTCAGCCATGACCTCTGTGTGGCCGTGTGGCTGACGGGACGGGAAGGCCCGGGTCCACCTGTCTGAGCTGGACTTGCTGTACTGCATGCTGATGGCTTTGCCCCTTCCCTTCACCATTCACCAAGGCTCATGGCTCAGAAAGCCACAATGGGAAAGGAAGGGTCTTCGATTCACTGACGCCGGGCGCCCACTCCCTGTGCAGCTGCCCAGCATCCGGCTGCCTCGCCGGCCCAGCCGTCGGTCCCGCCCTCAGCTTGCCCTTCAGGTCAGTCACTCTGTGTCTTCTGTCCCCACCCTGCAGTGAGGAGCCGCAGTCACTGCCGGGCCGCAGCTGCTCGGATGTCTGTCCTCCCAGCTCTCTACACACGTGACACCCTCAAGCGCTGAACTCTAGAAGCAGCTCGAACCACCCTCACGTGCTCCTGGCCGGAGAACGGGTCCCCCTGCCACGTAGGAAGCAGGGTTTTGCTTCTTTGACCCACAAGCATTGTCAGGCACCTGCCACATGCCGCGCCTGGTCCCGGGGTGTGAGCCTGTGTTGTCCCCTGCACACGGCAGTCAGACTCCAGGGGCGTCCACGGCAAGTGACACCAAGGCCGTGTCCCCTGCTAGGTGGCCTCTGCAGAGGTGACACTGAAGGCAAGTCCCAGTCGTGGACAGAGCACCCTGGGCTGAGGGACCAGCAAATGCAGAGGCCCAGAGGCTAAGCGAGAGTGAGCCTGGACTGACCAGGGTTAGGGGTGGTGTGGGCAGGACACTGGAGACCGCAGTCAGGGGAGGGTCTCACAAGGGAAGTGTCTTGATGTCACCGGTCATTCTAAAGGTTCTCTGATGCTCTATGGGGACCAGAGGGGACGCAGGCAAGGAGGGAGGGGAGACGAGTGGGGAGGTGATTGGGGAGATGGTGGTGTGGGCAAGTGGGAGGGGGGATGGCGGGATGGCGGGATGGAGGGATGGAGGGGGATGGAGGATGGAGGGGGATGGAGGGGGAGGGGAGGGGTGGAGGGGAGGGGGTGGGGATGGAGGGGGAGGGGAGGGGGATGGAGGATGGAGGGGGATGGAGGGGGAGGGGTGGAGGGGGAGGGGGATGGAGGGGATGGAGGGGATGGAGGATTGAGGGGGAGGTGGATGGAGGGGGATGGAAGATGGAGGATGGAGGGGGAGGGGGATGGAGGATGGAGGGGGAGGGGGATGGAGGGGGAGGGGATGGAGGGGGATTGAGGATGGAGCGGAGGGGGATGGAGGGGATGGAGGGGGAGGGGATGGGGAGGCGGATGGAGGATGGAGGGTGAGGGGATGGAGGATGGAGGGGGAGGGGGAGGAGGATGGAGGGAGATGGAGAATGGAGGGGGAGGGGGATGGAGGATGGAGGGGGAGGGGATGGAGGGGGATGGAGGTTGGAGGGGGAGGGAGATGGAGGATGGAGAGGGATGGAGGTTGGAGGGGGAGGGAGATGGAGGATGGAGGGGGTGGAGGGGGAGGGGGATGGAGGATGGAGGGGGAGGGGGAGGAGGATGGAGGGAGATGGAGGATGGAGGGGGAGGGAGATGGACGATGGAGGGGGATGGAGGGGGATGGGGGTAGGATGGGGGATGGGGGATGGAGGGATGGAGGTAAGTTGGGAGCCCTGAGTGGGGCGGGTGGAGAAGCACTGACTGGACTCATGCTGGCTGGGCACCACGCTGAGTATCTGGGCCTGTGGGGATCACCAGCCCTGGAAGGAGCAGCTGCACTGTGCTCACCAATAGCGGAGCACTGACCGTGATTTAATCCGATGGTAAAGAGACCCCTGGTGACCTTGCAGTGTTTTGAACAGCAGTTACCACTCTCCTACAGACAACAGAGGGGGCAGTTACTTGCAGTTCTAGAGTGACTCATGCACTAGCTTTTACCCCAATATTCCCCTAACTGCCATCGTATACTTTGAAAATGCATGTGGAGGAAATAATGATTAGATGTGGGTCGCTCTCGCTTGACCGAAAAGAATCACATGCAGGGCCCCACCTCCTTTCTGCTCTGGGGGGTTGTCTGCAGATAAAAGCCCTGCCGTCCACTTACCAGCCCTCCTGCAAAGGTGTCCTGGTAAATTTCCGTGGCCCAGTTTCCAAGAACTTAATTAACTTTGTTCCCTCTAACCAAGAGTGGAGCAAGTAAAAGGAACGCCTTTAAAGGAGCTTTTCTCTCAGCCCAAATTGTAGGTGAGCTTCTTAATTAATTGAACAATTTGACTGAAGGAGGCAGGAGTTTCTGGTGAGTCTTTCTGCATCGCCTGTGTGTCATCGGGATCACGCTGGTACTTTCTGTTTGGTTTTCACCATTACTCACCTTTTCTCAGTCTCTTATTTTGTGCTATGCCCCCTGCAGACGCCTCACCCACTTCCTTGCAGGTTGTCTGCTGTTAACTAGTGGCTGCCACTAACACAATATTCCTCCCCAATCTCACACCTATGGCTTCACACCCCTTTCCCTCCCCAGATAAAAGAGGGCATTGCAACCTTTATATCTATTCAGGGCCTTATTTACTTCTATTTGTCAAGTGTGTTTTTGTATAGCATGTTCTTCTATTTAAAAGAAAACGTCAGAGAATAAAAGCACATGTTTCAGGCAGGTTTGCTGTCGAGAAATGGGGAAAAGGAATCTATTTGGAGACAAGGAAAAGAGGAAGGAAGGAAGGAAGGAAGGAAGGAAGGAAGGAAGGGAGCACAGCGGAGCAGCGGGGCGTGGAGGGGCTGAGAAGGGGCCCTCCAGGGCTGGGGCAGCCGAGTGCCGCAGGGAAGAGCCTCTCCATCCAGCTTCAGGAAGAACCTGAGGTCCGGCTCAGGGAAACAACTATGAAAGCCCCTGCCCCAGAAGCAGTCATGGCATTGACTCTTCAGGCAGCTGGAAAGAAAGGAGAGTGAAACGGATGGGAAGGCCCCAGCTGCTTGAAGAGCTCGGAGCTCTGTCCTGTCACCTGGCCAGCTGGAGCCCAAGAGGTCTCTTCATCAGGACCCCATTTGGGGCATGGAGACCAAGGGAGCCCTGTGGTCAAAGGGTCAGAGCCCTTTGATGATCCCTTAGATGCCAATCAGCAGCTAACACACCCAAGGGATTGATTACCAAGGGGAGAGGGGAATCTGACCAACACTACGAGCCAACTTGACCTTGACATTCGTAGAGCGTTCCACACAGGACGTTCACCAAGATAGACCAGACTGCATGTTGTTAAACAAACCTTAACCATTTTAAAGAATTGAAGTCATAGATATTATATTGTTTGAAATAACGGAATGAAGAAGGAAGTCAATAACAAAAAGATACCTGCAAAATCCCCAATGTTTTGGATATTAAACAACACATTTCTAAATAACCCATAGGTCAATGAGAAAGTATCAAGGAAACTTAGAAAATATTTATTTGCCTAATAAAAATGAAAACACAAAATATCAGAATTAGAGGGATGTAGCTAGAGCAGTACTTAGGAAAAAGTAGATTTAAATGTTTACATTTGAAAATAAATCATGTCTCAAATCAAGAAGACTCTAGCTAGAAAAATAAGAACAAACTAAACTGGGTTTAGCAAAGAGTTATTAGATATGACATCAAAAGTATAATCCACAAAGGAAAATTAATAAATTGGTCTTTATCAAAATTAAAAATGTTGTTCTGCCCAGGTCATGCTTGAGAGAATCAAAATACAAGGTACAGATTAGGAAACATTGTTGTAAATCGCATGTCTGGCAAAGGACTTATATACAGAATATGTAAAGTACTCTCAAAACTCAACAATAAGAAATAAAGCAGCCCGATAATAAAGCTGCCAAAACATTTGAACACATTTTTACCAAAGAAAATATGTGGATGGCAAATAAGCACAGGAAATAAGTGTTCCACAGCATTCGTCATTAGGGAAACGCAAATTAAAGCCACAGCGAGATTCCACTCTCTTTAACAGACTTAGTATTCATAGTAAACAGATTAAAAAATTCAGTTACCAAGTGTCCATGAGGATACGGAACCTCTGGAATTCTCGTGTAAACTGGTTCAGGCATTCTGAAAGACAGTTTAGAAATTTCTTATAAAGAGTCTTATCATAAGAACTGGCAACTACTCCCTTGTATTTGTATTTGCCCAAGTGAAATGAAAACCAGTGTTCACAAAAACAAACAAACAAAAAACGAAAACACTTTTGCAAATGCTTTTAGTAGCTGTTTTGGTAATGGCCCCACACTGCAAAGAACCCACGTGACCCTAGAGTGGGAATGGAGGCTCCAACTGCTTCCTCCAGACAACGGAAACCTAGTCAGCAAACCAACGGGACAAGCTCCCTGGGCTCGCAGCTACACGGGTGACCTCAACTGTGCGTGCCAAGGTGAAGGAAGCCAGGCCAAAGCCTCCATTCGGTGTGATTCCATTTGTGTGACATCAGTTCTGGAGAAGGCAGAACTATGGGGTCAGAGGACAGAGCAGTGCTTGCCTGTGCTGAATGCAGGATCGGGGGTGACAGCAAAGGGAGTCAGAGAATTTGACAGGGGGCGGAGTGGTAATGATGGGACTGTTTAGTCTTTTAATTGTGGTCGTGGTTACACAGTACTTTGCATTTGTCAAAACTTACAGGGCGTGCATTAAAACCAGTGAATTTTAGTGTGGATGAAGTTTTTAAATGTTTTAATAAAAAGAGTGTATATTAAAAATTGATTTGTTCTTCCCATAAAAAATCTAAACATGATTTAAAAAACAAAACAGAACTAAAACTTAGAAGAAGGGAAAATGACGCACACCTTATCCAGAGATAACTACAATGGACATTTTGGTGGATTTCTTCGTATTTTTCTATGGCTGCGTAGTCTTAGTTTTCGATTTTTGTCTTTAGGTTGTCATGGATGTCATCCAGAGTCAGCCTCCTGGAGGCTCTAAGTTCTCTCTCTTTCTAGGATAAGATTGAGGTGTCTCGTGTCCCCCATCCACCTTGGCCCATCACACCCTTCCTTCACTTTCCGGGCTTCTTCACACAGCGGGTGTTTCTCCCGGTCACATTTGCCCCAGGGTCCTTCTTGACAATAACTCTTCATCCTCTCTCAGCAGCTTGATGTCAAGGGCCAGCCTCAACTTGAACTGCGTTTCCCACAGTGACGTTCCCTTCTTCCCTCTTCCTCCCCGAAGCCAGGCACACGGGCTCTGTGCGCATGACCTTCTGAAGGTTTGGAGTCCCAGAGCCGTCTTTTTTGGGTATTTCCAATGTTTTCTGGTTTATAATAACACCTCTATAAATATCTGTGGCTCTGAATCTGTATCTGTATCTAAAAGTCTCCCTTTAGAGTAGACTGTGCACAGCGTAGGGAAGGATTTGAAACTGAACATTGAGTATCACCTCCTCAAGCATCACTGGCCATTTTTCCCACGAGGAACCTCCCAGCCAAGCCTTCGGATGGCAGCAGCCCCACTGTCATCTTGACGATGACTCGGGAGAGACCCTGCCCGGAGCCACGGCGTGGAGGGCTTCCCCAGTGGTTGATTCACAGAGCCCGAGGGGACGGGTGTTTGCTGCTCAGTGTGGGGTGGCTTGTTACACAGCGATCGACAGCTAGTGCAGCGCTCAGCAAAGCAGGGCAGCCAGCCATCGGCTGATCTCCTGCGAGCGAGATACTCTCACTTTGGACAATGTGAGATATGAAACGCAAGCTTGGGAGAAAAAGACCCTTCTGCTATGTCCAGTACTGAAATACATGGGAAACTAAGACAATGAAGAAAATTTGACGTGGTAACTAATCAGGTGACTCACGTCATCTCCAGGAGAACGGAAGCCCTCCATTTCAACACCTGCTAACTCCTAGGAAACGGATGAAAGTGTTCAGTACCAAAGTACGCTCTTGGGTTTACAGAAAAGCCTTTATTCTAAGGAGTAGCTAAGGATTATTGTGAACACTCCATTTTGGTTTTAATCGTCATGTTCACTGATATGTATATAAACAGTGAATAATAACCTAAGGGTTGAAAAAGATGATTTTTTTTTTGAAGTCTCTGACTGGATTGAAAGAAAGAAATTATTCCATACATTATGAACCTTGATGTGAAGTTCTTAAATAATGGTGCTGCAGATTAACTAGAGATACTACCTTGGCAGCTGTCCTGTGGGCACACAGAACCCTGTGGAGAGGAGAGAAGGATGGGCTGTGGCTGGGATGGAAAAGGTGATTCCAGAAGGGAAGAGCTCCGTCCTCTGCACGCTCTTAAAATTCTGTCTTTGTGTCCCAGGTTTCAGCACAGTGCACACTCGTTTTGTGCGTCAGGGTGGGACCTGTCTCGGTCCCCTGGGGTCTCCAGTGGCCCAAGCTGTGCCCCTGTTCCCAGAAACGACAGGATTCTGAAGACCTGGCTCCGTGTCACTCATGGGACATACAGTCTCCAAACAGGATTACCTGTCTCCCTCCTTCTCCCATGTGATGCTCTCTTCTGTGATCAAAAGTGTTTAAGGAGAGGGGCTTCCCTGGTGGCACAGTGGTTGAGAGTCCGCCTGCCGATGCAGGGGACACGGGTTCGTGCCCTGGTCCGGGAGGATCCCACATGCCGCGGAGGGGCTGGGCCCGTGAGCCATGGCCGCTGAGCCTGCGCGTCCGGAGCCTGTGCTCCGCAGTGGGAGAGGCCACAACAGGGAGAGGCCCGCGTACCGCAAAAAAAAAAAGAAAAAAAAACTATTCCTGACTGATCTCATAAAATAAAAATTATCTTTAAAAAAAAAAAAAGTGTTTAAGGAGAAAAAGACTCCTGATTTCACTGCACGCACACTCATGCCCCGTAGAACGGAGCTTGCGTTTTGAAATCTGCACCAAAAAAGCCGTCGTTCATTATATTAGTCATTTCTTCCAGCCATTTCCCAAAATACCTGCAGAATGAGTCTGGTACTTCCTTTTTTGCGGTCCGCGGGCCTCTCGCTGTTGTGGCCTCTCCCGTTGCGCAGCACAGGCTCCGGACGCGCAGGCTCAGCGGCCACGGCTCACAATGGTACTTCTTAATTCAAATAACCGAACCCAGCAGTAATTATACTGTATTTCCACGTACCTTGATAAATTGAGCGTGATCACAAAGCAGTTTTACGGCCGTTTTCCCTTAAACAACTGTTTTCATGAAATCTGAAAATGACTATAATTAATCTTTCTATTTGGGAATTTCTGGAACATCCCTGAGTAATTATCTCCAACACCATTTCTCCGAGAACACAATGATGGCTCAGTTTGTTAACGCGAGCCGAGCTGGAGAAGAAGCAAATGCTGCTGATGCCCCAGAAGAGCAACAAGCCGGCGACCGTCTCCGCGTCACGGGCTCCGTTCACGTCACACACGCTGATCCCGTGAACACCCCGCTCGCCCACCTACCGCGCAAAGACGGCGACGTTGGAACCGTCCAGAGCTGCCTCGGTGAGCTTCCGCTGAACACAAAATATCACGTCTCCCTTGGTCAGGAAAGCTCTTTGCACCCAGACTCGGAGCTTTTTGGTTCAAGACTTTAAATAGGGGATGTTACAGCTCTTGTCACCAGATCGTCCAGCTACAGACCGGGTGCTGACCAGTCCATACGCATGGCAAGGCCAAGGGCCTTGGGCCTTGTATGAAGGTCACAGGAAGGCCTCACCTTTCTAGGAGTGTGAACCAGCCATACTGTCTACAGCACAGACACCTGCCTCTGCCCTGCACCTCCCAGGAGGGCTCCTTATGCTGGCGTCGTGCAGCCCGTGTCCGTCTGGGTCTAGAGCAACTGTGCTTAAAGCACGACCGGGGCTCCCAGAGGATCCTGCCATCCCATGGGGTGGGGAGAACCATTTATACACTGTTCACGGTCATTTATTTATTCAACCAGTCCTGAAAGATGGTCTTTTTTCTAAAGAATGAAATTCAGGGGTGGTAAAAATAAAAATGTTCACAAGTCGTGCCACCCAATCCCTGGATCAGCCCCTGACTTTTTTTTTTTTTTTTTTTTTTTTTTTTGCGGTACGCGGGCCTCTCACTGCTGTGGCCTCTCCCGTTGCGGAGCACAGGCTCCGGATGCACAGGCTCAGCGGCCATGGCTCACGGGCCCAGCTGCTCCGCGGCACGTGGGATCTTCCCGGACCGGGGCACGAACCCGTGTCCCCTGCACGAGCAGGTGGACTCTCAACAACTGCACCACCAGGGAAGTCCCAGTCCCTGACTTTGAAAGGGAGAAGCTGGTCTTCGCCGTGTCCAGTTGGAGGCAGGGACACTGGGACCGCGGTGAGGAAGGGGGCAGCCCTCGGCACCCCTGCCCTGGGCTCAGCCCCTGACCGCCTCTGCTCGTTCCCAGCAGTGCTCTGCGGACACCGAGGGGAGCGAACCCCATTCCTGCAGCTATTGGCTTCCTCCTCGCCTGCCCCCCAGCTCTTCCCTCCCCACTCCCACAGCCAAGTCCAGCTCAGGCCGGCACCGTCCTCAGTGCTGAAGACACAAGTCAGAGGCAGGGCTCCTGTCCCAAAGGGGTGAGAGGGACAGAGAAATGGACCCATGATTGCAGTGTTCCGTTACAAACTCGAGCTGGGAAATACCCTCAGGGAGCTTGGAGGAGCCTCTCGGGCCCTGGGGCTGGAGGGGACCGAACGGTCCTGCAGAAGGACACGGGCTCCGGGCCCCGAGCGCCGTGGTGGGGAGATCAGGCAGGGGTGCGGAGCCCACTCCCGGTGGCTGTGCGGGCTGGCGCTGCTCCCCAAAGGCCCCAATGGCGCTGAGTCTTCGCATCCAATTCGCTTGTTTTGAAACGTGTGCGTGAATCTGCGTAGCACCCTGTCTCCTGCCCGGTGGTGCGTTCGCTACGTGAGGAGTGTTTATTTGGCTCCTCGTTTATTCTTGTTCATATTCAAGTTCCAAGCATATGATTTCACCCTGAGAGTGCTGAGGGGGGCAGGAGTGAAAGGGGGACAGTCTGTCATCCCCAGCGGGTGCCGTTATCTGAACCAGCCCAGCGGCCTCACTTCCCAACCCCTCTGGGGCCGGGCCACGTGGCCGGCGGCCGCTGGTCTCGCAGCTGTGAGCCAGAGAGCTCCGGGGGTCTGCGGGGGACGCCCCCAGCTGCCGAGCCCATTAAGGCCCCTGAGGTCGTCCCGGCCTCGAGAGCAATCTGGGCACCGGGCAGCGTCGGATTGCCCCCTGACAGCCCCCTGACAGCCCCCTGATTGGGGCTCGTCGGCCCAGCAGGGCTCCAGGAGCTGAGAGTAAAACACGCCTGAGCCTCTGTGTCACCCCAGGGGCATCGCAGGGTCCTGGACCTGAGTGGCAGCGCCAGTGCTGCCTTAGTTTAGAATAATTGCAAGGTGGGATCCAGCTACGCCGATGCGGCTTTGAATCTAATCTCCTCCCGGACTGATTGGCAATCACGCTGCCGTGCGTTTGTCGGTGCAATCAGATCTGAAATCATCTCCATCCCGAACGCTGCCGGCGCCGAGGCCTCTCTTCCTGCGGCCAATGCAGCGGCCTGCCAGCCCGAGAAGCGGGGACGGGGAGGCAGCCTGCAAACTCAGGCCCTGGACCAAGTGCAGCTGAGAGATGACAACGTGGGAGGGTCGGGACCCCAGCTGTAACTGGCTGGGTCCATGGGAAAATGAAAAAAACAAAACAAAACCGAGAAGGAAACTTGAAAATTCAAACCAAGTGGGGAGCTGGGCCCACTGGGTGTTGCTTTTTTTTTTTTTTCCCCGGGCCTCCCACTGCTGTGGCCTCTCCCGTTGTGGAGCACAGGCTCCGGACACGCAGGCGCAGCGGCCATGGCTCACGGGCCCAGTCACGGGCATGACTGGGGGCTGGAGGGGTGGAGGGGTGTCCACTCCCCTGGCTGTGGCCCCGGCTCGCGCCTCTTTATACCACAGCCTGCCCCGGGTTCGTTTGATGACACGGCCTCCTTTGTGCCTTTGGGCCTAGGGGTGAGAAGGGCTCCGGGGTCATGATCCCCGAGACCCACGCCACAAGCCCCAGGCCGTGCTGGCCCCCAGTGCCCCCAGCCCACGGGCTGTTCTCTGGTTGAGGACGTGCCTACCCCCCAGGCGCGTGTGGGGAGGGTGGAGGGTCGGTTCCCCTGCAGGGCTTGTTCACGGGGGAGACTCCGCACCAAAGGAGCGCACACGGGGCCTGCACAGCAGACGGCTCCCTGGGAGCTCTGGACCCAGAAGCCGGAAATCAAAGGTCGGCAGGGCCAGGCCGCCCTGAGGTCCCCGTGGGGGGTCCTTCTGCCTCCTCCTAGCCTCTGGCTCCTGCTGTCCGTTTTCGGCCTCCCTTAGCTCCTAGGCCTGTCCCTCCCATCCCTGCCTCAACTTCCCGAGGCCTCCTCCCTCTCTGCCCTTCTTATAAGGACGCCCTACTCCGGTGTGACCTCATCTCAGCTAAGTGCCTCTGCCATGACCCCATGTCCAAATGAGGTCGCGTTAGAGGTTCTGGGGGTGAGGGCTGCAGCATGTCTTTTAGGGACACAATGCAACCCCTGGTGGGGCTGTCCGGCCAGTCGGCCCTTCCCAAAGCCCGGTCTCCCATTCTTCTGCTCTCTGCACACATCAGGCCTCGGTCACCCAATGCCCAATGCGGTGTGGCCAGAGTGCGGTGTCCTCCCTGTTTCAGGGGTGTTCCTGACCCCCTATCCCATCACCCTTCATTTTCTTTCCCTTCTACCAGGTCACCTCTGTAATCAATCATCCAAACCAGGGGCCTCTTGGCGCTGGAAGCAGGAGGGGCCGGGCAGCAGGCTGGACGCTGGCAGACTCGCCCGCCCGGGCCCTTTCTCTCAGGGACCCACCTTATCAGGACTGTAGCATTTACTGGTTTTTTAATTCATAGGCATGGACAGCTGGCTGCATATTTTTTTCAGAGCATCTGTACTAATTTGGGGAAAAGGTCGCATGATTTCTCAACCCCCAAAATGTGAAGGTCGTCACCGTTTTTTCTCACTAATCAGAGTTGAGGGATGACAACATCTCTTTCTCTTCTTCATGTTTTTCCGCAAAGGCCCAGTGGGGCAGGGCAGGGCGGTTGAGAGCGGGACTGGGGCCGCGCCGCCACACCCGCCACTCACGCAGATGGTGCATCAGGTCACACCCGGGACCCGAACAGCCTCCTGGGGCTGCTTTGGAGATTGTGCGAGGTGATCCCGGTGGAGGCGGGGTGTGCCGGCGCCCCCCGGGGCCCTGGCGGGCTGTGTGTGTGACCCGTTAGCCCTTTTTGTGTTCTGTCCTCCCACCAGCTCAATCTGAAGGGAAGAAAATATCCTGTATCGACACACGACCTCTGTACAAATTAAGGATGTGACATAATTTTCTCAAAGTGTGTGTTAACCTTTAAGTCTTGGGTATTTCAAGGGCCACTTTAACAAGATTTAAAGTGGAAATAATCAGGCCAGGATAAGGAACATACAGAGATTCTCTATAGTTTCATTTTCGTTTCTTTAATTCTTTGAAAAATTGACAGGAAACGACATCTATACATATGTAAGCATCAGTTATGTGTTTGTATCTTTATTATCAACTTTTAATTAAAGGCTCATTATAGCGGGAGAAGCACTTTATGTTTTATCAATGTTGGCAAACCAATTTTTAGTTTTAAGAAAAAGTGCCTGGGAAACTATCTTCCCCCAACAAGCCTTGTGCGCGTAGCCTGCTTGCCTTTAGCGCACAGGCTGCCCCTTGCCTTTGCTCCGCTACCTCTTCGCTGCCCCGTCCTCCACGGGCATCTTCTGTGGATCCTGGCCATCACGCCGACTCCCCTAAGGTGCCCTGGACCCTGGCATCCCAAGGCCCGGCCTCCGTCCCGCCTTCCTCTGCGCCCAACACTGTGAGGAACACACGTGAGCTGGCCTCCTCGTGTGGCATTTAAGTGCTGCCCACCCGCTTCCAGCGCTGCCTGGACTCGCGTTGGCCTGGTCTGCTCACCCCCAGCAGCTCCTGATTCTCTGTGGCCTTTATCTCCATCCTGCCCTCGGGCACCTACTCTTCCCCCCCTTCCTTCAGCAGATACCCGTGAGCACCTACTACGTACCTGGCCTTGTTCTAGGCACTGAGGATATTGCAACAAACCACACGGCGAGACCCACGTCCCGGAGGCTGACATTCTGGGTGGGGAGACAGTCATCAGAATGAACCAGGCGTATTTTGGGGTGTCCCCTGATGGAAGCGCCCTGGAGACCAACAAAGAAGACAGAAGGATGGCGGGGGGTGGTGGATCCAGAGAAGGCAGCCCTGACAAGATGGCCTTGGAGCAAAGAGCTGCCTGAGATAGGAAGTGAGGCTGCCTAAGGGAGAGGAAGCGGCTAAACCAGGGCCCTGAGGGGGACCAGTGCGGAGGTCACTCTGGCCAAAAGGGACTAACCAGAGCGGAGTGTGAATCCAAGATGCGACCAGAGGGGTAGCAGGGGGCCAGATGGTGGTCCACGCACAGCCAGAAAGGGGCAGCCCACCTGCTCGCCACCCGCTCTGGTCCCTCTGTCTCCGTCTCCGATTGCCTCTCTGTCTCTCCATGTGTGGCTCTCCGGCTCTCTTTCTCTGTCTCTTTCTGTCTGTGTCTCAGATTCTTGTCAAGGACAGTTGGATTCTCATGGACCCAGGAGCAATGAAGCAAAGCCGTGTAGAACCCTAACTGTCCACAGCCACAAACCCAGACCTAACCGCAAACCCCTCATGTCTCCTCCAGCTCAAAACATTCGCTGGGTCCTCCTCACGCAGGGAATCAGGTCTCCGTTCGCTACCGTGATCACCCGGACCCCTGCCCAGCATCGTCACCTCCTCTTCAGGTGCTGTTCTGCTCCGACCCAAGCCAGGGATGCCCCGCCCCAGGACGCTTGAACACCCACCTCATCCAGCAGCTTCTGCCCCGGGATGCCACCTCCCACTCGGCCCCCCAGGTGTCGTCTTGTTCCAAGATGCTGAGCAGCTCCCGCCTCCCTCTGGGAGCTCTCCTGACTACCACCCCCGCTGCTCCTCCCACATGCTCCCGGGCACAGGCGCTGGCAACTCCTGACACCACTTCCTCTTTGTCAATGCTCTTCCCCGCCAGAACGCCTTTCCCCTCCCCTCGTCTTTCTCCAGGACTGAGGTCCCTGGACACCGTGATCTCAGCAGGCACAGATGCCCACGGAAGGGCCACACTGTGCGCTACTCAAGCATTCACGTGCTCTTCCCGCAAGGTTGAGAATTTCTTAAGAGCGTAAATCATAACCATTATCTCTTGTAGTTTTGTCTCCTGTACCTTGTAAAGTACCAGACGGATAACAGATACCTAACAAATACCTACTGAGGTGAACTCCTACCCCACTGCCGTCACCTTTCTTCTGAGAAGGACTCTGTTACTGTTGCTGCTTGTGAGGGTTGGTTAGTTTTTGCAGAGACTAGAAACGCATCAGATCTTCAGAAAGATGCGCTCATGGGCTGAGCTTGGAGAGTCCTTCCCTCCCTTTGTTCCATCTCTTCTCCTCAAGAGAGACGGACATGAAACAGAAGCTTCCAAAAGCCACAAACCCCGGGCATGCTCAGACCCAGGAGGAAGGAGGTATGGGGGAGGGGTCTGGGTCGTGATCGGGAAGGACGCTCCCCCATCGTCCGGTGTCACAAAATGTGGCTTCTCTGGGGCAGTTCCAAAGGGGCCACAGACGTACTATTCTTCAGAGGGGACAGGGCGCCACTGGAAGGGCTGTTCCCACTCCCCAGACACGACCCTGGCGCTGGGCACGTGGGGGTCTGGCTGGATGACAGCCAGCAAGCGTGTGAAAGGCCATCCAGACACAATGCCCAAGGTAGTGTGAGCCTGTTAGGTGAACCAATCCCCCAAACGCTAAGGTCAGATCATCCCAGCGGGAGCTTCTGAGACTCAGGTAAGGAGGGTGAAATACTAAGGGCCACATCTGTCCCTGTGACCCCATCTTCCCATGGACACGAGTGGCCCTGGCATCTGGAGCGCTCTGGTGGCCAGCACAGATGCTGGGCTTTCTAAACAGACCCCGCACCAAGAACACTGTTGGGATGGGGGTCCTGGCAGTTCACCCCGACATTCACCCCAGACCCGCGAGCAGACCTGGGTGGTCTTCAGCCCTCATTTTCCTGTGAAATTTACTATCTTAAATTGTGAAGAATCCTTTATTCCGGACCTCAGACTCCGACTTGTTTTGCTTTTTTCTATTTCTGTTCCGGCAGCTGCTTCTCCAGAGTTCCTCTCTGCCCGCAGCTGCTGCTTTGCTGCAGTATTTGAACGACCACGATGTTCTTCGGCAAAGCACTCACTTTCCTATTAGGACGCAATCAGGAATTTTCGGGTTTAGGCCGCTGGATTTTCTCCTTGGTTTTATCTCATTACAGTTTATTGCATGCCTGAGCCAGTGCGTTTGCATTAGAAATGAAAGTTAAACCCGAAGATAAAGGCTACCACAGATATCGCCACCCAGAAATACGTTCTAAATACAGTCAATTTTAAAAGGGTGGCATCGTCTAGGTGTTAGACTAGTCCGTGTCTATTTTTGAAATATATTTTCTAACAGCCATTCTGTTAATCATACCAAATTATCAACGTATTAAGTATCTTTTGTGTTAATAAATAGGTTGTAATGGTAACAGAAAGGACAAGTCAGTGACCTTTGATAAAAGAACCATGACCAAGGATCGGATAAATGTAGCACCGCCACCCCCCAGAAAGCGGCTGCAGAGGCTGACTGGGGAAAGTAAACTGAGTTACGCTACTGACTTTAGCACATGTGGTTTCTGTGTGAAGGTCTCAAGAACCTTCTTTTCCAACCCTTGGTGTCTTGGTCTCGTCCTAAGGAATTTCATCAGTATCAACAGCAGTTATCAGAAGGAAAGAATGTGTGAAGTTAAACAGTGAAGAGGCAGGAAGGGGCCCTCCCACGATGATTCTTGGGTGTCACTCTCCGGGACCCTCTCCATCTCAGAACGCAGTAGACTGTCCAGACGATGTGCCCCTGAATTTGATAAACTTCGGGCTTCCTATGGAACATATCCTGAGGAAAAGAACAATGACCCCACCAGCAACGGATGGGTGTGCAAACCATCGCGCCTGGCTTAGAATTCTAGAAACTTTAGAAACGCCTGCTTTCCCATACAAGTTGCCTAACTTGCAAAAACCTTCACAATTTGCTTACGGCCATATTAAAATCTAGATAAGACCCCTCATTTACGAGCAGGCGCCATCGCTTTCTTATCTGCTTTTGAGACATGTTGTAATAAGTCTTGTATTTTTTTTTTTTTTTTTGGTCTGTGGTGCTTTTTCAATCACTGTCGCTGACACCAGATCATTTCAACACGAGGGACGTATCGCACTAGCCCTGTACGAACGTTGACCTAATTTTGTTAACTTAGATTATTTATCCAGAATATCTTGCCTGTGAATATTTGAAAATGTATAATCATTATGGTCTTTAGGGGAAAAAAGAAAACTGGAGGAACCAATGAAAGTGTTGTCTCCAGTTTTATTACACGATGAAGCACACGAGGCCACACAGCACATAGATGAAATAAGCCAAAGAATGGGTTCCCTGGGACCTTTGTGGGCACGTGGAATTCCCACAGTGCCGGTCTGGGCGCCATGAGCCTGAGCCTCTACGCTTGTTTATCGTATTTTGTTCTTTTCCTTTCAGGTGGTTCTGAGAAAGTACAAGAAGAGTGGAGCTGACAGTCAGTGGCTAAATTTTGAATTCTGGCTCTTCAGTCCTTACAGTTATGTCAGTCAATTTAATGAGAGCAAACATGGGTCGTCTCAGAAATAAACCACCTCACCTACTAACAACGACACCATCCTACGCATCCTAAGTGAGATGACTTGAGTCTCTAATGGGATGCTGCTGGCTCTTCAGCAGGCTGCATGCTAAATTTTCAGTTATTTCCTTAGAAACTCTGAAAAAAAAACCAGGCAGCCCAATTAAAGAATTTAAATTTCTATTATTTTCTTATTAATTGGGCACAAGCCTTGGATAACAAGAATGACGTCTTCCAAGGAATTAATACAAAGAGTAAACCATTTCAGTGAGCTTACCCACAAAACCTGGAGCATTTTGGGTATTCTACAACATTTCCTTTTTCCCTTAGTTAAATTTAATTTAGCCAAAAATAGAACAGTAAATGAACGTACTAATATTGAGTAACAGAAAGGTTCTTTTAATGATAAAAACAAATTTTATCCAAAATTATCATGAGATACTTCCAGTTACTGGCGACATAGACCCATCTCACATTTTTGCTGAATTGGTTTTTCACTACATATATAACTCTCAAGATAAATATGTAAAAAATATAATGTGTGTATAGCAAATATATAGGCATGCAGATTTTTCATGTTACAGTTATACTGAGTTTATTATAAACAATAGTCTTGGGGCATTCTCTTATCTCTTGCTGTCATCAAAAATGAAATACAATTTCTAGGTTTTATAACTTTATTTTTAGAACTCTTGTCTCTAAAGTGTTAGACTATTTTGAAGAATCTTATTTAAAATTTAAAAAGCTTGCAAGCAGTGTATTGTAGTCTCCTCAACCGAGGTGTGACTTCACAGATTTTTAAACCTATGGGTCAATCATAAAAAAAAAATCTGGAAGGAATTTCCTTCCTGCTTAGTAGAAAGCATTTTCACTGGGTGTAAATCCTGGCTCAAGCTTTCTGTGTTGTTTGTTTTGTTTGGGGTTGCAGTGGTGGTGGGTGGTGGCGGTAATACCTGGCAGGGGTAAAAAATAAAGCAGATAAGTACCAAAATGCTGACCTGAAATTTGAAAACAGCAGGAAAGGGTTTGCTTCAACCTGTGTAGACCTCAGCGGATAACATGCTGTAATTTACATCTCATCACCACCCAACATTCGTAGCACGATTCTTCCAAAGTTACTTGAGAGTTCATTTCAGATTGCTGACTGAGATCACAATACAGTAATTAGACGGGATTAAAGTTAAAATGGAAAGAAAATGAATCAAGCGATAAAATACAATGCGTGATGCCACCCCACCCCCACCATGAGTTCTCGTGAAAGAGAAGAAGCTTGGAGAATACGTTATGTGTTCTAGAGTTACAACTGCAACTCTAGCATAGGCGGTCCTGGGCCGCCTCCTGCTGAACCACAGGCCCAGCTCCTTCCGCCATTTTTGCTTTTCCTCTTCCACTTCCTGAAGGATGCCTGGGAAAGTCAGAGGCTGCTCTGCAGCAATGCAACGCGAGCCACAAACAGGGGCCATGTAACTCAGGCTGAACTTCCCAACAGCTACATTTTTTACAAGTAAAAAGAAGCAAGTGAAATTAATGTCAAGAATGTATTTTATTTTACCCACTATATCAAAAATATAAACATTTCAGCATGAAAACAATATTTTAAAACGATTAGTGAGGTGTTCTGCATGCTTTCTTTCACACCACGTCTTTAAAGCCTGGTGTGTGGTGTGCGCTCAGCATGTCTCCACCTAGGCTGGCCACATGCGAGGTGCCCAGAAGCCACACATGGCCCGTGGCTACCCTGTTGGATCAGAGCAGTGTAAGCAGCAGCCCAGGGAAACATCTTGGGGTAAAGTGAACTTGGACACAAACAAAGTGATGACTCAACCCACTCTAGCTGGGGACAGGAATCCGGCTCGGAGAGCTCAGAGGAAAAGGGTCGGAAATAAACTGCCCGGTCCCTCACTGCTGTGTTTGTTGAGTTCCTACAAGGATTAGCTCACTCGTGCCGTGTGTACCAGGCAGAGCTGTGTGACTTCTCCCCCAGCCACCAGCCACCCCCAGAATCAGCCAGTCTGTGACGGTGGGACCCCAGGGTGTGTGTGTGTGTGTGTGTGTGTGTGTGTGCGTGCCCGCAACTCAGGTGTGAGAGTGAGCATGCGTGTGGTCCTGGGTAGCATGTGTGTGTATGAAGGAGACTCTGGGTGCTTGTGAGGGTGGTGAGTGCACAGTGTGTGTGGGTGCATGAGTGTGTAAGAATGCACATGGCACGTGTGAGTGAGAGCTGAAGACGGAGTCAAGGGCAGGACCAGGCTCCCCAGCTCTGCGGACCTGGCCCAGCGGGCCCTGGAGCCGCCTCTGCTGGGAGGCCCCCCACCTCCCCTCGAACTTGACCAGGGCCACCACCTCCAGCCACACGAGGGCCCCTTCAGGGCCTCAGCAAACGTGCTTTGGACGCCCACCATGAACCAGGTGCTGTCCACACCCTGGAGAGACACTGGTGATCCAACCCGGCAAAAACTCTGCTTCCCTGGAGCTGGCAGCATCCTCCGGCAGTGGCCCGGTCCGGGGAGCCCCCTCTGGCCTCGGCCGCGCCCCAGCCGGGCTGGTCCCGCTGCCCTGGGCGCCGGGGCGGGCGCGGGAGAGGCCCGGCGGGCTTGGGGGGTTAGTGGGAGGGGAGGGGTGTCCTAGGCACGAAGAGGCTTGGAAGAGCAACTGTAGGGTCCAGGCCAAATGCATACAATTTTCCGGGGGAGAAAAAAAGAGTGTTCTAGTCCAATTCCCTCCAAGGTGTCCGCACTCGGGCAAAGCCCCCTACAGCGTTTCCCTGGGGGCCGACCGCGGCCTCCACCCGCACCCGCCCCCCACCAAACAAGACACAGCCTTTGGGGGCTTTTCTCCGTCTACTTCCCTGTCCTCCTCGTTGTGTTTACAAAACCTTTATTTGGTTGACTCTCCGTCAAATCCTCCCCGCCCAGTTGGTCAGGAGACTGGAAGGCGCCGCCGGCCTAGGGCTCGGGGGAGACCTCGGCCCCCCGCCGCTCAGCCTCCGCCATCATCCTCAGCTCCGGGCTACGAATTGACCTGGTGGCTTTCTCTGCGTTGACTGCCTTTTCCTGGGGACAATTTCCAGCCCACGGATGAGAGAGAGGAGAGCGGGCACGGAATCCTGTTGAGAACAGCAGGACAGGTTGACACCGATGGGGGGGCTGCGCGTGAGAAGCGGAAAGTTGCCTCAACCTGCGCCCTTGGGCCTCCGGGAGCACAGCCCCGCGTGGTCCCCGCGTCCCCACGTGCCTGCACCCGACCCGCCCGCGCCGCACGTGAGCCCAGGGCGTCCCTCCGTCGTCCAGTTTCAGAAAAACAAGGTCACCCTGGAAGATGGGGGGCGGGGGCGCGCGGCGATGGGCAGGGAGGAGTTTCAGCAGTCGGGGCGGGACAGGTACACCGGTCCTTAAGACGCGTGTCGCGTGGGCGCCCAGAGTCACGAGCCGTTTGTAGCGGCGCCAAGGGGCGTGCCCTCGTGTAACCACCTTGTCGCTTTAGGGCACACGGTGGCCCTAATAGGCATCGTTTTGAGTTCAATCTGAAGAAAAGAACTTCAAAACCTCTCACTGGTGTTATCATGAGAGAAGATGGGGTTTTGTTAAATTCACTCCATTTGTTACTTTGGTTGCTCTCAGGAATTTAAAACTTGCAAGCGACACTTAGGAGAAAACGCGGAAAGGTCGACATCTCAGAGGTGCTTGAGTCACACGTCCAAGCTCAGAGCTCCAAGGATGGGGGGTTTACAGCCCTCAAATCCACCAGAAAGAGGAAATGACGGATCATCAGCGGTTGTCACTTGCAAAACTCTCCCCCTCCCTTTGCTCCCCCCAACAGAAGGGGATCTGGAGTTTGCAACTTGTCACGGAGAAGAGAAACCTTTGCTGCGGAGGCTGCTAATGAATTCGGATTGTATAGTTTTCAAAATCTGATGTTTTGCAATGATGACATTAGTGTGGCAACCGAGGGTCCGAGACGACACGTCTGCGCAGCTGCTCAGCGCTTTGAAATGCTCAAGACAATGGGGCCACTGTTCCCGGCCCTGCGTCTCTGCGCTGCATTTGCATAGTCTGTTCTGCCTGATTGACCATCGGGGCTGTCGCGGGGATCAGCTTTGTTCCCAGATCACTTCGAGATGCCCCGGATGACAAGGCTCAGGTGAGAGGCTAAGTGGGACGTTCCCGACCGCCGCACAAAAAACAAGCCTGGGAAACCCGGCTGGGCCGCCGCCGACCTCAGAGTGGATTTACTTGTTTGCTTTTAAAGACCTCATCAAGTTGCTGGAGAGGAAAGGGAAGGCGTAAGGATTTGAACAGTAATTTACAACGCCTTATTTGGGGAGGGGGTAATTTGGGGTCCCCCTTTATCTAAAAATCCATTGATTTTACGGCACTTTGTTTCCCTGTATTCTTTCACTCTAGAATTTTAAGAGTTTTGCTGCCAAAAGGGAAACAAATAGTTCCATTCCGCGTGGCCGAACACTGTCACCAATTGAGAATGACTTTTTGCTCTTTTCCGGAAACGCCATTTTGAAAAGTTGCGATGCTGGTCCCTTGGCCAGCCCACCTGAGTTGCAGCAGTGACTGGAATCAAACGGTTTGCTTCCAAGCGACCAGCCACACCAAGTGCTTGGGTTCAGAAGTCAATCGTTTTCACTTCATCCTGCACATGGCGGTCACGCGCTGATCACCGCCACCACCGCCGCCCGGATTTCATCTGAACTGATGTTCTGACTTCAGGTCAAAGGCAAAACCTTTGCCACGCAAGTGCCTCTCCCCGCGAGGCCTCAGATCTATCTGCCACCGTGTTTTCCCCCTAACACGGGAGCGCCCGGGGGACTGAGGCAGTGGGACGTGTTTCCACACCCAAGATCTTCTCTCCCGGGGATTTCAACCTCAGGGCGTGTAAATATTGCCTATAATTTGCAGAGATGGGGATCCCAGAGGAGGGGTATCGTGGGGGAGGGACTTAAAGCAGAACGGGTGGGTGGGGCAGGGGATGAAGCTGGAGGAACCCAGGCCAAGAGAGGGAGAAACTTTTCTGGAGAAGGAGCGGAGGGCATCCTTTTACCCAGGTCAGAAGACCTGATTCTGGCGCTGACAGCTCCTGGGCTGCGTGGAGCCGGAGGCCGCGTCGGGATTCGCGAGGGCCTGACGAGGTCCAGTGGGGCCCCCGGCCGCCCTGCCCCGCAGCCCTGCAGGTCGCCCTCACCCCTGCCCCGCCCTTCCTCTGCCTCTGCTTCCCCGCGCCACCCACGCGCGCACAGCAAGTGCTGGGGCAGGCGCCCTAGCCGCGCACGTGGGCACCACCCCCCGGGCCACCGGGTCCCGGGCAGTAGCCGGAATGGCCGGCACGAGGGCCCGCAGGCGCGGGGAGGCGTTTTCCTGTCCCCACCCGCGTTCGCTGCGCATTACAGCGACGCTCATCTCGGGAATATAACGATTAATCCAGCCGCAGGTTTCCAGATAAGTGATTGTGATGGAGATTGTTGGCGAGAAAATAGACAATTATCCGCTGTTAGCTTTACATAAAGATCGCATTAACTCAAATTAGTTATCAGACAAAAGAGCGTCGGCGCGCGCGCCCTGCCCGCGGGGACCCCCGGGCGCAGCCGGGTCCAGCACGCGGCCGACCGGGCCGAGGCCGAGGGGACGCGGGGCGAGGGGGTGCGCACGAGGGGGACCCCCGCCCCACGCAAAGGCTGTAACGCTGCGCTCGCCGGGACACAGCGCCGGGCTGCCCGAGAGCCGCCGGCGCGCCAGCTCCACCCCACAGCTCCGCCCGCGTTCCCCCACCCCCCGCGCCCCCCTCCCGGGCCCTCCTCTCACGCGCGTTCCCCGCGGCGCTGCCCTTCTCTCTCCGCCGCCCGCGGCCCTGGTTTTCTGTCCTCCAGCGCAGCCGGGGACGTCATTCATCCCCCGAGGGGGGCCGGCCCTCCTCCCCGCCGTGGAGTCCGACTCGCGGTGCAGGCATCCTAGGCCACGGGGAGCGCGCTCCGACGGGGCGGCCCGGTGACCCGCCATCCTGACTCCCCGCGCGGACACTGTCCCTGCCACCTTACGGCGTCGGGGTCGCCCTACGCAGGACCCGGCTGCCACGAGGACAGATGGGGAAGGCGGGCTGGGGGAGAAAGGGCGCAGAGTGACCCTCGGAGCTGACGGTCGGTAGCCTGGGGGAGTGGCCGGGCCCCGGAGCGCCAGGCTGGGACAGGGACAGGGCGGTGCGGTCTGGACGCTGGTTGAACAAAGGTTGCGCACAGTCCACACACCGGGCTGCGTCCTCTGTCCCTACTGGTGTTGACCCGGGCCTGTCCGAGCACGGATTTCACTGGCGCCATCGGTGCAAATGCACAAGTCGCGGGCGGCCAGCGTCCCAACCCAGCCGCAGGCCCGTCGGGGTCCCCACGGCCGCCGGCTCTCCCTCGCGAGCTGGCCTTCCGGGCCCCCAGGGTCCCCGGGCCCCGCTGAATAGGGCGGATAATGACCCCCGGTTCCCAAGGCAGGCTTTCTGCCGCCTGGTGCGCTTGGATTTGTGTGGTCCAAGCCTTTCCCAGCTTGTCCCATTCTGTCACCGGGATAAGGGGCTCCCTCGGCTCGTTTGCACCTGCGTCGCTTTTGGCTCCTTCAGGAATGCGCTGAAGCTTGTAATCAGCTTTGTGAAGCCATTGAGTGCACGGCTGAGTGAAACTTGCAAAGCTCGAGGAGAGCGGGGCGCTGAATAGCGGCCAGCATGGGGCTGCTCTCCAAGCCCACGGGCTGCCAAATTCCAGCAGAGCCTCACAATCGCTCCGCGCGGGCGCGCCGCTTCCCCGCACTGAGAAGAGTGAGAAAAGAAAAGCGAAAAGCCCAGTCACCGAGCTTGACCGTTTGTTCCCAGATTAATGGCAAACGGCTCCCTCTCACCGCCCCGTCCCCCCAGTTTAGCTTCAGGAAATATGACCCAGGGAGTTACTAATAACACCTCATCTGATTTCACACTTTGGGCTGGAGCTTCCCCAGCTCCGGTACCCAAGTCCCAAGTGCGCCTGAGCCTCGGCCTGGCCGTTTGCTGCCTCTCGGCTTTGAACCGTCCTAGAGCGGGGACTTAGATGGAGCCACGCCGAAGAGCCCCCGTCTCGGGAAAGGAAAACAATGCGGTCCTGTTTCTTCTCTAGGCCCGCTTGCCCCATTCATCAGGACCCCCGGCCCCCTTGGGTGGATTGCAGTGGCTTTGGAAGGGAGGACGATTCAGGGAAAGCAAAGCAGAACTGCCCCGACATCAGTGTGGGGAAGATGTATTTGCTCGTTTCTGGACAGATACTAGGATGCGAGGCGCGGGCAGCGTGGAGCTGCTGTGTTCGAGGCTGCCGTTCTAGCATGACAGGCGTACTCCGAGCCACTGGTCCTACAGGGAGTGTAGCTCCTCAGACTAGGGCCTCCCCGAGCCTGCTCGCAGGCCTTGGTCCCTCTCTCCCTCTCAAGTGAGGGAACGAGGTTCCAGTCTGGCTCCCTCCAAAAAAGGAAATCCTTGTCAGCCAATAGATGGGCCGGGTTGCAGAAGGCAAACCCGTCCTCCTCAGCGTCGGACTTCCCAGCATCGTAACTGTCAGCTGGTCGGGGCGGGCCCCTTTCTTTGTGTTGTTACTCGGGGGCTCCGTGTTAGAACAGGGCCTGGCACACGGGAAACACTCGGACACATTCCTTGTACGAACGTTGTCCAGTTTTGACTCTGGACTCCAAGCCTGGAAGCGGGTCTTCTGAAATGTGGGATCCTTTCTTTCTCCCCGTCCTGCCTGAGGCCCTAACAGACAACACCTGGAGAAAGCGAAGTACAGGCACATCACAGTAAACACTCTTCACAACGGCTGCGAGTCTCTTTAGCTGATGAATTCTTCGCACAAGGACTTAGCCTTTCTTGTCTGCAAGCGCAAACGTTTTGAAGATTTGATCTGGATTTCCGTTCCTGCCAGGAATCATCACCGCAGGCCTGTAGGGTTCTCTCCTGCCGCGGCACCTTGATTTTGTGGGTGCATCTGAGTGCCTGACTGCTGCTCTGGACGAGAAATAGTCCCCTGGTGGATGGAAGGGCTTAATGAGTCTCCTTAAACAAGTCAGAAAGAGAAAAACAAATACCATATGCTAACACATATATATAGAATCTAAGAAAAAAAAATGTCATGAAGAACCTAGGGGCAAGACGGGAATAAAGACACAGACCTACTAGAGAATGGACTTGAGGATATGCGGAGGGGGACGGGTGAGCTGTGACAAAGCGAGAGAGAGGCATGGACATGTATACACTACCAAACGTAAGGTAGATAGCTAGTGGGAAGCGGCCGCATAGCACAGGGAGATCAGCTCGGTGGTGTGTGATCACCTAGAGGGTGGGAGGGAGGGAGACGCAAGAGGGAAGAGACATGGGGACATATGTATATGTATAACTGATTCACTTTGTTATAAGCAGAAACTAGCACACCATTGTAAAGCAATTATACTCCAGTAAAGATGTTAAACAAACAAACAAAACAAACAAAAAAATACCTAAGTATTACAAAGCGCGGGGAGAATGACCTTAACAGGCAGAGGAGCGAGAGAAAGCCCCAGTGTGGATGCCCAGGGACAGGTCGTGGTTACACTCTTGTGAGACACGGCGGAGGGCGGGGCGGGGGGGGGGGCAAGACTTCTCCCGTTTATACAGGTTGACGTGCCTAAGAAACTATAACGTGTCAGCCCCGGGAAAGGGGGTGGTGGCGCTGATTGGGAAAAAGGCAGTTTGAGGGGGGAGCCTGTTCTCAAAGGGGTCAGGTGACCGCCCAGGGTACTCAGGGCACCACGGCTGTCATCAGCAGCAATGATAAGAAAATCAGTGAATGCTTTGTCCTGTTTTAAAACGCATCAGATCGTTTAAGAGAAGATAATCCTCCCATTCATCCACTTCTGAACCCCCAAAGTGGCCCGTGTGGGAATCTGGGGCTCAGAGGGCAGTGAGTGTCTCTCTAGGCCACAAGGCTTAGTAGCAGCTAAAACGCTGAGCCATCCCGAGCCACGCCGCCCTTTCCGACATTTCAAGTTTCATGCTTTATTATAAAGTTGGGTGTGTAGTTTTCGGCAGCATTTCTCCTTCGAACCATTCTCGGGAGTGAGTTGGGAGGCGATGCAGTAATTCAGAAATTAG
Source organism: Lagenorhynchus albirostris (assembly GCF_949774975.1). Taxonomy (NCBI): domain Eukaryota; kingdom Metazoa; phylum Chordata; class Mammalia; order Artiodactyla; family Delphinidae; genus Lagenorhynchus; species Lagenorhynchus albirostris. The sequence continues at coordinate 77,600,721 of NC_083112.1, read as the reverse complement.
TGAAATCTTATTCTTGGTGGGGCGCTGGATTAAGAGGCTGGGAGAGTGTGATGCGAGGCAACGTGTAATTGCATGATAAGGCTCTCGCGAGGAATTTATTGGCCAAGTTCCTGTTTCTATTCCTTCCTAATCTCGCAGAGCACATTCATTCTCTGCAATCCGTCTCCATAATCTTCTGCGGCCCAACAGCAGCCGATAGAAGCGTGCATGTTTGGAGAGAAGAGAAAATATGCAGAAGTGTGATAAACTGATGCTAATTATCCGTATTTAGGACACCGAGTGCAGAAGGATCAAGGCTTACAAATAACGAACCAGAGCCGGTGATGATGGCTTCTGCGCGCGGAATATGTCGGAGGGGCCCAGATAAGGCTTTCACGGGCAGGAGAGATTTATTGGTCAAAGGGTTCACCTTCCACTTTTCCACCTTTATATAGCAGTAAATTATTTAGGCTAAATTCACCAGAACATTACTCTTTTATTTGGCCACATGCCATGACGTGCTCTTTCCTTCTGGCCTTTGAATACGAATCCTTGTAGTGTAACATCAGTTGATAAGGGACAAATAATTGAAGGAATAGGTAATTCCCTTTAAATCGGATGTATAGGACGATGAGGTGGTGCTCGCAGAAAGAGCGAGACGAGGGAAAGCACAGGGGGCCGCGAGTAGAGCAGTATCATCTCTGCCAGAAAAAAATGAACACGGACGCTCACTATATGCCCGTGTGTCCACATCTCTGTGTCCCACAGGCCAGCAAGCTTGTGCATAGAGGCTGCTGCTGGAGCACAGAGGCGATAGGTCCATTTTTCCTGTCTAGAATCCTTAGCATTTAAAAATTTAGAAGTCGAAACAAATTCTTTCTCTTCTCTCTTACTGTCCCCACATCACCTCAGACTGACCTAATATTTAAGATTGGCTCCCAGGGCTTCCCTGGTGGCGCAGTGGTTGAGAGTCTGCCTGCCGATGCGGGGGACACGGGTTCGTGCCCCGGTCCGGGAAGATCCCACATGCCGCGGAGCGGCTGGGCCCGTGAGCCATGGCCGCTGAGCCTGCGCGTCTGGAGCCCGTGCTCTGCAACGGGAAAGGCCACAGCAGTGAGAGGCCCGCGTACCACAAAAAAAAAAAAAAAAAAAAAGAATCGGCCTGCCAATGCAGGGGACACGGGTTCGAACCCTGGTCCGGGAATGTCCCACATGCCGCGGAGCAACTAAGCCCGTGCGCCACAACTACTGAGCCTATGCTCTAGAGCCCGAGAGCCACAACTACTGAAGCCTGTGTGCCACAACTACCGAAGCCCACGCACCTAGAGCCCGTGCTCCACAACAAGAGAAGCCACCTCAATGAGAAGCCTGCGCACGGCAACCAAGAGTAGCTCCCGCTCGCCGCAACTAGAGAAAGCCCACGCGCAGCAGCGAAGACCCAACGCAGCCAAAAATAAATAAATAAATTTATTAAAAAAAGAAGAAAAAAAAAGGATTGGCTCCCAATCCTCCCCAAGACGTCTGGCTCCAAGAAAAGACGCAGAAAGACTTCGGGCTGGAACGATCGCGTGACATGGCTGTGGGCTCAGTGGTAGAGATTTTCCTGCATTACAATAATTGCCTTGTAAAGGTTCCAGAAAGCAAGCACAAGTGTAGCTTAGTATTTTGATGCACAATTTGTGGGCTCATCTTGAAATTTAAAATATTAACTAAATCCCATTCAGTGGCACTAAATTTGATTTTTCTTTTCTGACTCATCATCAGCTTGGGTATCAATTGGGAAACTGGCCTCCTTCCTTCACCCTTTGAGAGTCTTCTAGAGTTTTCACTGGGAAATTTTTCAGTTGGTGTTGGACCACCTCTGGTCCAAGGCACTAAGGCCCCTCTGTCAAATGCACAGAGCGATCTAGTACGAACCACTTATTATAAATACAAGACTTATTAGAATAAAAAGAGCCATGCTGACATTTGGGCATGTAATTTATAATCTCTGTGTAAGGAAGTGTCCAGGAAGAATAGCTGATCTTGGGGCTTCCCTGGTGGCGCAGTGGTTGAGAGTCCGCCTGCCGATGCAGGGGACGTGGGTTCGTGCCCCGGTCTGGGAAGATCCCACATGCCGCGGAGCGGCTGGGCCCGTGAGCCATGGCCGCTGAGCCTGCGCGTCCGGAGCCTGTGCTCTGCAACAGGAGAGGCCACAACAGTAAGAGGCCCATGTACCACACACACACAAAAAAGAATAGCTGATCCTTGACCACACGGATAAGAAATTATCTGTAGGTTACGACCACTCACATGCACTTTTTCTTTTCAACAAGCCTAAGATGCCAGTTACTGTAAGATGCATCTTTATTTTACATGCCACTGTGAAGGAAAAAACTCTGCCACTTATAATCGTGAGCTGTCACTGAGGGTAATGGCGCACTTAGATTCCAGAGATGATAAAACTAAACACGTGTGTCTTAGAACCAAGAAAACGCAGTGTGCACAGTTGTTAGTCAAATAATGAATTTGCACCATTTTGCCCCAAATATTTTCACAATTATCCATCATTCTACAGAAATTAACTTTCTTAAAATGAATGGATGTGTTAAAATAATATGCAGTCAACACAGGCAACAATTACTCTACGGTTCTATATAGTTTAAAAATGTAGAATCAGGACGGTTATCCATTCAATTCACCAAAGAAGAACAAAAAAAGAGAAAAAAGACAAATGTTCTTTCATCAGTAATACTCCAGTCATTGAGGCTAACTATGTAGGTTGCTGGCATTTCTAGAAATTACCTATGCTAGAGAAAGAACCCAGTTCTTCAATTTATTTGATTCCAAAAAATCAATGTGTTACTTCACATACATACATGTCCTGCTAAAGTAAAGTGACGAACTGAGGCTGGTTTCGTTTGGTTGGGTTGGGTGTTGGTTCTAGAGGCTGTTAATCTGGATACTTTGTTTCCCAGGATCAGGTTTTCTTCCCGAATTACAAAATTTTTACCGAAGTGATCTGAATAGTGTCTAAACTCTCTGCCTATATATGCTCTCCTGTCCTCAAAGCGCCCTTCTTCCCTAACAACCAGTAACCCATCTACGGAAATTAGCGGTTATGATGAAAACAGGGTTAAATTCAGAGACAAACCAACAACTATTTTTAAGGTAACCAGTTAAGGGCAAGGAACTAGTTAAACTGCGTATCAGTTTGAAGGTAATTTGAAAATGTAATTTCTCGTTAAGATTAAATTCAGTGTTTTTTAAAATTAGCCTGCGTTCATACACTTGGACAGTGGCAGGTTTTCACCCCACTAGCAGTGGGACTTGGCAGAACGTGGAAGAGTAAAAAAGGGGCAAAGTTACCCAAACAGCAGACCTAGGGTTTCTGAATGTAGCTGCTGTCCTTGCTGCGCCCTTCTGGGCTGTGGGGTGCGCGTGTGTGCGCGCGCGCGTGCGTGCGTCCCGCGTGTGTGTGCTTGGCAGGTGAGGGAGCAAACGTGGAAGGTGGGGACACCAGGAAGAAGACAGGGGAAGCGGGAGGTATTGCAGCCCTGGTTAGTGTCCTTCTGGAGACCAGCTCGGTCCTTCCTCAGAGCTCAGGATGACAGCACAGGTGTGAACTTGAGCTCCGTGCCCAACTCCCACTACTGGTGGAAAAGGCGAGTGGTTAGTTTGGTGCATGCCTACGTTCTCTCACTCCTTCTCCCCAGAGCCTTCCCCCCACCCTGCATCAACCGACATCAAATATCTATTCAGTGCATGCAAACGTCATTAGGCAGCTCTGTCCGAAGTACCTTGCTGCGACCGAGCCTCCCGATAAGGCAGCAGAGGGATGGCTTTGCGTGCTCGTCTTCTGGAGTCGTACACCCGGACCACCTCCTCGGGGGCGTTGCAGCCCCTTTACCAACGTCTCTGAGCTGGATTCCTATCTGCGGGTAGTATATATTGAGGTATCTGAAATAAACACAGAATTCCAATTATCGTTTGCCTGCGGACTCGTTAGCAAGATGATTACAAGATAGCGTCAATACGCTTGGCATGTTGAAACATACTTTCAGCTCCAACGACTTCAAATAGCTTCTAAGTAAAACAAATAAACAGAATAATGGTGGGATTTATTTGGAATTATTCATTATGAGGCGACCCGAGCCGTGACACTTCCAATCACGTCTTAATTGTCTTTTTAGGAGCAGGAAGGGTTTTCCTATCTTGACACACACCTCACCCCGGGCCCCAGGCAGTCTCTCTGCCTCCTTCTGTGGCTCCCAGAGCTGAGGGGAGGCTAGGGGTCTTTTGTGGATCACGCATAGTTTGCTCTGGTTTCTACACATTAAAAGTGAAATAAATACCCAGGCTGACTGTCCTAGATTATGATCTCTGAGCTGATGTGTTAAATGAGCCCGTTGCTTTAAAGGTTCTAAATGACAAGATTTTTACTATTACAAGTAATTTATAGCTATTTCTTGTTTGACATGACAGATCCTCGTGGAGAAGTCCAAATTTGCTTGACATACATTTATTTTAACACCTTCCCCTTCTCCAAATTCTAGCGTGTACTAACTACTGTTTTCCTAGGTGTCAATTTGCACCTGTGGGGTCTACCTCTTGAGGCTTCAGTGAGGTCCCGGGCCTCCCCTCCAGATGGCTGCCTGCATTTCAGCAGCTAATGGGGGTGATTACTGCATATTTACTGTAATTTATAAAAATCGCAGGAAATGACATTTTTATTAGTCACTGACTCCACCATCACCAGCTGCAAATGGATGTTATGCATACAAATCCGTTTCTTAAAAACTGTTCTTCCCAAATCACAAGCTACCGGGCGCCGTGCTGTGTTTTTACCCTCACTGGCTTCTTGCATCTTCCTAAGAATCCTCTCCCCTTTCCAGAGTTGAAAACCACACAGGAGGCGTCAGCCTTGGGATCTGGACCCAGGCTGCTCTGACTCCAAAGCGCGGCATTAGCCGCTGCCTGGGAGCAGCTGGTACCAGGAGGAAATGACCTTAGAACCAGGCGGAGGCAGAGCCGCGACCTTGGACAGGGAGAGAGGGAGGGGGCCCAGGGACCCAGCGGGGTGTACCCTCCGAGGTGTGTCAGCCACCCGCGCGCCCAGCACTGACCGCCACTAACGAGCCTCAGAACAGAGAGAGGCAGGTGCTCTCATGTCCGTTTCAACCAGGGAAACTAAGGCTCAGGGGACACGGCTGATACACGGGGATGCTCACATCTTAACTTACATCCGCACAACCGAGATGCGCCAGGCTGCCCACCACGCCCCCTCGGTGAGACCTCTGAGGGCTGAGGAGAGACACGAGGCCCGAGAACCGATGTTGATGAGAGACGGTGGATGAGACACTGGTGAGAGATGTGCGTGAGATATTGCTGAAGGGCATGCAGGCTGTGAGCACGGGGACTATATCCCGAGGGGCAGCTCTGCTTTAGAGAAGCCGCTACGTCATCGAAAGGGAAGGGAGGTGTGCATGGGGGTTGAACGGCTTAGGGGGGCAATTGAAGGGCCAGGGTCTCAGCTCTTCAAATGGAAGAGGAACCTGGCCAGGCTGGTGCACAAAGGGAAGCCTGAGGGGCTTGGAGGGCCCAGCTGATTTTTCGGATGAGCCCCCTGAGCGTATATGGATGGACCGAAACACAGCACAGATACTCCCGTTGGACCGGGGGTTCGAGCAGGATACAGGCATTTCAAGCCCAGGATGGGGGGGATGCCAGCTGTGTTGCAAGGTCATGAAGAAGGGAGCTTATGGGACCAAGGGAAGAGAGGGGACGTGTCCTGTCGTGGGTGGGACGTGGTTCACTGCAAAGAGCATTTCAGAGACGGGAGGCTCCCACCCCGCAGAGCACCCTGTGCCTTGAACAGGAGAGAAGTGAATATGGGAGCGTGTGAGAGAGAGGGTCAGAGAGAGAGAAAGACCAAGACAGAGAGAGTCCGAGGGGGAAAAGAGGAGGCGGGTGGAGGAGGGACGGGAAGACGGAGGGAGGGAGGGGAGGAAACAGGGGTAAGTCAGACAGGGAGACGGGAGAGAGCTGGGCGGGTAGGGATGCGCTGTGACTTAGGGGTCTAAGTCAGGGGTATCTCATGGTCAACATTTTCTTTTTACTCCTCTGGCTGCTACCAAAGATCTAATTAACAAGCCCCTGCTTTGGGGGAACTAAGAGTCAGGTTTAACAAATACCTGCTGAGGGCCAACAATGTCTCGATCTTTCCGGAATGTTTCCCTCTTTAGTTCTCAAAACAATTTCTTCCAGTGAGGTATAATTTTTTGCCTTTTTTTTTTTTTTTTTGCCATCTGCCTTATGAAGAAACTGAAGCTCAGAGGAGTGGAGAACGGGCCCAGCTAGTAAGCGGCGCAGCCAGTGTCTGAACCAGACCATCGAATTTAAAGTTGGTGGCCCCTCCGACACCACAGCTGCGGCTGCAGGATTGGTTTCCGTGTGTATATCACAGCACAAGCCAGGGTGGAGTCTCACCAGACACCAGCATGCGTGAGATGGAGAGTAAGGGTGTGCTGGAGGAGAAACGGCCATCACTGTGGCTGGGATGACTGGACAGGAGCCCAGATCACCCTCTGCATCTCCCGGGAGGGTCCACGATAGGAGGCCTTAACTGTTCTGTGACATCAGCCCGGTTGACCTTTGGGTGAAGCCCACAACCCCTTCTCAGGATAATGTTTTTAAATGTATAAAAAGGAACTGACTCATTATCTGGAAAATTGGTAAACGAGGGGAAAGAATCTAGAGTGTGTATTCCATCTTTCTATACTAACTGTATCACTGGGTAACTAAACAGTTGATGAGGCATATTTTTTTCTTGAAGAAATATTACAGATAATAAATTATAAGAATGATAGAGTTAAAATAAAGCATTGTGCAACCCCCACTTAACTAATGGATCTAAACATTGAAAACCAATGGCTTCCTTCTGCCCCCAAACCTGATGGCATCAGGCCTCTAGATGAACTCTCAGTTGACAGGAAACAGAGGAAAGAGGGACGTGATAAACTATGACCCGGGGATGCAACCCACAACCCAGATGGGGAAACTCTGCAGGATAAACAACCTCTCCCCATCTTTTTTTCTTTTTTGCGGTACGCGGGCCTCTCACTGCTGTGGCCTCTCCCGTTGCGGAGCACAGGTCCGGACGCGCAGGCGCAGCGGCCATGGCTCACGGGCCCAGCCGCTCCGCGGCATGTGGGATCTTCCCGGACCGGGACACGAACCCGCGCCCCCTGCATCGGCAGGCGGACTCTCAACCACTGCGCCACCAGGGAAGCCCTGCCCCCCTTTTTTAACTTCAAGAAATAAATTGCAAGAAGAGAGAAGAGATGAGGCAGAATCTAGAAATTAAGGGACTTAAAAGACATATCAACTAATTAAAAGTGTGAACCTATTTGAATTCTAATTTAAAAACATTTTTTTAAAAGCTAACACTTATGGGTGTTTAGAAACTTGAACACTGATGGGCTATTTGATGCTATTTAAGGATGTGTTGATTTTTTAAAGTGTGAGAATGGTATTACGATTATACTTCAAGAAAAAGACCTTATATTTTAGAAGTACACACTGAAATAGTTACAGATGAAATCATATGACATCTAGGGTTTACTACAAGATAATGTAGCATTGGAAAGGATTTGGGGGTATAGTTGGGTGATGGGTATGTGCGCTTCTATATATCATTTAATCTACTTTTATGTATGTTCCAAGTGTTCCGCAATAAAAGGTTAAAACTAAGATTTAAGATTACCAAGGAAACAACTCATATTGAAATGCAAATATCAGAATATATTTTTAAAATATTTTGTGATATAGTAATAATTTTCCTCCATAATGCACTAAGTAACAAGTTCTGTAGCAGGTCCAAAAATGACTGCAGTTTCAGAGTGGGTGGGAGTGTAAATGATATTTTGAAATATTTGTAACAAGTGTACCGTGACATGAAAATACTGATTATTTCAGTTGGTGACAAGGTCATAGGGAATGCCGATACTCCTGTGGTTTGTGGACTTACATTCATAACCAAAGGAAATGTTCAATTTCAGTTAAAGGTTAATAAAAATAAAGGTGACTATTTTTCTGTCCAAGTTCAATGGACATTCTGAGTTTTCCCCATGGAGTCCTTTGGCCCCAGGTTAGCGTGGTGGCCCCAGGTTAACGGCCGTGTTCTCAAGGTGTGGGAGTCTTCTGGGGTGGATACCATGCTTTTTTCTGGATTAGAGCCAGGCCATGTCTGACGTGGGGATTGGAACTGATTTTAAAATCCTGGTTCTTAGCTGCTTGAGACACTCATGGATCTGTCTTGTCTCCCTCTTTTTCTAGGAGCCATGGGGACCCTTGCTTCAGACAAGTTGGGAATCTCAGCATTTCTTCTTTCCTCCCCCGATGGAAAAATGGCCAAATTAACATTCCACATTCAAGGGACCACTTAGGAATCAGCTGTCATAATACAGAAACAGATTCCTAAAATGTTAGAATAAAAAGAGAACTTGAGGACAATTTACCACAACCCTTGCATCTGCAGGTAGGAACAGTGATGCCCAGACAGATGAGCTCTCTGGTCCAGAGGGCCCCAACTCGCCCAGGTCATGGTGCCCTTCGTGTCTCGGGAAAGTTCCCACAGCAGCTTCGTCCAAAAGAAACTCTTAAGTGTTTGTTTATTAAGAAGTTAGGTTCAACTTAAAAAATTTTAGGTACTAACAGCTCTGTAGCCAATTGAAAAAAGTAATACATGTCGGCTGAAGAAAAAAAATGATATTTTAATTACATTCTTAAATAACTATACTGTATTACTAAAGGCATGCGTGTCTGCTACTGGAATCAGATTTAGTTGCCATCACCTTCATTTCATGTTCTACACGGATTTTTCTGTGGGACTTTGCTTTTTTAAAAAGCCAGTTTGCATTTTATTTATTTATTTATTTTTACCACGGTGCATCCGTTTGATGGTATAGTGCAATACAAGGGGGGCCCACATAGAACAAGGCAGTCCTGCTGAGCTGCAGGGACGGAGACTGGAGAGTAGGACCAAAGAGAGAGCTGGAGGGTAGGATATAAGGAGTGCCTGGAAATCTACCCAGATGTCCCCTGAGTCCTTGACCGGACACTTGACTCTGCCTGCAAAAGGCAAGGTGCTGACATAGCAGGCAAACTACCAAGGAGAAGCGAGCTGAGTGGAAATCCCAGAACTCACGTGGGGCTGGGAAACAGTGCAGTAGTATGAAGAGACCTCGTTGAACACACCAAGCACTCAAGTGACGTCCCAAAAGAGATATGCCTTAAGAACAGGGCTACTCTAGCCCAAGAGTAAAGACTACTGCAGGCGTGCCCTAACAAAGCTTAAAAACAAGACTTAAAAGATCAAGCTGAACTGCCTCAGAATTACACTTAATTCTCTTTAAATGAAGGCAGTCATGTTTGGACATTCAACAAAGGAGCAGCTACTAGCCCAGCAGACAATAAAAAATCACCAGACACATAAAGAAGAAAAAGTGAGAAAAATATGAGTAGGAGAAAAATCAGTTAAAAATAAAAAAGACCTGAAATGGCAGACGTGACAGACTTTAATATGATAAAAACAAGCAGTTTGAAGGATATAAATAAAAATATGAACACAATGTGGAAACAGATGGGGAATATCAATAGAGAAGTAAAAATGATTGAAAAAGAACACATGGAAATTCTAGTACAGAAAAGCACAATCTAAAATGAAATATTTACATTCATCTGTACATTCTCCAATCAGAGTATCTGTCTTGTTCCTAAACATAATAAAGTATACAAAATGTATTGTCTCTATAAACAAAGTACAATATTAGACCAGTAACACTAGGTTTTACTCCAGCACCTCTTCTGCAAGGAAGTCACGGAACTTTATGAACATATCCAGCTACCCTTTAATCAACGGGGCACCACTGGACACCGTTTTCACGCTGAGAGAGCACTGTTTAATCACTTTCTGTGATAATGGAAGCAATCAATATCTGCACTGTTCAGTATGGTAGCCACTAGCCACAGGCAACTACTTAAATTCATTTTAATTAAAAACTGTGCTCCTCAGTAGTCAAAGTTTCAGGGACTCAGCACAGCTCTAAGCTCTTAAGGAGGGTAGTTATGGCCTCACACTCAATTTTGTTAAAATCTAATTTTTTGTATGTTAAAGGAATTAATTCAACTTCCTAGGCTTAGCATAATTCAGTGAATCCATTTATGCCCTGTAGTAGTTTATGCCCTGGGGAAATTCAAGTGGAATTGTTTTCTCATTTTATCGTGGTATATCTGTGCCCTATATATGCTATAATATAGACATGTCCAGATTATATAAGGACCACCCAGATAGTCCCAGTATCAATCATGCCATTTTGTCTTTGCGTGTGTGTGTGTACATCACGTACTGGTGAGGACACAGTTAGACTTAAGTGTAGCTGTAAATGTGTATTTTGAGAAGACAAAATATTTTCCTTATTTATTCTTTATCCAAATTCTGAACCTTATAAAATAGCCTGTCATAAAGTGCATTTTTGAGGGTTTGATTTGTAGGCTCCTGAATCCATTCCCTGTTTTATGTTCGAGAATTATATATACTTTTTTGTTGACCACAACAGCTCCATGAGACTTGATTTGGGGGGACATTTGTCCTAGCTACAGCCTACTCTTTCTGTGATAGAGAGGAGATGAATGAATTAATACCTTAATAAAACCTGTGTGTATTTTCCTTTTTCTCAGCGTTTCTGAATAGGGCCCAGGAATCACTTAATAATTCTGTGAAATGGTCTTTCCACGGCAACTCTTTGGCTATCCCTAACGAGCCAGTAGATCAAAGTCCATGTTTGTGGAATAAATGGAATAATTACCCTAAATATCTGTTACATAATAGCTCTCAGATCATGCAGCTCACTGGGGAATCACACCGGGCGGGGGAGGGCGGGCATGGTCTCCTTCTCACCTTAGTCTCAATGGGTGGCTGACCTCGTCATTACTGGTCATTACTGTTCGTGGTGGTGGTGGGGTGGTGGCTGTCATTGTAGTTTCACTTTTCTAAGGATTCGAAGAAGGACTCTTTGCAGAAATGCTTCCAGATTCTGACTTAGTTGCAGTTCTCTCCTCCTCAGTCTGCTCAGGGGTGCAAGGGCTCCCATCATCTCAAAAGGAATTACATTCCCTTTCCTTTCCCCATGTCAAATGGATAAAGTCTTCAGATTGAAAAGGGAAATGATGGGGTCATAGGTAACTTTAAACCGTAACAGCAAACTAAAAACAATCACAACTGGTACTGGAGCATTTCATCTTTTGAAATAAGAACCCCACCGACCAGGAACTTCTCAGTGAGCATTCACAGCTATCTAAAACTGTGAATCTAGGGGCAGAGACGAGAAAATGCAGGAAATCAGTATATTCAAAACCTTTTTTCACGTCTAGATGCCCATACCTCTAATGTACACCATAATTGTCTCCTAAAAAGTTCAGGAAAAATGGAATTCACCGAATGTATTTTGACTTTGCAGAATTCCACTCTTACCTCTTAACTCTCCTTACACGCATCCATTTGACTGTGCTCAAAACTCAGTGTTCAGTACAATCAAGTGTCACTTGATGTTGGAACAAGAAAGAGGTTTGAGGAGCGAAATCTAGCTCTGCTTTCCTATAAGAAGCCAACATAGGGAGGCAAAGCAGAAAAAGAGAGAATTCTGTGAGACAAGACAGCGTGTCCAACACCTGAAAAAAGAGAAAATTCCAATCTCTTTAGCAATGTGAAACCGCAAGCCAAGGAAGGAAAACCGCAGAGGTATTCTTTAGGATTCCAATAAGGGAGTATTGTCACTGACTGGGAGCCCAAGAGATCAATGTAACTGAATAAGGAGTCAAAGTTAGGCCCAAACATATACAGTTAATTGATTTTCAACCAAGGTACAAAAGCGAGCTAATGGGGAAAAAATAATCTTTTCAAAAAATGATACTAGAACAATTGAGTAACCACATGCAAGAAATATTAACCTTTACCTCACACCACATACAAAAGTTATGCTCAAATGCATCACAGACCTAAATGTGAGAGGTAAAACTATAGAATGTTAGAGCATTATTCAATAGAACTTTCTTGATGATGGAAATATACTTTGTATTTCCCAAAATAATAACCACATATGACTGTCGAGCATTTGAAATGTGGCTACTGTGATTGAGGAACAAAGTTTAAAAAAATTCATTTTATTTGATGTTAAATTCAATTAGCCATTTGGAGGCAGTGGCTACTTCATTGGGCAATGCGTTACCAGAAGAAATCATGAGGGAAAATCTTAATGACCTTGAGTTTGGCAAAGATTCCTTCAATGCAACACAAAGTGCATGAACTGTATGAAAGAAAAACAAAATCAATAAACTGAACTTCATCAAAATTTAAAACTTTTCTTCTTCAAAAGACATCGCTGAGAAGATGAAGAGGCAAGCCACAGATTGAGAAAATATTTGCAAGACAGTGATCTGAGTTGTGTCTGGAATATATAGAATTACCAAAATTCAATTAATACAAAAAAATAATAAAAATGGGCAAAATGTTTTAATAGACATTTCTCCAAGGAAGATGTATATTTGGATGGCTAATAAGTACCTGGAAGGATGCTCGACTTGATTCGTCATCAGGGAAAGGCTAATTAAAGCCACATGGGATCCTACCACACACCCAGTAGTACGGCTAACAATGAAAAGCAAGTGTTGATGTGGATGTGGAGCAACTGGAACTCTCATACTCGCTCGTAAATTCCTGATATGTTTAATCTTGCAAATCATAGTGTCAAAGGTGTTTATGATAGTGACGTAGAGCATGGAAGGAATGTGTGGTAAGAACAGAGAAAACGAAGTGTATGAATAACAAGAACTCTTGCGAAACAAGACCATTAATAACTTCAGGGGGAACAAAAGTTTGGAACGAAAGGAAATGTAATCGTAGTTTACCACTCTTCTCAGCCATGACCAGTACTTCCACGTTCAGACTAAGGTATACACTGAATATTTAACAGAAACAATGACATACGTACTTTGGGAAAGAGGGAAGTGGGGAAGAATGTAAAAGAATGTGGAAGCTTTATAGTTGCTAATGAATAAGGTCCAAATAGATAATGTCTAAAATTAATAAATCAAGAATAAGCAATATAAAACTATAATTCAGAAATACGGAGATAAACAGTGGGAAAACAGCCAGAAGGCTTATAACAGGTTGCTGCTGGGGAATGGGACTGAGAGCTAGGGATGCCTGACACTAGGGAGGGGGGCTATTTTCCTTATAAGCCTTATAATACTATTTGCCTTTAAAAAGTACAGTATTCAGCAAAACTATGGAGACAGTGAAAAGATCAGTGGTTTCCAGGGGAGGATGAATAGGGGAGCACAGGGGATTTGGGGGGCTGTATGATGCTGTAACGGTGGATACATAACATTACACCTTTGCCCAAACCCACAGATGTGCAACACCTAGAGTGTGTGCAAACGTAAAACTGTGGGCTCTGGGTGATAATGACGTGTCAGTGCAGGATCACCAATGGCAACAAACGTACCATCTGGTGGGGATGTTGATGGTGTGGAAAGCTGTGCATGCTGGGAGGAGGGGGTACATGAGAACTCCCTGTACTTTCCACTCAGTATTACCGTGAACCTAAAATTGCTCTAAAAATGAAGTCTATTAAAACTGTTCCTATGTACTATATTAATTATAAATATTAGAATCTGTCAGCACTAGATTTTAATCCTGAATTTTATGCTCATTAATGATACGCCCTTTTGTAGATAACTTAACCTCTCAGGTTCTTAATCTATAAAAGGGGGAAATATAATAATTATAAATTGGAGATGTCGTGAGGATTAAATGAGATTATATATGTGAACTTCAACAGTGATTAATCTCTTTATACATTGCATTCTTCGCAAAGAGATAGATGGTTTACAAAGATGCATTTAATATAGCAAGATAAAGTGAATTAAAACTAAATAAGAAAAGTAAGTCTGGCACCCAGGAACTGTTCACTTTTCTTTCTCCTGTAATTGGAGCAACACGTTTTGGGTAAACTTCATGAGTTCCTGTGCCTGCTACGTGCTGCCTTAAAGCGGCGTCAGTAAGTTCCCTCCACTACTGTGTTTTTACGTAAATGATTAGGTCAAGATGGACTCCTGCTTGGTTGCATTAAAAGGTCCTGTTTAGAAATAGCTTTGGGGAATAATTGCACATAGAATATTTGAAAGCCCGCAAGACTAAACTATTCCATTTTCTAGTAAACCAGGGCCTTCAGAATGTGCAATATTCACTAGGCAAGAAAATTTATTGGTGTCATGATCAAAAGAGTGAGTGTCATGGCTTGAATGGTGTCCCCAAGAAGAGGTTGGCATCCTAACGTGACCTTATTTGGAAATAGGGTCTTTGCAGACAAACAAGTTAAGATGAGGGTGTCGGTGTGTGTGGTGTCCTTGTAAAGGGCAAATTTGGATACAAAGACACACGGGGAGAACTCCAGGTGAAGGTGAAGACAGAGATCGGGTGATGCTTCTTCAAGCCAAGGGACGGCAAGGATGCCAGCAAACCACAGAAAGCGGGGGGGGGGGGGGTACCTGGGACAGACCCTCCCTCGCGGCCTCAGAGGGAACCAGCTTGCAGGTACCTTGATGTCTGACTTCCGGCCTCCAGACCACGAGGCGATACATTTCTGTTGTTTGAAGCCACGCGGTCTGAGGCACTTTGTACGGCAGCCCCGGGAGATGTGCTACAATAGGGACTACGTAGTTCACAGGAAGGTTAAAAAGGATTCCTTGCTTAAAAGAATCCGGCCCGAGTAAAGGGTGTGATCTAGCAGTTGCGCCCCATCTCTGATCCTGGCACCGCGCACAGTACACAGCACTTCTCTGAGGCAGGGGCTGGAGGGCTCCTTGCAAACTCTTGTCTTTTTCATGCTTCGGTCTTTCCAATGTGACCCCTCTCTGACCCCCTCTGCTTTGGGTCCACCTCCAGCTTCCGGGTAACCCCTCGTTCCTAATCATTTTCTTAATGCTCCATGTATTTCTTGGGCTGAATTATGTTCTCCACTTGTTCCCATGTTCTAGTCACTGTCATGAATACATCCAACCGAAACATTTCAATCACATCCAGTTCAACTGCAATCGTATGTTTATAACAGAGCCCTGGCTTCCGCGGGCGAGAGGCTGTGTAGGAGTATTTTTATAGTGAACTTGAAACGCCCCTCGCGTATCTCCCCTGAGCTGGGTGAGAACCGCATCGAAGCCTGAAGTCCTTCCTCCGTGGCTCAGCCCACGGCTGGTCACAGGCAACCTGCCTTCCTGCACTGCCGGCTTCCTTTCCTTATTGCTGTCCAGAACTTTCCTTGGTCGTTCTCAACTTCCTCAACAAAACAAAAATAAGAAAAATGAATTTTAAAATAATAAAAAACTTTAGAAGAAAGTAGCTTAACATGCATACTTGAGAGTTTTCTCTTTCAAAGGGAGCGTTTTCTCCTATTCATAGATATTGAATAAGCCTACAAGATAAAAATAATTATTTGAAAAAATAAAAATGGTTATCAAATGTTTGGATTTCAGAGTAACAGTAATAACTCATACTGACGCCCTCTACTTTCTGAACTGCCACCTTCAGACACTGAATTGACCCGCCCCTTCCAACATTATCACGTACTGTTAAGGCCATGGCGGCTAGGATGATGATTACATGCAGACGTGTTCCTTGTACGTTGTCCCCCAACACCCAGGACTATAGACATTTTGTCACCATGTGGTTTACAGAGAGAAAAGGAAATCCTGTACTAAGATAGAAAAAATGTCCTGGGACAGAATAGTTGACATTAAAGTGACTTAAATAGAGAAATAAAATCAAGGGCGACTCTTAAAGCAGTCTTGTCCTTGGTCAAAACTAGTAGACTAAGCATCTTTTTAAAAAGTTGATAGAAATCCTGGTGCTGGGAGCATTCACAACGAAAATAGACAAAAAGCTGATGAACATGTTTTAGCAAGTTTTTGCATATGTTTACATGTTCGTAGTTTACCATCTCTAATTCTCTCTGAGTTGCATGAATTTAAATTTGGTTATGTTAATCTGAGGAAGATATTAATGTAAAACCTTTCTTCTCATTTAAAAAAAGGATAAATCGTTTATATTACTCTTTCGAACTGAGATTACTAGCAGAAATGTATTCTCAGTTTTAAAAAATGTGAAATCTGGATAACAAGCTAAATTACCCACTTACTAAGGGAAATTATACAAAATTCTTAAAATAATTAAACCAATACTTTATTATCTAAATGGATACGTCACCTGTAGTAACTATTTGCAGAAAAATAAGATTGTATTTAAAGTCGCAGCTCAAATTAAATGATGCCATTGTAGAGACATAATATAAGCAAAAATAGATCATTTAAAATCAATCTACAAGCTGCAAATTCAGTGCCAACCTGAATCGTGCACGTTTTTACCATACCCTTAGTATTCTGGTAATTGTTTACTGTGCCCCAGGCCAAAAGAAACATCTAACAGTTCCATTTGTTAAGTAGCTATGTTCACTTAATATATGTTTATATCCTAACAACTTAGCAGCCATTTAAAAAAAATTACATGAATTGAATGAAAAAAATAATACTTTCACTTCATTCCCTGACTAACCCCCATTGCTGAGTAAGGCTCAGCGGTACGAGGTCCCCTCTGCACAGCTCCTCTGACCTTGGAATCACGTGGTCCCCAACACCTCACTCCTGGCCCACCCTGTGTCTCCCACGGGAATTGCTTTTGACTCAGCGACTGACAAAAACCCAATTTCGTGAAGATATGATGTCATCAGGAGGGATTCAGCTACAAGCAAATGTTGAGACTGGGAGCTACCGTAAGGTACGGCTCCCAGGGCATCTGACCAAAGTCCAGCATTGCTGTGTTTCCCCCCAAATTCACAAGTATCCTGAGCTGTCTCTCTGAGTTCTGTGGGGCCCCTGGGGAAGCACAGGACGGGGACAAGGCTGGGACAGGTTATCTGGCACTGCCCTACCACCCAGTGGAGCTGCCATGTGCTTTCCTCTGCTGCCGTAAGAAATCAACGTCCAGTTTTATACATTTCAACCATACAAGCAAGTTACACAGTCCAATTCACACTAGAACGAGGAGCATTACAGAGAAGGATAATAAGGCAGCATCCGGAGACAGACCTGGCTGGGACTAACTGTCAACCTATTTCCACATCAAGGTCACCACCTTCAGACTTATCCCCCTTGCGCTCCCTGCTAGACTTCTTGATAGTTCTACGATTAAGGTGGAAGAGGTGAATTCCCACCCTGTGCCTCTTCACAGGTCCCCCTCCCAGTCTAAGAGGGTGGCCCCTTTCCCCTGCCCACCTCCTCCTGTGCAGGTGGCTGAATCATCTCTGTGCACCAGAGCTGGCTTTATCCTTAGGGTCCTGGGAGGAAACTTACCTTAATATCATATGAAACAGCTGGGCTTGGTACCACACCGCACCGTATGATACACTATAATGCAACAGAGCACAACTGTAACACTTCACTGGCAAACCAAAGTTCCTTGCACCCCCACGTGTCAGATTATAGAGCAGGTCTTGGGGAATTGAGAGTTGGAAAACAAGTTCCCCCAGCCCAACAGTCCCTTGGATTGGGGCTTGTGTATACGAGCTCTGGGGTCCACTCGCCCAGCCACAGGAGGAGGCCTGCGTGCCACTCTCAGCGCCGGACTTTGCTTTCCTGTCTCCTTAATCACCACCAGGACTGTAGCCAGGGAAGCACGCAGCGGCCAGGGCTCTGGGATATGCACCAGGCACTGTGCTAAGCCCTAAGGTGCCGGCTCCCCGCACCGCTCCCCGGGGGTGCGCGGGGGGCCTCCAGGCGGAAGCAGGCTGGCTCCTCTGGGCTGGTCCTTGACAGCAGCATCTCAGCAGCCCCCCGAAGCCCCTGCATCTGCTCCGCTGTATGGATTCAGTTCAGTAAACGGCTGTTGGTCCCCACAAGTTGCCTGGAATTGTGCTGATGCTTGAAATCAAACTTTAGGACAAACAAACGGATCAAGCCAGACACCGAGCCTGTTCTCCAGGAGGCTGGGGGCTACTGGGCACGCTAGCTGACATGCGGTCTCTGCCCGGGGGCACGTCTGCTCCCCGGGAGGTGTTCTAGCAAAGGCAGGCCTTCACCTGCACAAGTCTGCAGGTGGCCCAGGCTTCGCAGAGACTGCACAGGGAAGCGGGAAGGGCCGACCCCGTTCTGGTTACGTTTTTAAAAAATCCTCAAGTGAAGACTTCGCCTTAAAATGTTGTAAATGTGCTACTTTCCTCAAACCTGATTTAATATAATCATAACTGTTTCAAATTCATTTAAAACTTAAGCTGTTTAAATTTATATTGAACTTGAAGCTTATAGATTGATTTAAATTATCTGTTTTTAATGCAAATGCATGATTACATTTGAGCTGAGACTTTAAAGGCAATTTTAGTTTTCTGCAAATAGTCGCTACAGGTGATGTATTTATTTTAGACGATAAAGTATGGTTTAATTATTTTAAGGCTTTTATATAATTTCCTGTAGTAAGTGTGGAAATTAGTTCGTTTTCAAAACTTCGTGGTCAATGTTTTAAAATTAAGAGTATATTTCTTGTAGTCATCTCGGATTGAAAGACTAAAATAAATGATTTATTATTTTTTAAAAGAGAAGAAAGGTTTTACATTAATGTCTTCCTCAGATTAGTATAACCAACTTTAAATCCATGCAACTCAGAGAGAATTAGAGATGGTAAACTACGAACATGTAAACTCATATGCAAGGATTCGCTACAACACGTTCATCAGCTTTTTGTCTATTTTCGTTGTGAATGCTCCCAGCACCAGGATTTCTATCAACTTTTTAAAAAGATGCTTAGTCTACTAGTTTTGACCAAGGACGAGACTGCTTTAAGAGTCGCCCTGGATTTTATTTCTCTATTTCATTTCATCCACTGTAACTTCCCTCCTTCCTTCCTTCCTTCCGTTCCTTCCTTCCCTCCCTCCCTTCCTTCCTAGTACAGGATTTTCTTTTCTCTATGTATGTAATCACGCGGTGACATTACGTCTATAGTTCTGGGTGTTGGGGGCAGTGTACGAGGAACACGCATGTAATCATAGTAACCAGAGCAATTATATTTATAATTGCAATAATGATCAAAACAAGAGAGTTTAAGAAACTCTTCCCTGCCCACTGTTCACAGGGGCCTGATTATCTGGATTGACATCTTATCCATTAGAATGATGAACGATTTAGACAACAAAAACAGTGTCATCTTCTCCAAAAGCTATAGTTAAAATGCATAGGTTATCAGATCTCCTGAATGATGCCCAGTGTCCTGAAATTAGCTAAAAACCCTATTGGAATTCCTGTATTATCAAGATAGCTTTGATTCTTTCTATAGAATATTTTCTCTCACTTTACCCTGCTTAAAAGTTATTTTCTCGCATGCTACTCAAATAGATACGGATCTCTTCCATGACCACACTTTTATCTAGATCTGTATCTATAAATACAATGAATGCTATCTTTATTATGATCTGAAGTAACAGTCACACGCGTCATGGGGAACCCTGTGCTTTCTAGATAAAGCATTGCTGATACGTAATAGCTTATTCTCTTTACAACAGCAGCCTCTCTATTTGTCCAACCTCTTCCTCTCAAAGACACTTAAAGTACTTAATGTATTTTGTACTTAAGGTTTTTGTTTTTTTAAACAAGATACTCCCGTTCTACAGATGACAATACTGAGAAACTTGATAGTTAAATATTATATTATTATGATTACAATTATGATATATTCAACAGAACCCATTTATTCCATCTCACATGTACTATTAAATGCCCTTCTCCTATTTTCAAATACCATTAAAATAACGCTCAACTATTTATGTGACTGTTTCGGCCCACACTGCATTCACGAGGGCTGTGCAGACCTAGTCTACATAAATACAAATTAGTTTGGTAAAATTAGAGATTGATAAGGCACAAGGTGACATTGCTTCGTCCTTTGAATCGCCCATCTTTAAAACAAAGATGCGGGTGTGGAGTCTGCCTCCTGTGTCTTCCTGACTGCCCTCCAGGAGAGGCCCAGTGCGTCCACGGGCAGCCAGGACGGCCGGTCCAAAAATGGAAAATAAAATCAGTAAATCGGTCAGTCCGCTCTACTTACAAGATTCTACTGATAGAGCTTAAGTTTTTTCTTCTCCCACTAATTTAATTTTTTCAAAAATAATCTAAACTGAACAATTAAGTGAGAGCACTTTATAAATAATAAACTGCTACTCAAATTTAAGTGATCTAGACACGGTCTTAATAGCTACTTACCGTAAAATTGTTGGGGCCCGTGTCCTATCACGGGTCTCCCGAGAGCCCTGCTGGACCTGCCTCAGCATCTACTGGAGGGTGCCCAGGAGAGGGCCAGGTCCCTTGGAATCTCAGGAGCAGCCTGCCCGGGGCGCTCGGTCTGAGAACCTGCGTTGGTAACAAGCTCTCCTGGTGTCCTGTGCACCCGGATGAGAGGCCGCCGCCCTCGTGAACCTCTAAGTCTAAACCTTTGCCAACTCAAAGCCGTGATCAGACCTACTCTGCTCAAAGTTATTCCAACCTTCCTCCACGCAAAAAAAAAAAAAAAAAAAAAAGAAAGAAAAGAAAAGAAAATACAGTGTGTGTGCACGCCCCATGGGAGGACCCTGCCGGACTCAGCTTCCAGCCGAGCTTTCACTTACTCCGAGGCGTCTTCCCTGACCCCCCAAGATGGGCGTGCACAGTCTGTCCCACAACTGTGGCCCTCAGTGTCACACTTTTTCATGTGATGACCAGGTCCACCCACTGGGCAGTGAGGCCCGTCATGTCCACCACTGCATTCTCAGCACCTGCGCACAGGCCACACATACAACAGGTGCTCAAGCAGTAACACGGGCCCACCATGGACTTGTAATAAATGTCTGCTGGGCAGATGAACCAATGATGTGACGACCGTCAGGTAACTCTCAAGAGAAACCGTTATTAATACGATGGAGGGGAGACGGGTTTGTATAATTATCACTGTTTCCCAGCCAGGCCACACTTGGCAACTGACGTCACAATTCCCCACGTTATCCCTGCCTGAACGGACACAGGCTTACGTGTCAAATCACCATTTATCGGGAGGTTACTATTTGCTGGGCACACAGCATACCCTTAGATCCTTAATCCCAACTACATCCTTCTGAGGTTGGCTTGATGATTTCTGGTTCACATGTGAGAAAATGGACTCAGAGGCAAAGACAGTTACCCAGGACATAGGGCTGCCATGTGACCAGCCATGATTCAACTTCAGTTCTGACTCCAAATCTTATATCCTTTCCCATCTTGCTGGACAAGGCTCGACAGAGATTAGAAACAATATAAATATCATCTCACCTCACCATGATTCTTCCTTTTCTTTGAGCACAGGTGTCGTTTCTCCCTGAGGTGAAAATGCAAACGGCCAGTTTTTAGAAGGATAAACGTCCCTCTTCAGTTCAATTGCTAACACAGAGAACAAAGCCCCTACTTTTCCATCTGTGTGGACACTCAGGCTAAATCGCCTGCCGAGGTCTGGCCTTTCCCACATACCTACATTTCCCCCTATAGCATGGATGAATTAAAAGCACGAGGTTTCTAAACCCTTGCCCAGGTTACAACATGCTCACCTGGATTTCCTCCTGTTCTGTTGCTTAGAAAGAAAAAGGAGAAGTTGGCTTCTGCTTGGAATGTCTTCAGGCCGACCCTACCCTGCTACTATACTGTTTATAGGTGTTCTGTACCTATGAGGTTCTGTGCCCTACGCGTTCCAGTTTTCCTCCTGTGAAACCCGAGGCCAGGCTTTTCGAGGCTAAGACTCTCATCCCCACGTCTGTGAGCGTGGAGGACTATTGCTGCCACTAGATACCGTCTCTACTTAGCGTTTCCGGGGTGCGCGAGAGAGAACAATGTCTGGGTGATAACTCTTGTCAGTCCCCCCATTGTCAAACCCAATCTTACATTCCTCCACACTCTCACAATATTTCCCCATTGGGAACACGCCTGACACTGCAATTTCTCAAAACTGCAGCTCTGCAGTGAATGCCTAATTCCTGAAACTGCAAAATCTAACAAAAGCTGATTTTTTCCACTGATTTGACTGGCTGACTATTTCGAGGCTTTGCATGTGATGCCCTGCTGTTCTTCACAAACTGCATCTTTAATGTCCCCACGCGGTCGTTCTGAAGTGGCTGTGGGCAATGAAGTCCTCGCGAGGGACCTGCGGGGCGTTCAGACTCACTCACGATGTCCGGCCTTTCTGCCGCAGACAAAATTTCCCCATAGGTTACATTTAGCAGTTCAGGAGTAGCAATCGGTTACGTGCTTTGAACCCGGAACCCATTCACCAGGAGAGTCCAGTGTCACCCAGGGTGGCTGTGCAAACACAGCAGCGCACTTGGAGGTATCTATCTGTTCGTGGTGTTTTAAACACTGCCTTCTCTCCCTCTCTCTCTGGTGTTGGTGTTTTCACATTTAAAGATGAAAAGCCAATTTAGAGGAAAATATGGCAATTCTGTTTTGTTTTCACTATCAAAATAGATGATCTTTTTCTATCTTTGGATACACCACTCGTTTGGGTGCTTTATCCACTTTTCGTATTTGTTAAAGCTCCTCGTGCTGTTACTGCAGCGCAAATTCCCAGCTTGACTGGTGAGGAAGACAAATTTATCCTCCTCCTTCCTTCTCCCCCGACCCCCGACCCGATCCTTCACCGCAAACTCCAGTTTTCCTGACTTGCCAGATGAGCCATGGGGATTTCGCTCCCTGATGAGCTACGCGGGTTTATCACCCAGATTAGCGCCTCATTCCTCCGCCCTGCTGGAGAATGGGGTCTGACGACAAACAGCCTGAATGTATTCCATCGCCCACCTCCCAGTACTGCCCCCCCGCCCCCCCCCCCACACGAGGTTTGCAGGAGCCCAAGCCAGGCAGTGATTCCTGCAGAGCCTAGGTGAAATCGGAAAGGCAGGGCGCCCAAGGACCTGGTCTTTCAGGTTTGGTTTCTCACGCACACACAACTGCCTCGGCAGGACGGGCCTCTCCGGCCTTCTCCGCCCGGGCTCGCGTGCGAGGGAGCCGCCGGAGGCGGCCCAGGAAGTGGAGCCGGGCGCTCTGGTGACGGAGAAGGATTCGGCCCGACCCGCAGTCCGCCCTGCGGTTGCAGTCGCCTCGGCGCGGGCCTCCCGTCTCCCCGCCCCCAACTTGTTGCGGCCGAGCCGGGAGACGGCCTGTTCCGCTCGCTGATTGTAAAAGGGTTTGACTTGCAGCTGACCCCGGGTCAGGACTTTCTCTGCACTAATCCCGCTCTCTTTAGACACAAAACACGCTGCCCTCTTCCCTCGCATCAGTCATCTTAATCCCCCCGGCGGCTGACACCCCGCGCGGCCCCCGGCTGCACCGGAGTGGGCTGGGGGTGGACGCCCGGGACCCCACGCCCCTCCCGCGCCGAGCCCGCGGGGACGCGGTGGAGCGGAGGGGGGACGGGCCGCCCCCGGCACCTGCCGATCCCGACCCGGACTCCGGGGGAGCGTCCCGGGCCGGGCCGCGGTGGGGAGGCGGGCCGCGGCGAGAAAAGACAAAGGAAAGGCCGGGAGCGCAGGGCAGGAAAGCGGAGGAGACGGAGCGGGAGGGGCGGTAGAGGGGAGGGGAGAGCGAGGCTCACGGGACGGGAAGGGACGGCTGGAGAGCTGCCGAGAGAGGAGTGAACGGGAGGAGAGGCGGGGGCCGAACCGCGAACCCGGCAGGAGGAGGGCGACGGCGGGCAGCCGGGCCCCGGCCCGGAGGGGACCGGGACCCGCACGCCGGGCGCCGCCCGTCGCCGACGCTGCCGGGCTCCCGCGGGCGGGCGGAGCGGGGTCCTGGCGGGCACGCAGCTGGGGAGGAAGGGCCAGGAAGGAGGGGGGCGGCGGGGAGGGAGAGGAGGGAGGGAGGGAGGGGAAGGGAGGGAGATAGGGGAGGGAGGAAGAGCTCCGCACCCCCCGCGGGGCCTCGCCGTCGGGCTGGGGGAGGCGGGCCGGGGGCCGGGAGTGGGGGGGCGAGGGTGAGGGGTCGCAGGTACCCTCCTCCAGGGCTCGGCCTCCGCGCGCGCGCCGTCCCGACCCTGCGGGGCTGGGGGGGGCGGGAACCCGGGCCCACCTCCCTCGGCTCCTCGCTCCGGGGGGCCCGCGCCCCCTCAACCCCTCCCCTCCCGTCCCGGCCTTTCAATCCCGCCAACTAGTCATGCTGGGAAAAGGGCTGCGTCAAGGCCAAGTCTGCTTTTCACTTGAAGTTTCCAAGGAATCAAACCTATTATTACGTTCTGTCGCCGACGTTTCTGGAGCCTCTGCCCCGCGGGCCGGGCTGCGGAAGCGGGGGAGGGGGCGCGGGCGAGCGGGGTCGGGGCCGCTCCGGAGCGCGCCTTCCCGGGGCCCGCAGCCCGGGAGGGGCTTCTCGAATTAGCTGGAACTTTTCGGAGACAGAAATCTGCGTTGGCCGCTCTTTGTCGGGAAAATGAAACGCGCGAATACGCGTGTTGTTCTTCTCCCACATGCAGGATTTTAATAGACCTCTCAGTCACCGCCGCCCGACGCGCATCTGCACATCAGGCGCGCTCTACGCGCTACCCGTGTTGAAATTAATTCACTTCTCCAGCTACCGGTGGGTTTCTTTGGCGGGGAGGAGAGGGTAGGGTCAAAGTCTTAACAACAACGAAAGGGGCCCGTGAGTTTAAAATAAAACAGGGGCGGGGGGCGGAGGACAGAAACGAGCAAAAAATTCCTCCAGCAAACAAACCGTGCTACCCTCAGCCTGGAGAGCCGGGCGGCGCACCGAGGCCGGTTCCTGAACTCCCGCGGTCGTCCCGGCACGAAGTTGTGCGAACTTTGCACAAGGCCTCCAAAGACCGTCCGCGCTCGCCACACGGTTTTCCTACAAAATTGGAATAAGCGATAGAAGTACCGCCCTGGGATCTGGAAGTGGATGAGGCCATCACAGTATAATGATGGTCACATAACATTTTCAGTTCGTGAATAGGGTGAGGGGTACCTTGGCAAGAACGGAATTCACAGTTGAGTGAGGCGTCTCGGGAGCCTTGTGGAATATTCTCACCGCGAATTTAAATCGAAGAGACAGTGCTGGAATGATAAGATCTCAATCCTGAAGGATGAATCCTAGCTAATTTCTACTCCCCCATCCCAGGTTGTTTTAAAATTGAATCATTAAAAAATTTATATTTGCTTTCCTTCACATTGTTCTAGTCAACAAAACTGCTGGATATCAGGAGTTCCCTCTTTGAAGATCTTCCTGGGTTTTTTAACAAAGTGGCTTGGGCCACCTGGCATTGACTATTTCTGCTGACTCTGTATGAGACAGACAGGGGGAAATGCCACACTGTAAGTCCACCTTTCAGGAAATCGACAGACAGCTCTTCCCAGAGTCCCCCGCATCCTGCTAAGCTTTCTATAGTCAGAAACGTTTCAGGTGTTACCCACATTACTAATATTCTTATGCCAATAGTCGAGCATAGATACAAGTTTGGTCACACATATATTCGAGCACAACCCCACATCTGTCTGCCACCTTAGTAAGTGCAGGGAGATGCTGCAAAAGAGCCAGCCGGAGTCCACTGAACTCTGTATATTTCAGAGTAAATGAGGCCTGCACCTTAGGCTGCATGTGGAGTTCACAGAGCGTCACAGAATTTCCTCTCCCAGAGGGGATTGTGTGTGGCATTTATTCCCAGACTATCTCACTATCTGAAGATGCTGTTCTACTCAGCAGTCCCTATGTATCCAAACACATCAGATTGCTAAAGCAAAAAAAAAAAAAAAAAAAAAAGAGGGAAAAGAAAAAAGAGGGAGACTTTATTATCTTGTTAGAAAGAAGCAATTGACGTCGTTCTTGAAATTTCTGCAATCACCTTAAGGAATGAGTGGTTGAAGCAAAATTATCAGTGACTCCAAAAAATTACACACGTCAATTGTCAGGTGAGCATTTTACTTAAAACTATTCCCCAGCATAGGCTGAAAGTACTTCTCATTAACCTGCCAGCATAGGCCCACGTTTGGAAGTATAGTCTATACTCACTCCAGGACAAAAAAAAAAAAAAAAAAGATGTTAAGAAAATGAGGGGTTGATGAAATCAACATATTTCCATCTGGCCTAAAAGTTTGTTCTTTTCAAAAATATTTCATCTTTATGCTGTGACTAATGTCAAAATGTATTTGCTACAGTATAATTTTAAATGCAATATTTAATGCTGTCAGATTACTTGAAGACAAAGTTTTACAGAAAACTTTAAAATCCAGAAAAAAACTGCAAGGTACCAATAAACACCTAGAAAAAATATAATTAAAAAATTTAAAGCATCAAACAACCTCAGATCTCATTAGAATAATAAACACCGCATTTTGCGTTCACATCGGTTAACAGCTTGCATCCCAGTGTCACGGCGGGGCATGTGGGGCGGTCGGTTCTGTGTGTGTGAAAATCCAACGAAATTATTTTGTCCCTTTCCAAGGAGACATATACCAGAGGGAGGGGCTGAGGACAGACGGAGGGGCCTCGGTTGCAGTACATTTTGGTTTAGAGAGTGCGTTTCTCCTTGAGCCAAATTCAGAAAATTTCACTCGCAATCCTGTTAACTGCCCGGGAGTCGGGGGCCCCCGCGCCCCCGCCGTGGTCTCTGTCATCCATCCTTGGCCTGGTCCCGCCACTGGGGTCTTCTCTCCTCCCTCCTCCGCCCCAAACTGCACTCAGGTCCCGGGCCAGCTGCAAGAGGCAAAGCCCGAAACCAGGGATCGAAAAGCCCGCCGGCAGCGGCCGGCAGCTAAAAACTACACACCCAACGGCCGGACTACAAAACTATAAATTTTTTTTTTGGGGGGGGGGAGCAATTATTTCTCGTTCCGTAATAACACTGTAAACGCTACAAAATAATCTACCGATTTTAACTTCCCTCCGTTCCTCTGAATGCAGCTCCATGAAAACCGTACCCTCTCCCCTGGTGTTCCCTCCGTTTTAGTTCATGCTGATAATTTTTCTTTCTCCTTAGTCAGATTTACTGATTGTGTTTTGAGCTCATAAAACATGAATCTAAATTTAGCACGTTTCAAGTTTAGGGGGAAAAACCGGACTTTTCTCTCTCAAATTTATTGACTCAAAGCTCGATGCACTTTTAGGGTGGAGGTTCCTTTACCGTTTTGAGCAGAAAGGCTTTTCGGGAAACTATGTACATAATCTGAATCCTCCTCCCCACACCGCAACGCCTCCAATAAAAACTGCACAACGCGTTTACATGAAATAATACAAAACAAAAACCCGGAAATGCTCAGATACAGAAAGTTTTACAAAACCCAGAATAACGCTGCCGTCTGAGAGGGGTGCGAGTGGGGATCTCTTGGTATAAATTAACCAACCAATCCCCCAAGGCGGTAACGACCACCAAAAGCGTGTGCTTGGCTCCGGCTCACTACACCGATAACAAATGAGAACAGCTCCCCGCGTCGCCGGCACCCGACGCCGTCAGGAGGCGATGCGGCCGGAGGGCGGGCGCGCGGCCGGGATAGAAAAAAGCTGGCGTCGCCTCTCGCATGGTTTGGTCTCTGTGTCCCCTCGAGCAAAGAAAACGCTTTCTGCCTCCGCGGGTGATAAATACTGTACAAAAAGTCTCAAGAAAACACCGAAGTTCAGTCTCAAACGCACAACGGTCCCGCCTAGCGGTCCCCAGGAGCTCCCGGTTAGGGGGGCCGGGTGTCACCTGGTGCTCGGCGCCAGTGTTTGCCTGTTTACGAGAACGTGGAAACGTCTGTACAAAAGCCAGGCGGCCCGTCGCCGGCCGCAGGGCCCCCCGCGTCCCTAGATGTGCGTCAGGGGCACCGTGCCGTTGACGCCCGCGCCCGCGCCCTGGTAGTGCTGCGGCAGCGAGTGCAGCCGGCTCTGCGCCGCGGCTGCGGCCGCCGCCGCCGCCGGGTCGCCGCCCTCGCCGGCCGGCAAGTACATGCTGATCATCTCACGCAGGTCCCCGGGGCACGGCGCCCGCGAGTGCGCCGGGGCCGGCGGGCTGCCGCTCGGCTCCGACTTGACGAGCGAGCCGAGCGCGCCCAGGGCGCCCGACGACGCGGCCGCCGCCGCCGCCGCCGCCGCCACGGCCGAGTTCTGGTGCGCGCCGCCCGCGGCGGCGGCTGCGGCGGCCGCGGCGCCGTAGGGGAGGCCGCCGTAGCCCGAGGGCGAGGCGCTCATGTAGCCCTGCGAGTTGGAGATGGGGCTGTACTGCAGCGCGCCCATGTCGTAGCGGTGCATGGGCTGCGGGTTGTGCGGGTGCGCGTGCGGGTGGTGCGGGTGGGGGTGCGCCGGGTGCGCGTGCGGGTGCGCGCCGCCCGCGCCCGGATGTTGCCCGTAGGCCAGCTGCGCCTCCTGCATCATGGCCGCGGCGGCCGCCGCCGCCGCCACCGAGCCGGGGTAGGCGCCGTTGGCCCAGCCGTTGACGTGTGCGTAGCCGCCGGCCGCCGCGCCGCCCGGGCTCTCGAGGCGCTGGCCCACTGCCGCCGCGCCCACACCCACGCCCACGCCCATGGCCACGGCCGTGCCGCCGCCGCCCGCGCCTGCCGCCAGCAGCCCGCCGGCCAGCGAGTACTTGTCCTTCTTGAGCAGCGTCTTGGTCTTGCGGCGCGGCCGGTACTTGTAGTCCGGGTGCTCCTTCATGTGCAGCGCGCGCAGCCGCTTGGCCTCGTCGATGAAAGGCCGCTTCTCGGCTTCGGACATGACCTTCCACTCGGCGCCCAGGCGCTTGCTGATCTCCGAGTTGTGCATCTTGGGGTTCTCCTGGGCCATCTTGCGCCGCTGTCCGCGGGACCACACCATGAAGGCGTTCATGGGCCGCTTCACCCGGTCCTGGTTGGCCTTGGCTCCCGCGCCGCCGCCGCCGCCACCGCCGCCCCCGCCCGCCCCGGCCGGGCCCGACAGGTTCGTGGGGGCCTGGGCGCCGCCGGGCGAGTGCAGGTCGGTCTCCATCATCATGCTGTACATCGGGGCGGCTCGCGGGTTCACCGGCACCGCGAGGAGGGGGCCTGGAGCATAGACGGCCGGGGGGCGGGGGGGACGGAGAGGGGCTCAGACGGAACGAGCCGTGGGTCGCGGGGAGAGGTCCTGGCAGAGAGAAGAATGGGGAGAGGTGGAGGCGACAGCAACAAAAAAGAGGCAAAAACACACGCACTTAGCGCCGGTCCGGCTCACAGGTGGAAAGTTTCTCTGCAGCACAAACCACTTGCCAAAGAGGCCGAGGGCCGGGATCGCCGTCGCCGCCGCAGCCGGGTCGCCCTCGGCGGAGCGGTGCAAACAGGTTCAGTCGCGGCCAAGTTGCAGCTCCACTTTCCGGGACGCGAGCGGTGCGCGGGGCCCGGCCCGGGGCTCGCCGCCGCCGCCGCCGCCGCCTCGCCCGCCCGCCGCCGGAGCCTCCTTCCTCCTGCGCTCGGTCCTCCAACTCCGGGGCTGCAACTTCTAGCAGCGCGGCGCGCCGCGTGCGCTAGGCATGTGCCGGTCCCAGGTGCCCGTGGGGAGCGAAGCGCCGAGGCGGGGGGCGGGGGGGCGCTCACGGTGCCGCCAGGGAGGGGGGCCGGGGGCAGCGGAGGGAGGGCAGGCGCGCACAGAGGGCCAGAAAGCAGGGCGGCCGAGCCCGGGATGGGCTGCCCGCTGCCTGCCCGGGGCCGTGCGCTCGGAGCGGAGGCGCACGCGGGGCCGGCGGCGCGCGGGGCCCAGCAGCCATACGCCCGGCCCGGGCTGCCATTAAATGAGCGTGCCGCGGCCAATGGGAGCCGGCGGCGGCGGTGATTTGCATGGCGCGCTGGCGAGTGACGTGGGGAGGGAGTAGAGGCGCCGGGCGCGGGCGGCGGAGCGGGGAGGAGGGGGAGGAAGGAGGGGGAGCGGGGGCAGGAAGGAGGGGGGGGAGGCCCGGGAGGGGGGGTCACAGCCACGCTGCTTCCTGAGCGCGCGCGGCGGCGGCGAACCCCGAGCTCACCCTCCTTGCCTCTCCCCGCCCGCGCGCTCCGAACGATTAACGATTGGGTTTAAAAGCGAAGACGAAGAAAGAATCCTGCGGGGCGGGGTGGTGGTGGCGGGGGAATGCAGCCCGGAGCCTTGTTTAAAAGAGCGCAAAGGAGACCCGGCTCCTCCTCTGCTCCCCTGCCAGCCAACTCTGCGCCTGCTGGGAAGGGGAAAGTTGGAGGCCGAGGCGGCATCCTCGCCCTCATCTCGGCCCGAGGACCGGAAAGCAAGGGCGCGCCCTTGGGAGCAGGGGAGACCGTCCTAGGTACACAACTGGAAATCTCCCCTCTCCCCGCACCCCGCGGGCTCTCCGGCGAGGCCTGGGCAGCTCAGCCCCCCGCCCTCCCACGGATGCACGCTTCACCGCCGCTGTGCTGAAGTTCTCCAGTGCCCCCTCTCGTAGGCCAGGCCTCCGCGGTCCAGGCCACGATAATCCCGTAACGGGGAAGCATTTGTGTCGGGCTTGGCTCCACAGCTGCTCTTAGCCTTAGCCCTGAACTCTTACTGCTTTTAATGAGCCTAGGGGTTGTAATCACGTGCTCTTCTCAATTTGGCTTCTTCCTCCTAAAAAGGAATTTCTGGGAAGGTTGAAAACAACAAGATCCATCTGGAATCTACTCAATGACAGTTGAAAAAGTTTGTTGAAATCGCAAAAGAATGATCTAGCCCACGCTCTCTTGGAGCGAATCTTCCACAAGCCGTTTGCCTAAGAACTGCGAAAACTCCGTGAACGGAGTGGGGCCCACCTGAACCCGAATCGGAAAAGTGAGGCCTCGGGACCGAGCGACAGATGCCGTTTCCCTGCATTATGCAAACGAGAGGCCTGTTTCCTGGAACGATTAAGGCATAGACCTGCGGTTATAATTCTTAAACCTTGAAGGGTTCTCAATACCGGGAAGTACAAGAAATTTCCAAGCCCATTCTCAAACACCATTGCGCTCACGCTGCCGGTACAACCCCAATGGTATGAAAGTGGCCCAGAGACTTGCAGAAAATCCATGACAGTCCAAGCATCCCTCCAGAGTCCTCATGGAGGAACGGGGGCGTCTCTGTGCGCCACAGAGGGAGGTGTTTAGGAGATTCCTGGTGGGTAAAGTGGAGCCTAACCAAAGCGGCCCGACTGACCATACTGTAATAGAAATAAACATATAATGATGATGATGATGATTACAAGAGGAGTAATAATGATGTTTAAGTATGTTGGGCAGTGAATACATGACGCCTCTTCCCTTTCCCCCCCCCATTAAAAAAAATGCTGCCGTTGTGAATTTCCTGACCCTATTGCTTGTCCAAGGTACAGGAATAATGCTTTCTTTCCTCTCAATTACTATGATTATTACTGTAGGCTTTTTTTTTTTAATTGCAGGGTTGCTACAGTATGCAGTGCAAGAGCAAATTGGTCTCTGCAGATTAAACTGCTTTCATTTCAGGCCATTCAGCATTTAATAGTGAACTCATCAAATAATATATAATTATATTAGAAAGGAAACGTCATTTCATATTTATTTTTCACTAAATATCTAGGTTATAAACTTGGTTTTCAACTGCCTTCTTATTTCACCGGTCGAGTTTGTTAAACCTTTTGATTTGTTTCACGCACTACCTCCAAATATCAGTTACATTGTGAATGAACAAAAAAAGAACAAGAATACTGTTTACGGGTGCTACAGATCTGTTTCTCCTTTGATAATTTAGGAGGCAATGGGTGTGCCGTGTGATCCAGTGTGTTATGGAAAGTCAGCAAGACCGAAATAAAGGAAATGGTTTACAAATTATAAACTATATTATACACTTAGCAATTGAAAGATTTCTTTCCTCTGCTTTCCAATTTAGATTTTAAAATACATAGCCGAAGCCCCCCTGAAAATACTTTGTGTGAATCAGGCTTGGTACATTCTTTTCCGTATCAATGGAGCAATTTATTTTATAAACACCCTGCTCTCCAGTGCACACTGCAGGAAGGCTTTATGCTTTGGGGAGCTTGGATAGCTGACTTTGAAATGGTCTGGTTTCTTTCTACCATAGTCCTGAAAATTGTTTCCAAATACAAAGTTACCCTTGTTTTGCAGAGCATCTAAATAGGGGGTAAATGGTTTAGCCTTGTGTGAGATCGTGCTAGTGTTCAGCGTTCGGGGCGCTCTCCATAAGCCCTTTTTAGTGGCGAGGTGCTCCCTGGGCCCTAGCGGGTGCACACACTATGGGTGTCCAAGTGCATCAGTATTAAACCCGAGCTGCAGGTGTAACTTGTTGCCAAGCGATAGATGATTGGCAGCCGCCGCCTGTGCCAGTCAGGCAGTGGCAGGGCGCTGCTTGCCAGACCTCTCAGTGCCTTCCATCCTGGCATGGAGGTTGTGGAGCATCATACTAACTCCTGCGGGCGACGGCTTCCAGGAGCCTCAATGTCTTGCTCCTTGTGACTCCCCCCCACCCTCCCCAGCCACACTTTAAAAAGAGAAAACGGTTTGAAAACACCTCCTCTCCCCGATTCTATGTTTCTCCCTCCTGCCCCCCACCAGGTTGGCAGGGACCTTCTTTACGCTGAGGACTTTCTCCAAGGCCAGGCACTGGAGAAGCTGAAGACAGACTACACTAGGTCCAAGTAACATCAAAGCCCAGACCCCCAGCAAAGGATTCGTTCACTGTTGAGTGACCACATTTGCTCTCTTGGCAGCTCAGAAACTTCATTGTGCTTCTTTGTTCAGAGCGCCAAAGAGAAGATCAACTTAGAAATGTGCATAAGTAAAGATGCTTTCTGTTCTTTTATTTAACTTGTAGGCATGACCCTCAAAGAAAATTCAGATCCAAGCCGTCATTAGAGGAAATTATATACACACACCTTGCATATGTATGCATACATGTGTACCCACAGAATAGATGCCTGTGTGTATACATATGCATACACAGAATATATACACAGGTTTATATCCATGTGTATACACACAGAATATATGCATTGTATAAACACACATATGCACACACACAGAATACATGCACGTTTACATACGTGTGTACACACAATATATGTACATATGCATACATATAAATAGTTGTATACACACAGGACATACACATATGCGTACATATACATACTGGTGCACACGATATATGCACACCTGTATATACCATGTATACCACAGAATATAGGCATACAGTTACATACTGGTGTGTACACAAAGAATGTATGCATATATATTTATGTGCAGTATTTAGGCAACTATACAAGAACCCTTGACTTTCAAATAACTTGAGTCCTGGACTTTAAATCTAACCCCAGTAGCTTATACTGCCTGTACGGAGTGACTGAAACTTTTTTGGCGTTTGCTTTCCCCCCTCCCCTTGGCTGCGCTCAGGAGAATTCTGGGAAGCACAGAGGGTTACTGTGGACAGCATCCCCGGCCCTAGCAATCTGTAAATGAAAGCTAGCTCTCAGGCACACAGAGGTGACCTTCTGTACCAGTGCCCGCCTCAAGCTCCAAGAAGCAGAGAGATGGACAGATTAGGGGTTCCAGAGGACAATCAAAGGTCATTCTGGGGAAGCGAAGAAGACCAATACTCTCCTGTCTTCCGAGGCCCTGGCGCAGACGGCCTGTCTTGATGACACCCTCCGGGGGATGTGCCCAGACCTCCGCCTGCGGCCCTCCCATAGTTCAGCTCCAGCGGCTTCCCGAGGCCCCTTAGGACGGAGGCCACGTGTAGGCGCTTCCGTAGACCGCCCAGGGCGTAGCCCAAAGGACTGAAACCAGAGTTCCAAGAGGCAAACCACGACGGAGCCGCCAGTTCCTAGGCAGGACTTTGGGGAAAGAAAGGAGCGACCTGAGGAGAGCGAGGAAGAGAAGGCGGAAAGAAAGCGCGGGAAAGAAAAGGAAAGGAGAGAAAGACAGTTCAATTGGAAGAGGCTTCCGAGGTCATCTCGGCCAACAGGAGGCGCAGACGGAGAAGAGGCGGAGACGCGCGCGTGTGGGAGGGGACCGCGGCGCCGGGCGGCGTGCTGGCCGGAGGGGACCTCGCGGGGATGCGGTGGGGGGCGGGGAACCGGCCCAGGCGCGCGCCCCGACCCCGGCCCCGGCCCCGGCCCCGGCCCCGCGCGCGTCTGCCTGGACCTGGCCGCCGCGCGGGCCGCGATCGCCGTCTGCTGGCCGCCGCCGCCCTCGCCGTCCGGGCGGAGCTCCGGGGCCTCGGGCCGGCGCTCTCCAGCCACACGCCGGGTTCCGGGGCTCGGCGAGCGCGCGTTCGGGGGTTTGCGCGCGGGCGACGGGCTGGGGGTCGTGAGGGCGCTCGTCTCTCCCGGTCCCCGGACGCTCTCGGTACCCCTCTGCCCCCTGACACGGCGACCTTGACCCCACTGTTGCCAAGGCCAAGGAGCCAAAGTAACCGAAAAGTTTTTTTTGTTGGTTCGCTTTTGTGTTAAAGGGGAAAAAACAGTCGTGGGAAAGGGGGAAAGAGAAGAAGGAGACGGGAAAGAGAATCGCTGCCGACATGGAGCTTCGAGCGACTTCTGCCGACATGGAGCTTCGAGCGACTTCAGTCATCACAGAGCAGGAGGTCTTTGTAGCTGCTCGGAGCGTGCAAGGCCCCTTCCTCTCCTTCAACTAGAAGCGTGGGGTTTGGAGGGCTGTTCCAGGACCGTCTGCAGGAAAAAGGAAATAAAGCCCATCCCCTCGAAGCCAAGCAAGACTCTGTCTCCAGCGATCGGCGTGGAGATCCGTAAATACACAGAGAAGATCAAACAAGCCTGCATGTGAGCGCGCGCGCGTTGTCTGTGCCTCTAGCGCTCTGGGTGAAAGCGTTTGGAGAATCTCTGGGAGCTTTCGAGTAGGGGCTCACCCTGTGAGCAGTACTCACACATATAATTCAAATTTCACAGCTGACCTGCTCTGAAAACCTCAATCAGCTTCTAATTGAAGGGAAAACAAAATATTGCTTCCCTACAGCAGAGCTAACGATTTAATCATTATATCAGACATTATAGCTTTTAATTAGGCTAATGCTGATACTGTATGGAAAGAGATAATTCAACACAGTTCTTGATGAATTCTGTAATTGGGTTAACGGCGGAGCAGTTGGGGGAGAGCCGTCAATATTCAAGCCGCGTCTGTAGCCACCAGGTTTATGAATGAACGAGAGAAGACAAGGGGAGGAAAACACTGGGGCCCGAGGGGAGCCTCGCGCCCTCCGCCCGGGCGAGCTGCGGGCGCTCTGGAGGGAGGGCGGCCGCGGGGTGCGGGGCGCCCAGGCCTCCCCGCCAGCTCCGCTCTGCCGCTCGCCTGCCCAGCGGTTCTTCTGCGGGAAACTTTCCGAGAAGAATCTCAGCCAGGCCTGTCTACTGTCCCGTCCGCTTGGGCGCTGGGGTCTCCTCGAGGGTGCCCACCCTGCCCAAACCAACTGGGGCGGAGGGCTGGGCCGAGCGCGGCTTCAGCGCGCACTTCAATTGGGTGGCCGCTGAAGGCAGGAGTCTGCCCCGGCTGCCACCCCGCCCCGCTGCGGGAGGGCTCAGGGCCACCGGCCCAGGGCAGCCCTCGCCGGTCCCTGGAGCTGGAGGTGGGGTGAGCGCGTGGAGAGCCAGGCGCCTCTGGGCGCCGCCGGCTGCCCGCATTCTGTGTCCCAGCCGAATACGCAGGGCTGGGCGGGAAAGTGGTTCGAGTGGGAACCGCGGCTCGTGCTCAGTGGCCTAGCCCGGTTGGCCCTGTTGAAGCCGCTGCCCGACCCTGGGCAGAGGAAGATGGGCGCAAGCCGGGCCGCTTCCCTTCCTGGACCATCGCTGAAAGCCCCAGGAAGGACAGGGAGGGAAAAAGCCGTTAGACTCGCCTGCAGGAAGCGAACTGGGCGAGGGGACGTGGCCGACCCCCTCCCCACCCCGCCTGGCCGGCCCGAGCCTGGACTCAACGCGGTTTCAGGGTCACCCGGGAACCCCGCTCGGCGGCCCGGCTGTCCAGCCTCTCCTCCCCGGGGCGCGAGTCGGGCGGGGGCCGAGGCAGAGCCCTCCTTCTGCCTCCCGGATTTCCAGGACTCGCAAAAGTTGAGCTCAAGGCGAGGAATCCGCGGCGCTGAGACGACGACGCCAGAGCAGTCGGTTGGGAGCCTTGGATTTTAGGGAGGAAATGCCGGAACCTCTAACATTTGCACGGGCTTTGCAGAAAGCCACCTGAGCCGCGCCTTCTGTGCTCTGAGCCCAAATGGTTTCAGAGTGCGATTTTTATGGACTTTTTATATTTCTGCAACACCCCACTCTCATTTGTTCTTACTCCTTCTCTTAACTACACCAGTGCAATATTCTCCTTCAAGATAAATACACCGCCTTGTCTCATTTTGTCAGTAATCACCACAGAATTAAATTGGGTCACTGCTAAAGTTTCATTTACACAACCTCCGGTAATTAACAGTTTGAATACACCTTTTTACGTTGTACAAAAGTTGTAATTTTCTAACGCGTGTCGTTTTTTATTGGTAAAGAACGCTTGTGTTCAACGTGATAATAAGAATACAAAGCTCCTCGTCTGAGCGGGAGGTGTGCTTGGTTTCTTCCAAAGCTCCCGGGAAGACTCGGCAAAGATCTAACTTTGCCGAATGGGAGGACCTTCCTAACTGTTCACATTAAAATCTGCAGAACTAAAGCCCTGTGAGTACAGTACATCTGATTAAGCTCACTTCCAAAGCCAACATCCTTGGCAGAAACCCATCCAGCCTCTGCAGGTAAACAGACAAGCCTGGCAGGCCCCATCCGAGTGGTGGTGGGGGAGGGTTTGACCCTGGAGGCTGCCATAAGGTTCATTCTGAAAAGATCAAAAATAGTGCCTCAGGGCCATGCAGTGCCCCGGTCAAGTCCAGGCCAGCCGAGGACCTTGAGGTGTATGCAGAAAAGAGCCGTGGTTATGAGTAAACGTGGCCCTTTCTCATATTCTCTCTCATTAGCCCCCAAATAGAAAAGGCGTCACTCACAAGAGGAGACAAGTCGTAAGGAATTTCTATATGAAAAGAAATAAAGTGAAATCAGAGACGCTTTTTCGTACAGGCCACCCCTGTTATTGTAAATTAGATTAGCTACACAGGCTTCAATATAAACATGACACGAGGTTCACATGAGTGAAAAGACCATCCACTCCAATCTCTCCTTTCATCGAAGCATCTCACATAAATTACATCTTGTCCTTTAATACACTTTTCAATGAGATTAAAACATCACTTGTGACACAATTTCAAGCCCTTTCAGTTGCTTACTTCAGAAAACAGCAAACAGAGAAGCAGGTCAGTCAAAATCTTCAGGCAGTGGGGTTGGGCTCCAAAGGCAGCACCAGGGCCCCGCGCTCTGAGCTAAGAGAGGCCCCCTGGCTACATTTCAGTGCCATTTTCTTACCCCATAGAGACAGAGCCAGCCATCCTGCAAGGGGAAACTAGGTTTCCCTCTCGTTGGGTGGAGGCCTGGTGACTATCTGGGTGCATGGGTCTTTGTGGAGAACACACTTGTATTATTCTTTCTTAGATATTTGGGGTGGCAGGAGGGATGGGGAAGGACCTGCAGCCCACCCCCAAGGGCCTCCAGGGACCTCCCCCCACTCAGAACAGTAACCATCTTGGGGATTGGGCACCATCAAAATAAGATGGAGGGAGGTTTGGCATGAGAGAGCGAGAGAGAGAGAGAGAGAGAGAGAGAGAGAGAGAGAGAGAGAGAGGAAGAGAGAGACAGAGGAAGGGAGAAAGAGAGAGTGCACCCTACTTCCGAGGTAAATACTTGACCCCTAAATCTGAGCGAGGACAAGGTGGGTGAACACAGTGGGGTTTCTACAAACCCGGCTAACGGGGATTCCCACCTCTCCCTCTGGCTGCTGGGGCCCCCTCTCCCTTCAGGGACCGACCGACCGTTCCTGGACTGGTACCCTGGGGCACCGCCAAGTGGTCCCCAAAGGACAAAGGACCCCATCAAGCAGCAGAGGAGGGGCCTTAGGGTTTCAGGGTAGGAACTCTGAGCCCTCACGACAGCAGGCGCAGTTGCTCCTGCAGGGCCCCCTCGTTGCCACCGGCCTCTCCAGGTGGCTGACCCTCTGCTTTCGCCCAGGGAGGCGGCGCTTGGGGCACAGCCCCGCGGCAGGGTCCCGGCGGCCTCCTTCTCCTCGCGTGCGGGGAGATCGGGTCCAGCAAGTCTAACTGGCCGCAGTTCCCGCAGGTTCCGTGAGAGACGCCCCCTCCTTCTGATGCCAATCCTGCCCGTCCCTCCAGCTGCTGTCATCACACGCCAGGCTCGGCCTTTTGCTCTCTCCTCTCTGGTGATAACGAGGGCTGGAACACAAGGCCACCCGGAGGTTCTCTGTCGCCCTCAAGGAGCAAGTGTGGCGTTCTCCGGCCTGCCGGTGCTCAGGCCACTCACCCGGCCTGTGTCGCCCCGTCCATGAAAGACGCTGCTGGGACAGGAAAGCTGGGAGCACCGCACGGAGGTGGGGTGGGGCGCAGTTCCTTTCCGCGTGGGCGCTGGCCTTAACCTCTGGTTCGCAGCCACAGTTGGGCGCGTCGGGGGACACTGGCCGGCGCGGGGCGTTCCCCCCTCTGCAGCGGGCATCACCGACCCGCCAGGCCGGAGCTGAGGACAGAACGTCCCCCTCCTCGACCCTAGCGGAGGGAGAAGCCCCCGACCCGGCCGCCTGGGTAGCCCTGCCGCGGGGCTGAGGGTCTCTGAACCAACTGGACACCCTCGGTGCAGACCCCCGCCCCCCCCCGCCCCCCCCCCCGCCTTCACAAAGGAGCTTCCAGAACGCCGGCCCCGGAGCGCTCCGGGAAATCGATGCGGAAAAGCGGGTTTTTAATGGGTTAATTGACTGGCGGCCGCTATCGTGTTCAAACACCCGTTTCTTGCATGGAGAGGCAGCCAGCCCCGTCCTGTGCCCGGTCGATGGCTGCCTGACCGGCCCCTCCCGGCCGCTGGTTTCCAGCGCCAGCCACCGCCGAAAATCCATTTCACCTTTGAAACTTCCCCACCGCTCCTCTCAGCGGGCGGCTCAAACCGGGGAAATAGAGGGCGGAGGCGGGCGGCCCGCGCACGCGGGTGGGGAGACGCCCAGCTGCGCGCAGGGAGGACCGAGGCGCGCGTCGTGTGGAACCGTGAAGCCGAGCGGGTGCTATTTCGCTGGAGGAGGGAGGACGCGCCGAGGGGATGGGCGACGGCGCGCGGTGGGGGGGGGGGGGGGTCACCCCTACCTAAAGCGGCCCACCGGGCAGGCGGGGCTTTAGGGCACCCTGGACCCCACCTTGGGGCGCGCTGCCCTAGCCAGCAGGACGGAGGCGGCGGCCGCGCCCGCGGGGCTCCCGGCCAGGCGCCGAGTCCAGGGGCGCTCGCCGCGTGTCCAGGAATCCCGGTTCACTGATTTTGAGTGTGTGTGTGTGTGTGGCAGTATTAACAGTCAAGACCGTCGGTCAGTCAAAGTTAAATTGACTCTTTGCCCAAAACACCTCTCACTAAATGGCACACGCTCGACATGTTCATTTTTAAAACGTAATTTCGACCCGCGGCTTTAGTTCTCAGCGCTGCCGGGCGCGCTGCCGAGAGCCGGAGTCGGCTCGGCCAAGGGCAAGGGCGCTGCGCCGGGAGCCCGGGCCTCGGCGGGGCGGGGGCGCGCGGGCAGAAGGAAACGGGGAGCCTGCGGACGCGAACCTTCTCCCCAAAACCGACTGGCTCGACCTTCCTCCCCCCTCCCCGCAAAAGGCGACCCGGAGTGAAACAGAGTCTCGGCCCCTTGGGGAGCGGCCAATCCAAAAAGCTGAGGAGGAGGGAGGAGTGAACGCACAGATAAGAAAATGACCAACGTGGCCGGCGCGCGGGCCCGAGTCCGCCCGCGGCGGTCAGCGCAGCTCCCCACCTGTGCTCGACCGGGGACGGAAGCTGGGGGACGCTCTATGCCCCCGCCCCCGGAAGGTCGCCTAGGGCCCCCGCGCCCCCCCCCCCGAAGCCCCTCCCGCACCCTTTCCCGGCTGGGGGCGGGCGGCAGCCCGCGCGCAAGTTGGAGACACACTTACAGTTAGTTCCTTCGCCGGCTGCAGCGGGTCCTCGGCCCCG
Organism: Lagenorhynchus albirostris; assembly: GCF_949774975.1. Taxonomy (NCBI): domain Eukaryota; kingdom Metazoa; phylum Chordata; class Mammalia; order Artiodactyla; family Delphinidae; genus Lagenorhynchus; species Lagenorhynchus albirostris. The sequence continues at coordinate 77,560,628 of NC_083112.1, read as the reverse complement.
GGCACCTCCCCAACCCGGCGTCGCGGGGCCCGCCCACTCCTCACGCCGCGCGCCGCTGCCCAGGGACCCCAGCCCGGCCGGCTCCGGCGGCGCCGCACGGCGGACGCGGGCGCCACGCGCACGCACACTCACACGCGCACACTCACGCGCGCCCCGCTCGCACACTCGCTGCACACGCAGACGCCGCTCCTCGCCTCGCGCGCCCTCCCGGACACGCACGCTGCCGGCGGGAGAGACCAGAAAATGAAATTTATTACTGATGGAAAAGACTTTAAAGACAATTTCAAGTTATTGTTTCTCCCTGGAAAAAGGGGGATCCCTCCACATAATGAAACGTCTTTTGTGTGGCGCCGAACAATACCAAACAAGTATTCTAATAAATAGCCACTTTTTTGTTCCTACTCGACAGTGAATAGAATCGAGCAGTTGGTTCGCCAGCAGCTGCGACGCCGTTCGGAGCGGGAGGTGTAGCCGCGCCGCCCGTGCTCTCCGCGCCCCCCTGCGCTCCGCGGATCCACCGTCGCCCCCAGCCCCGGCCCGGCCCGGCCTCAGAGATCGGGCCCAATAAAGCTGACCCGGCCGGCAAGTCCCCCTTCTCTCCTGCACCCGCCCCCCGCCACCACCCCACCCCCCCGGTAAAATAGCTGTCACTCCTGTCATCACGCAGGCTACCGAGTTCCGCCTCGAACTGCTCTCCGGGTCCCTTCCCGACCTCGAGGGGAGGATGGCAGCCCCACACCCGCAGTCGCGAGTCACCTGGACCGCTTACAAGGGTCTCAGCGCCGCCCCCTCGCTCCCCGCCGCGTCCTCGCTCCGGGCTCTCTCCCCCCCGGGCCCGAGCTTCAGCTTTGTTCTCCCGCCCAGGGGACACCTTGGCCTTGCTTTTATTTTTTTTTTTTACTTATTGTTTGTTTTGTTTTGCTCTGCCACAGGCTTTTAACCTCCACCCCCTACCCCCCGCCGAACAACTCGGCAGCTGCAGAACCAGAGACTGTGTCGAAGGTTTAGTGTTGTGGACACAAAACTCCCCAGGTAAAAAGTGGCGGCGGCCGGGAGGCTGGCGTTCCCGGGGCGCACGGCCGGTGGGGAACCCGGCGGGGCTGCGCGGCCACCCCAGGGCGCCGGCCCTCGCTGCGCCCAGACTCCCTCTGCAGGCGGAGGCCCCGGCCTCCCCCAGAGGACCGAGCCGTCCGCCCGGCAGAGCCCGACGAGAAAACCTTCCGAGGAGGCGCCTGGGCTGGAGCCAAACGTCTCTCTCCCATCTCTAGCGTTGCGCTCCTAGCACTCTGAGAGCCTCTGGACATGTATCAAAAGTAAAGTAACTGCCTTTCTGAAAATGATGACCCCACCTTTCCCCAATGGACTTATGACCCCCCTCCCACCAGAAGGAACGATATTTACCAACATTAAAAAAAAAAAAAGGCGTACACGTACAGCACATTTGAACATCTTAAGTGCTTGACAGCCCTGAGTCTTCCAGGGGGTAAGGCGTGTGTACTTATCTATATATCTTGGACAAATGTATGATAATTTTTTTTTTTCATTGCTCACAGCTGCAGTTTTCAGGAGGTCCTTGTCTGCCGGGCGCAAATTGTGGAGACAAAACCCCACATGACTTTACTCAACGGACCTCAATCTAGAGAAACACTGTGTCATTTGCAAATTATTTCTTAATCGGACTAAGCTATTTAGAGGTGCAGTGAGAGGAGGTAGTGTTTCAGAAATCACCCAAGAGCTCGGCGTTAACTAGGACGCTCTTCCCCCAAAGGCACATTGGTGCCACTGTCAAACGCGAAATAAAGCATCGCTTTACTCGGGGATTATTGTTATTATTATTATTATATGCAATCTACTTTTGAGGAACTGTATTCCCTTGGAGTTTAAGGTAATTTAGTTCTGTCATCGGAGATGTCGGTAACAGCAGGAAGACAGAGTTTGGTCCTTGACATTTTTAAAAACCGGGTTTGTGCAGGAATCTCATGCTGGGGAAGGAGAAGCAGGTTGGAACTGGACCGATTCCAGCAGACACACCCTGAAAGCTTTTTCTTTTTGGAGGGAAAACGGAAACATTTTGGAATCCAGATTTAAAACTTTGACTTATATTTTACATGTTAAATCACTGAAAGATTGGGTACAACACTGCATAAAGCTTCAAAACCTGCAAATATTTGAATGGTTTTGTAAGCGAGCAGCTGCCAGTCTTCTGGCTTTGACAGGCTGCCACAATTTTGTCACTTAATAGTGGGTGTTAGGCTAAGTGCAAAACACTCTGGCAAACAGATGTCAAATCCATATCTCATATCAAGGGGCTTGTGAAGTGGAGTTTTAACCCACATCTAGGCCTGGAGCGCGAGAGCCCGTGTGGACACGAGGGGCACAGCGCCAGGAACGCGAGCGCTCGGAAAGTCGTGGCCGAGCCCTGGGCACAGGCGACCTAGGAATTCAGTAAACACGGAGACCGCCTCTCTCGCGCAGGCAGGGGAGGAGCAGCGGTGGGGGAGATGCGAGGTGCCTGCCTGGGGAAGGACCGAGCCAGCTCCACACCCCACCTCGGTCTGTCCTCCTCCACCCGAGCGACCCCCCGCCCCCCCACTGCTGGTGGCAGCTTTGCAGATCCCAGGGCACCAGGAGGGGGCAGAGAGCGCAGCTCCGCTCCTCCTCCGGCCTCCCCAGGTGCCCAGGCCTCTACCCAGAGAACTTGGCCTCTGGCAGCACGCCTTTCCCGTGGCCTCAGTAGTGAGACTGGGGGTAGCTCCCCAGGAAAAGAAAGACCCGCTATCGCAGCGGAACCGGCTGGCACTGCTGAGGTCCGCCCATCTGTCCGCGGCCACGCCAGTCCACAGTGAGGCCCAGAGCGAGAGCAGGGGGCAGCGGGTCCAGCCGCTCCATTCCGACGGCCCCAAGTCTGGGTGCCTGGGCCGGAATTGTCTGTTCCTCATAGCTGGGGCCCAGGGATGGGCCCAAAAGACGCTCGGGGTCCTCCCACAGCGAGGAGGGAGGACGGAGGGGCAACAGAGCATCTTCTTTGTTCTGGGGTCCCCGAGGCGGGCCTGGGCAGACCCCTTTCTCTCCCAAGTGCTCCCTGCCCCCAAAGCCTAGAGCGCCCCTTCAATCTGATGGGACGCAAGCTCCTAAAGAAACGGCCCCCTTTTCTCTCACAGCACCCGAGAACCCGGGTCCTTCTAGTCCTGAGCGCCAGTAATGCTTGGGCGCCGCGTCCTGCACACTGCCCTCTGGTAAATCAGGGTAATGGGAAGGATAATTCTGCAGGAAGTGTATTTCCACGTGCTCGCTCAGAGCCTCAGTCATCCCTGAAATGTTTCACCCCTTGGTGATGCCTAACTTGTACACAAAATGCAAACGTTGGCAAGGTCACATCCATTCCCTAATGCTGCAAGGTAACGCCTGTGTCACAACAGACGACTACTTGTTGTTAGATTTTTATAATATGGAGCAGTTGACTCACTGCTTCACCCACGTCGCTCCTTCCTTTTGTATAACCATCCTGCCAACTCTTCATTTTTAGAACTTATTCTTGAACCTGGAAGGTCAAAATAGAAATTTTTGATTATACTACAATGTGTGACGAAAGGCAAATGTCAGTATGAAGATTAAGAAAGTTCTCAGGGATTCCCAGGAAAGAAAGCGACTTCTCAGCCTCACAGATTCCCTCAAGATAGGCATTTCAAAAACTGTATCTCTGTATGGTGACAGATGGCAACTAGGCTTCTCATGGTCATCACTTTGAAATGTATGAAAATATCCAATCACTGTGTTGTGAAACAGAAACTAACATAGCGTAGTCAGTCAATTACACTTCAGAAACAAACCAGGAAACTCAGAGAAAAAGAGATCAGATCTGTGCTTACAGAGGAGGGGGAGGGGGGAATTGGAGGAAGGCTGTCAAAAGGTACAAACTTCCAGTTATAAGAGAAATAAGTACAATAATTTCTGACTAATTATAATCACATTATTAATAATTGATATATATATAATTAGCACTGCTGTTTGTTGTATACAAAGGTTGTTGAGAGTAAATCCTGAGTTCTCATCACAAGGAAAAAATACTTTTTTCTATTTCTTTAATGTTGTATCTCTATGAGATGATGATCATTCCATGATGTATGTAAGTCAAATCACTAATCTTACATAGTGCCGTATGCCAATCATATCTCAACAAAACGGGGGAAAAATGGCTAGACTATTTAGGCTACTATCTGCTTTATAATAAACAGAGATCAAAACACCAATTTGCCTTACTATAAAAGCAGCGCCTGAGACACATTCTTAGTTTCCATGAATGCACACGCGGCTAATACGTGCTTGAAATAAGGCCTTCCTTTTTTCTCATATTCTCATTGATGGGATGGAATTAAAACATAATTTAACGCCCTCCACCCCAGTCCTCTTTAAAATATACAGAACAAATATTTTACCGGGATGGAACTTTTAGGATAACTAAAGCTTCCTGTATCCAGTAATTTTAATTATATTTTAATGGAAAACCAGAGGTGTTAACTTTTTAAAAGCTGTTTTCCCAGGTCTATAGGATTGATTCATTCTAAATGGACAAAAATGAACTTTCTGACTAGAGAGTTTGCTATTTTCACAACCTACCTGCAAAAATAGTTTAGGTAAGAATAGTTCACAAGAGAATCACCTGAAGCCTTTAGAACATTCCAGTGTGCAGGCCCCCTCCCAGACCAGCTGACCCAATCTCTTGAAGAACTTATCCGCATTTTCTAAAAGGCCTCAAAGTGTTTCCGATTGGCATTCAGAGAATCCCTGGCTTAACCTAGTATTGCTAAGAGATTACTTGGAAACTCACCTAGAAACCATATTGTCTTGCAATTATAATGAATTATTTTCCAATTTTATGGAAGAATTACAATGTCAAAGCTTTTACAGCAACCCACGTGGACACGGCCGTGTAGATTCCCACACGCTGACGTGGAACACGCCTGCATACGGGTGTGTCCCATTTATATATAATGCACCATGATGGAGCAGCTCACATCTACTCCACAGGGTCCTGGCTGGTCTTCGGGAAAGGCGGGATGGGGGGGAGGTGGAGAAGGGACAGGCGGAGATGATTCCGGTGGAAGGAGGGAGAAACAGGGTTTCATCCAGAAGGACCTGCCGTCACCGCAGGGGGCGCTCCAGGTGATGACGCAACTTGCAAAAATCCCAGTTAGCGGTGGTTTCCGCATTGTTAGTCAGCTGCTCAAAAGCATCCTTTAAGTTCCAGCTACCCATTCGTTACTGAAGGTAACTATTTCACACTCATGGTACTATTTTTCTATGCCTTTTTTTCCTAGGGATTTAAACTGAACCAACTGTTGAGTCATAAAATAATGCAGTTTTGCTGATTTGTTGAACATCCCTATTCATGTTGAACGAGGCATAAGCATGCCCTGCTCTCTCCGATTGTCAACCTTCGTAGTAAACCAGGTGCGTTAACTGAACCCCAGGTTGTTGGACAGGAAGACAGTTGGAATATCAGACTGTAGCAGAGCTGATGAGGGCCAGTCTTTCATTCTATTCCTGTCCTTTAATATAGCACAGCTGTAAGGATTGGAAGACTTCACCTGTCGGTGGAGAAGAACATGAATAATTGTCCTTAAAAGGAGGAGGAGGGGGGTGGGGGAGCGATGGAGTGGGAGTTTGGGATGAGCAGATACAATCATATATATAGGATGGATAAACAACAAGGTCCTACTGTAGAGCACAGGGAACTATATTCAATATCCTGGGATAAACCACAATGGAAAAGAATATGAAAAAGAATGTATATATTGTATAACCGAGTCACTTTGCTATAGAGCAGAAGTTAACACAACATTGTAAATCAGCTATACTTCAATGAAACAATAAATTAAAAAAGAAAGAGGGGCAGTTTGCTGGTGCTTTCATATGTACGTACACACACAACTACACGTATGAATACAGCGCTTTCTCTCTGTGAATATATATTCAGAGAGATAGAAATAAAGACCTTCTCAGTAACTAACTAATTCACAGTTTAAACAAATCTCCTTTGAAAAGGTAAAATAACTCCATAAAGTTCCTAATGTTTGTGGTCTGCTGGCTTCCTAGGTGATGAGCACACAGGAGCCTTGGTGTAACGGGGTCCAGAGAAAAGGCCGCAGCCTGGGAGGGGGTGGCCACACAGCCGGTGCAGAGAAGTGTGTTTACGATGAAGCGCTGTGACGTGGACATCAGGGCAGGACTGCCTGCCAGGGAGCCTGGCTTCGCTCTGCTGCTCCCTGTCGTGTGACCTTGAGCTGGTCTCTGAACTTCTCCAATCCTGGCTCCTAGTCTGTAGAGCGGAGACGTTAACTCCCACTTCCAGGATTATTGTGACAACTGCAGTGGCTGCCGCTGACTGCCCTGGTCGGGGAGTGCTGGACAGAGTGAGGTCCGGCCAAACGACATCTACTTCTCCAAGGAAAACGCCACCAGTCTGACCAGTGCAGCACCTGAAGTGCTGTCCACCGTCTCCCAGACACAGCGTTTGCGTTCAGGAAGCCGGGGCTCTGACAACCTGGACATTTCAGCGTTTTCTCTGAAAGCCTGAGACGAACGCTCCTCCCCCTGCAGCCTGTGATGAAGACGTGGAGCTGTCACTTGCTGTCTTGTGATCAAATCGTCTTCTTTGGGAAACAGTGACCAAATCTTAACTTCACATTTCCTCCACTGATTACGGCTTATTTGTTGACTTGACTCCGTTGGGATACTCAGGGCGACCCCTGCTTCATAAACTGTAGGTTTTGGAGATCTTACTCCTTCTTCGTTTGGGGAGATTTTCTGTTTCAGAACTTCATCCAGTCATTAAAAATATCGGTACTGATGTCCTACGATGCACGGGGCACCATGCTAATCCCGTGGGCGTGGCCATGCACGAAATCAGGCAAGAGTGTGAGTCCTCCTGCCGGGAGCACGTCTGCAGGTTTGGGGAGACCTGGGCCATTCTTCTGGGACAGCCCCATCGGTCTTTCTTGACGTTTCTTCCTTTCATCTGGTGTACACTTCTTAAAGCTCTGTTTTCATGTTTGTTTCTGGTGATGTATTTCTTTTTCTCCTTTCCTTTTAGGTCTGTGGTCACGCAGTGAAAGTGAGGATTCCGTGGAAGAAAACGTCCATAGGATTTTCCTCTGGTTTTGAATCTACGTGGTGCCAAAGCCTCTGAACGATGCCGTCTAAATTTCAGTTAAACTGTTGCTGTGCGTTCAACGCAGGCAAATGCCCGATTCTGCCGCGGGGCCATCACTTCACTTCTCTGGGACCTCGATTTTTCAAGCTTAAAAGTAAGGCAGAACTAAGGCTTTATGATTCTAGCACTGAATATTTTGTCACAGTTTAAACCTCCAGGGATTAAGTTTTTGGTCTGCGAAGTGGGTACAAAAATGTACTAGCCCCACAGGCCCGTTCGTGTTCAAAGAGGAATTCCAAAGCTTCTAACGATGCCCACTGCGTGTCATGACCGTGCGTTTCCACACTTGCCCCTTGTTAGGGGGCAGCATGCGGGCAGGTGAGGGGGCGCAGTGACGGCCCTTCTGAGATGAGTGCTTCCTGTTGTTTGGATTTTTCAGCTCCGGCAGAGGACTGAGTATTAGGAACTCAAAGAGTGATTTCATAAAGAAAAAAGAGTGTAGTTTATACCCAAATGGAATAAACCCCCTTTTGAGTAACAACAATCTGCATAAATGCTTTAAGAAAGCCTATAATTATGATAAAAATGTTGCTCAAAGTTAAAATTATGAAGCAATCAAGATTTATAAACAGCCTCTCATCGACTTCTAATCATTCTTTCTTTTTTATATACAAACTGTACACAATATATGGTTGCAATATATCATGCTATACATTTTATTTTCAGTAATTTAGCTGAGGAAAATATATGTGAGGTGACATTGGGGAACTAGGTTATATATGCACATGACTATGGGTGTATAGCTGCCTACATCTCTCTCTCACACACACACACACACACACACACACACACACACACTGAGACAGTTACGCATCTTTTTGGCGAGTATCGTACACAGAGAGGATGCCTGCTTTTACCGTATCGGAGTATCTTGACAATTTTCATTAACACAGCTCCTTTTGCAATAGTTTGAAAAAGTGTGACATGCATATGAGTATTAATTTATTGCTGCCAAAAGAAACTATTTTAATAACTGGATGATTGAAGCCCAAACTGACCGGTTTGACCAATATTTGTCTATATTGGGCAAAACTTGCCTAATGTGAGTGGATAGTCACCACGCAAATTTGGTGACCGTGTGGATGGCTGACCTGCAGTATGAGTTTGCAGATACTGTGTGTGGAAGTTTCTCTTCAATGATTTAAAAATGTTTCAGCTTCAGTCAAAGCGTGAAGCGGAAGGGTAGCCTTGACAGCAATAGACATTTGTTAAGTGGTGTCTTCTGTCAGGGATCCAAAGACAATTCTGGAAGTATTTCCAATAACTGTAAAAGTGATTTTCCTGTAGGCCATCCTTATCTCCTTGGATATTCTTAACGCCTAACATCTACTTCATCTTTGTCTTAACACTTAACCTCCAGAAAACTAGCCTGTTGCATTTAATTCCAGTGTTTTCCCTAGTTTGGTTCTCGCTACAGCTAACTACACCTGTAAGAGTACAAAGAACCGACTCGCAAAATTCAAAGGGGCTTTTTAGGTAGGATTTCATTGTCTGAATGTTTGAAAGGGAAGCATTAACTACAGAAACTTTATCATCTCAATAAATACCGACCTACAGCACATCGGTTCTTCTAAGGCGAACATCCTCAGCTGGGCTTTACATCCTCTAAAAGGTACATTCGTTCTTGGTCTCTTGGAAGACTCAGCCACGACGGATGTGTCAGGACCAGTTAGCTACACTTAACAACACAATTCTGAATCTGATCTTACTCAAAACCTTTCCGTGGTGCTCCATTTCTCTGAAGATACGATCTCATATTGTTAACAGAGCCCCTGCCTGCTTTTCCACATCACCTTGGGTTGCTGTCCCCAGACACCCAGGCCCAGCCCCAGGAGCTTCCATTCCTGCCCTGGGGACCTCCTCTCACAATCTTTCCTTGGTTCTCATATGTTCCTTTATCTCATATTTCTTCCCTCAAACTTCTGTCTGGCCTGCCCAGCACTCAAGTCACTTGCTTGAAGATGCTCTCCTTCCTGATCTAAATTCGGGTAGTCTGTTCTATCTTAAACACACAACACCTATCACAACTTGAACCACAATTTTATTTCTGTGATTATTTGTTTCAGATCCATTTTCCCCCATAGACTGTACACTTCTTGAGGGCAAGGATCATGTCATTTGTTCAACCCTGTATTTCTAATGCCTCCTGCATTGTAGACACTCAAGAAATATTTGCTGAATAGGTAAAAATAAACAATAACGGCCGCTGCCTGCGATGGAGAAACCACACTGAATTGTCCTTCAGCCACAAACAACTGCAAAATCGGGCAAAATATGAGGCAATCGTCTTGCAGCAGCAGGTAGCAGGCATCGCAAGGTCACGATCTCTAACGGCAGGAAGCTCATGAGGTAAGTAAGCCCCATGGCCTGGCTCTCTTCCTGGGAACACTTTCCTGGCCATGCTGCACAGCGTGGCGACCCAAGGACAGCAGGAGGGTCTCTCTGAGTCGAGAAAGCAGACATCAGAGTTCTGGGTACCTGAAGCAGCTGGAATCTGCAGGGTAGAACGTCAGAGAAGAGAGAGCCGTGCAACAAGAGGGCCCCAGAAGTCCTGTGGGGGCCCCGGGAAAATGTGGCTGAGGCCAGGCTGTCCACACACAAGGTGGGATTAACCAAGGCTTATCAGATAGAAGCTGGTAGGGGACTGAGAGTGAAACAGTAACCAGAAGCTGAGCAGTGCGGACACTGCCAGGGGGAGGGGCCTCATGAATACCAGACCAACACCTGCGGCATCCAGAGAGGTATGGCCTTAGGGTGAGGATCACATGCTTGGGTACGATTTGCCCTAGTCCAGCCCTAACAAGCCTAATGCCAAGCCCTGTAGAGATCCACAGGGGAAGCCAATATACGTTGAAGGTTAAGTCTGGCCAAGTTAGAGGGACTTCAGAAAAACCTCGGACTTCTACATACGCACCAACACACCATGGACCCAAGCTCACGGTGGTCATCCAGTGACTGACCTGCTTACTGTCGTGCGTCAATACGGGGAAGAGGAAGGTAACAGAGCCCAGTCTCCACACTGTATTACCTACAGTCTATATGTAGGTCCACAGTCTATGTCTGCGATTATTTTGCCATGAACAACCGCCCCTGGAGTTCTTCTCATGTGGATGGGCAGGGACTGCAAGGTGGCTATGTGCAGATCTCTAATCTTTAGCTCCAACAATCCTTCAGCTCTTGGGGTTGTCTTCTTTGAACCACTTTATATTCCAATCAATTATTATAATCATTCCCTTGAAATACTCTCAGCCTCCTGGCTCCATTCTTTTTTCACTAACTCCACTATGGCCAAACCACAATCTTAGTTAAAGTGAACTCTTCACACTGCATACCTTCAATTGAACAGCTGTATATGGTTGGAGGAAACAGACAGACAAGCAGACAGACAGACAAGCACTAGACATGTTGGGAAATAGGAAAATGAGATCTACAGTCAAGAGAAAAAGCAGTCAATAAAACCATCCCAAGATGACCCAGATGGTGCACTTTGCAAAGATTTCATAAACCTGTTCAAAGAACCAAAGGAAAATATGGTATTAATAAGTGAACAGATTGGGAATCTCAGCAAAGATTTGGAAATTCTAAAAAAGAATCAAATGGAAATTATGAACTTAAAAGTATAAGGAACTTATACTGCAAAAGTAACTGCAAAGAAAAATTCATAAGATAGGCTTACAGCAGGTAGGAAATATTAGAAGGAAGAGTAATTAATTTGAAGACGTCAACAAAAATGATCCAACCTGAAGAACAGACAGAGAAAAATTAAAGAAAAATCAACAGAGCTTCAGGGACATGTGGACATTATCAAGTGGTCTAATATACATATAATTGGAGGTCAGAAGGGGAAGCAAGCGATACTGAGGCATAAACATTTTTTTGAGGAAATAATGGCCAGATACCTGCTTAATTTGATGAAAAACATGATGTATAGATCCAGGAAGCCCATCAGACTCCCAGAAAGATAAACATAAGAACAACCATGTCTAGGCACATTGTAGTTAAACTGCTGAAAACAAAGATAAAGGGAAAATCATGAAATTAGCTGGAGAAAAAGGACACATGTATAGGATTATAAATGGACTCCTCAGGAAATACAATGGGGACCAGAAAATGAAGGAAGGGTACCCTTAAAATGATGAAAGAAAAACCAACAACACTACCAACAACTACCAACAACACTACCAACCCACAGTTATTCCATACGAAGCACAAATATCCTTCAAAAGAAGGTTGAAAGGAGACGCTTTCACATCATTGAATGCTGACAGTATTTACAACCAACAGACCTGCACTATAAAAACTGCTAAAGGACACTCTTTGGAGTGAAAGGACATGAAACCTGGTAGAAACTAGCATCTACAGGAAGAAGTGAAGAGCCACAGACGTGTGAAATGTTTTCTTTTTTTCTCATCATTTACTTAGAAGATAACTCAGTGTTTAAAAAGTAAGTCTGCAACTTTAGCATTAGTGTGGCGTTAACAGCTCCATATGGAGATTGAATCCATATCTTTGGCTTCACTAAGTCCAACAACCTGAATGCTTACTTCCAGATAAAGCAAAAAAGAAAAAGAAAACAAAACAACACAACACAATGTTGCGAGTAATGATGTTTGATTACAAAGTGAACTGAAGTATTGGGAATTTGTGAATTTTCAGAATATTTTGCCAACAGTGAGTTTTTAATCCAATCCTATCAGATTTCTTGAAGATGAAACACCTCTTACCTTCTAGTCAGAAACTATGCTGTGTTGAGGAATTACTGTGTTCTTTTAAGATACAGTAAGTATTCTACCTGCATTGTGTTGTTAGCTTGTTTCTCTGTCTCTTGATCTCTTCAAGAGTGCTTGCTTCATTAAAGACAGGGGATAGGATGCTGAGTGAAGAATCTGGCCCATTTTTACAAACTGAGCTTTGATTGCAACATAAATTGAGTAATCTTTCATACTGCTGTCCAAGGGCATTTGGGATAATTTCTCCTCATAAGAGGTACATGGGGAGACATTAGCGCTGGATCTCTATGCATAATGATAAATAAGGATGCTCTCCTTTTGAGAATAAAAAAAAAACACCCACTGAAAGACTCTTTACCCCCTTCCCTCTCTTCCCTTCTCTTCTTGTCTTCACTCCCTCCTTCCTCTCTCTCTCCTCCTCCTCCTTCTTCTTCTCCTTCCTCTTCTTCTTTCTCTCCCCCTTCCCACTTCCTCCTTCTGTCCATCTGTCTTTATCTTTCCTCTCTCTCTCTCTCTCTCTCATTGGACACTGGCCACACATTTTTTTTTCTGTAATAGAAGATGATTTTCTATGTTTAGTTATGAGTCCTCTATTTTAAGTGAATTACACTCCGGAATAAAGAAAGCACGCTGTATCACACTGAACTCAGGATTTTGAAAAAAGAAAATTTTTCATTGGTTAGGATAAATATAGTATTGCCTGTGAGGACATCTAGTTTTCATCTTTCCCTATTTATTTTCTTTGCCACTTGACATAAAAACACAGATTTGTTTTACTGTCTTTATAAATGTGAAGGTACACCACACACACACACACACGCACGCACACACGGCTATCTCACTCCCTTCTGATGATGTGTACACTTACCAAGGTCTTGTCTTTGAGGCTCCATGGGACGCTCTCTCAAAAACTGTTGAAGCTCTGCATATCAATAAAAAATCTGAAAAAGTGTGTTTCATATGCCAGTTTGATAGTCGTTTGTAGTGTTAAAATATAATATTAAAAGAGCAGTGCTAAGCAAAAAGCCTTATCTAATTTTGTAGACAAATTTACTTATGTCTTAAAATAATTAGACTATTACTGAACTTTGTTTTTTGGTACAATTACTGGATTTTTCTCACATCTCCTCTATGTGATTCAAAAACTACCTTTCTTAACTTTGTATCTTGAAAATGAAATACCCCCTGACCACAGCATGGACATCACCTGGGAGCCTGTTAGAAGTGCAGCATCTCAGGTCCCATCCCAGACCTACTGAAGCAGGATCTGCATTTTCAAAGGACCCCTTTAAAAGGAAGGGCCACTCCACAACATTTCAGATTTGCCTATTAGATTGATGTTTACTGGAATAGTTTCATAGAATAAAATACTGTCATGTACTTTTTTTGAGGCAACCTCATGCAATCAATCCCCAAACAGAAGTTAATAAGAATTTTTAATTATTGTTTCTGATACTTTTCTGGAATTTGTTTTAAATTCAGTGCGTTGAACAAAAGATTGTTTTATATTTTAAAATAATGATTAAAAAGTGCATTATAATGTTCCTCTAAGATAACTCAGGAGCTATTTGGGGGTTAGATTATTTCAAATCTTAGTTTAGCATCTAAGTACTTAATTATTTAATATCTAGTTACTTATCACCCCATGCTACTTTGTACTTGCTAAAATATAAACTATTTTTCATGATTTAAAAAATGTAAACATGTTTTCCATCTTACATACTTCCTAAAATAAATGTACATTTGTGTTATAACTCCTCCATCGTCTAGACACTGAGAGAAGGAAAAGGAGCATTGAAATGAAGTGAATATCCACGAAATGCCATTATGAGTTGGGAAGCAGAGAACTGGGGGTTACAGTTAAAGACCAGGGACAATCAGCCTCTAAATTAATTTTACTCCTCTTCTCTCTGGATTTCTTAAGCCATTATTTACAAGCTGTCAAATTTTATGGTTGAAGTAATTTGTATAAAATATGCAGTGAAAGCATACTTTATCCACTGATTTCCTGGCTGTTCATGGTTGCCACTCATCTCCTGAAGAACTCTCTTTTTTGCTGCACAAAGCACAGATTAAAATATCAATTTTCAAGCCTGACTCAAGTGTGGAGACAAAGAAAATGGGCCACGAAGTTAGGAGGGCCTGGGTCTAAATCACGCTCTGCCCTCGACTAACTGTGTGTTCTCAGTCAAGTCATCCCACATCTCTGGGCCACAACTTCTTCATTTAAAAATGAAGATAATAATAACATAACATCAGAGATAGGAGTAGTGACAATAAATGACTTAACACATGCGAAGCTTTATCACTTGGCAAATTTTTGATGGGCTTTGAGAGAAAGTGTTTTTGTTTTTTTTTTGATGGAAAATTTTATAAGTACAACTTTATCCATACTTGAGTTTCTTATTGAAAGAACTGCCACTTCCAGTAAATGGCAGACTAAATAATTTGCTATAATATTATGATATTGTAAAAGCAAATATAATTTTATAAGATTATAAAAGCAAATATAATAACTAATATAATTAACTATAGTAACTATATAATTTGTTATGTCCTACAGAGGATAACCCAACAAGGTGGGAAAAATATAAAATAAACAAAATCAATTTTTTAAAGCATCAAAGAATTAACAAGATAGTGAGAGATTACTGGACCAAAATCTGAGAGGGGGCTGGAACCCAGAGACAGACCGGGCAGGAAGGGCCTCTTTGGATCTCATGGGAAATGACTGATCAGAAAGCCACGGCTGAAACTCGAACTATGCTTCTGGTGGCCTCACAGAGCTGAGGGAAAAAGCTGGACTTCGGGGCTTACCAGACTGGAGACTTTGACAAAGGAACCCCACATCGGGCTGGCATCCCTGGGGGACTTCACCACAGGAGAAAGGACAATGTAGACAGTCTTCCCACGGTTCTGCAGCCCCGTTTCATACCAGCAAGGTGGCCAAGAAAACCTCAAGGTTTGCACTTGCTTTAAGGTGATCCCAGACTGCTACCCTCCCCAGTGAGCTACAGAGCAAATAAAGATCTTCCCTAACGGAAGACAGCATCGCCCTAGGCCTCAGACAATTTCCTCAGATGCTTAAAACAGCGACAACAACACTGTGTCCAGCACACAGTCAAAGATAACCAGACACTAGAGGCAACAACACCATGACTGAGAAGGAACAGAGACAAGAGACCAAAAACAGAACCACAGTGACTCCAGATACTAAAATCATTAGGTGTGGTCTAGATGATAATTATAGTTACTGTTTTAAGAGATAAAGCCAAGCTCAAAAAACAGGCAGGGAATTGGAAACTACAAAAAGTGAAAAAGAAATTTTTGGGAATTCAGAAGAAAAACATATACGAACTCAATTAAGAACCCACTGGATAGATTTAAGACAAGTGAGAGCTAAAGAGAGAATCGGTGAACGGGAAGATACTTTAGAAGTAATCAAAAAACCATCACGAACAAACTACCGATGAAAAACACAGAAGCAAAAGTTCTATGTCTCTTACCTTTACTTCTGTGTTTTTCATCTGTAGTTTGCTTTCGGTCAGACTGGGCCTTGGGTCAGGGGAATGAGACCCTTACCCCTGGCACAAAATTTAAGAAGGTGCCAAAACTCGTAGTTATCAGGACAAATAATAGCTCCTGACTGGGCTGAGAGAGCCTACAGATTTGGCTTTCCCCGGCAATGCCAGTGGAAGCAGGCATTTCCAGAGTGTTCAGGCAATAATACGGTTCATCAAACCTGAAAACCCACTTAGCTGGGGAATTTTTAAAAATTAACCTTGACGAAAATTTAAGTGATATAACAGCATTAAAAAATTCAGAGGATTAGAGAAAAGAAAAGAAACACTTAATTCCACCACTCTGAATACCGATCACTTTACGTGTTCCTTTCGAACCTTTGTTCACACACACGTGACTTTACATGGTTGTAAGAGTGGGACCTGCAGCCATGAACCTACGTGCTCACTCCCACGTGGGGGGCTGAGACAGCTCCCTCTTCTCCCCTGGGATGGCTGACGTGGGACAGTATATCCATGTCCAGGGGCTGTTGGGACAAAGTACCACACACTGGCTGGCTTAGAACAACAGAAATGTACTCTCTCGCTGTCCTGGAGGCCAGATGTCTGAAGCCAAGGTGCCAACAGGGCCTTGCCCCTCGGAGGCTCTGGGTGGACTTCTTCCTGCTTCTGGGCAGCTGCCAGTTCTGGGCGTTTCTGGGCATGCCGCTGCATCAGCCCAGTCTCTGCCTCCTCCGTTACACGGTCTTCTCCCCTCTGTGTCTGTCTTCGCTTCTTGTCCTCCTGGTAAAAGGACACCAGTCATGTTGGGTTAGGGTCCTTCCTGCTCCAGTATGACCTCATCTAATTATACCTCCAAAGGCTGTTTCCAAATAAGGTCACGTGCTCAGGTCCTGGGGGTTAGGCTTCAACACGTCCCTTGTGGGACATGATTCAGTCCATAACAGAGGCTCAACCAGCAAAGGCAGCGAGACCGAGTCAGGGAGGTGGCGACACTGGTGCGACAGGCCACGGGGACAGGGCCTTCCTCTCCAGCTTTCCTTTACAAATGTCACCTGTGACCTCTCAGGAAGCCCTTCTCTATTCACCTAACAAAGCTCCTTGTTGGGCTGGAGAAGTTTTCACTGTTAAGCTGGACTCTAGGGGCTCAGCTTGTCAGGAAATAAAAAAGGGTGCTGACTTCATTTATTTTTTGTCCAATCCTATTGTTTTTCAGACAGAAAGTATATCCCCGCCCCCGGCATCAGCCTAAATTAACCGCGCATGTTGTGTTGATAGTTCTAAGGACCCAGCGGGCTTTGGTAGGGGTTTGACACATACTCAGTTGAATCTCATACATCTTTCTGAGGATGCTCCTGGGCAAATCAGTAGTTGCAGTGGTCGTAGAAAGACAACGATTTGGTCCTTCTTAAAAGGTTAAAGGTATTAACATAGCAAAAGACTGAACGTCTTTCCAAGGAATAGTTGTGCATTTTAGTCAAAGTATGCTCTACGTTTCCATGCATATCTGCAGTTTGTTTGAGATTTACATTTTCTTTTGCAGAAGTGAGCACGTGTCAATTACCCACTGAAGGGGTGCTGCGACAGAGAGGTTTATTTTCTCAGTAATCGCCCGAATAAAACCACTTATGCAAAATGCCATTTCTGATGCATGTGTACAAAGCGGGCAGCACGCCTGGAAAGGAGCACCGGGGTCAGCGTCTCTGCCCGATGGGATCAGGTTTGCGTTTGGAGAATTTCAGTCCATATCAAAGTTATTTAGGTGCAGTAGATGAAGTCCCTTTCCTGGGAGCATAGAGCCATTGAAATAAATGAAATAAACCAACTTCCTGGGAGACCACCTGGGGATGGGGGATCCAAGGCTAGGAAGTGCCCTGTGCCGGGTTCCTGGAGCAGCTCTGGGGCCCCGGGGTCTTCATTTCTCACTGTCCCAGTGCCGCACGGGCCAAAGAGTGATCTTGTAGGTGTGGTACATCCTTTTCCTAAAATGAAATCTGAATTAAAGTCCTTGCTAGTTTGAAGTCATTCTGGAAAGAGAGCTGTGATGGCCACAAGCGTATCACTTCGGAGTTTTAGAGCCCTACTGTCTCCAGCAAAGCTTTTAATAGATATTATTGTTACTCAATAATCATTCAGTAGATATCACTAACGGCCCTCGATGAGCTCGGTGCCGAGTACATTCAGACCACGGCCAATGGCAAAAAGATGGAATGGAATGAACTGCTACTGCACAGGCCAACGTGAATGAATCTCAAACATCATCTTGACCCAAATAAGCCAAGATCAAAAGAATTCCTGCTGTGCATCCACCTGTAGAAAGGTGAAAAGCAGGCCGCCCAGCCCACGATGTCTGGAGTTAGGATGCGGGCAGGGGCGGTGCCTGGATGTCTCAGGTTCCAAGTCTGGGGGCTGCCTACAGGCTGTGGGCGATTCACCTTGGGGCAGTTCATCGGGCTTCATCCTGAGAGCTGGGCACCTCTCCAAATGCGCCTTAGACGGCAATCAAAGCTGCTTAGAAAATGGTGGAGGGTGTTGAAGCAGTGACGTGACCCAGAGCAGATATAAGGGCTTCTCGTGCCGCCCAGGACAGATTCGATGGCAGGAAGCAGTGAGGGGCTCCTGCCCTTGAGCCAGTGACGGGGTCTGGGGAGGTGACAGTTGGGCGGGAGAGGACACATAGGTCAAAGTGCCCTTGGGAGGAGAGACGCCGTGACCTGCTGAGGGACCACGTGTGGGCGGGAAGGGAGTGACGTCCCTGCCAGGAGGAGAACTGCAGGCGGAATTCATTTATTTCTCCATCGTTTTACACCCAGAGTCCTGTAGACAACTCAACCCAAATAACACCACACCCATCATCGTGGAGACCGAGGCCAGGAGATTCAGGGGAGCAGCTGGTGACTTTATGTGGCATTTCCCCCCAGCATGTCCTCAATCCACACTGGGTCGCGTATCTCAGCGTGGGCATCAAGCCCACTGAGGGCACATCAGCTCCGCATCGTGGTGCCGGAGACGTGGGGCTGCGCGGCAGCTGGTGCCAGGACACAGGCTCACGTCCACAACTCGCGGTCCAGCGGCGACCGTGGGACGAGAGGAGGCCCAGCGGCCTGCGTGACTTCACGTCTGCAAGTCCCTTTCCAAGATGAGAGAGCCAGGGAACAGCAGGTTCATTCCCACACGTTCCGAGGTAACGAAATACAGAAGGGAGACACCCCCCCCCCAAATCCCTCTGGCAGCTCCGTTCCCCCCGCCGGCACTCGTGATTACAGGGCACGGAAATAAATCCTGCTTATTACGTCTGGGCACCCGCGGGGCGGCCTTGGGACGACTGAAGGTACTTTCCAGACGTTGATGCTCAGATCCATCCTACGTAGCTTTATTTCTCTGTTTTCCTTCTGTGCTGATGGCAACGTCCTGTGTCTGACTGTCCACTGCTGTGACCACCAGCCCCTGTGGCTACTTAGCCCTCGACCTGTGGGGAAGCAACTGAGCTCCTGAAGCTTCCACTTCCTTCAACTTACGTTTAAAGACCCACGTAGAGCTGCCGCGGTGACCTCTGCAGGTGCAGATACACCAAGGCCGGCGTGCGTTCCCATCTTTGTGGCGGAGCTCCCTAGCCAAGGCCGGCGTGCGTTCCCACCTTTGTGGCGGAGCTCCCTAGCAGGGAAAAGGTGTATTTTATATTTCCTCCAAAGCCATGCTTGAGACACCTGTAGTGATCATTCTTCTCATGAAGAAGATGCTTGCGTTTGTAGCATTGTTCCTATTTTACCGTAGAAACAAGAGATGGGCTTAAGATCTGGGAGAATTAATGGATTTATTTTTCTCAGCTGAGGGTTACTGGAGTGACAGCAGCTCGGGTTTTCATCGATTCAACACATATTTATGGAGAGCTGCTTACCAGTCAGTAATCTGGGTTCTGGAGGTGTAGCCGGGGAAACAGACAAGAAACTACCAGATGAGAGGATTACCTGCCGATGCTAAATGGTGGTCCACGCTTTGGGGAAGATAAAGCAGAGTTAAGGTGAGAAGGATTCTAGGTTGGTCAGGGCAGGTCTCAGGGATAAGATGACACTCAAGCAGAACTTTCTGGAAGAGCGAAGAGCATCGTGAACAGAAGCCGCGATGGGAGAGAGCTTGGGGTAGTCTAGGAATCACGGGAGCGTTTCCTGGAGCAGAAGGAGGGGGGAGAGTGGTCAGGTCCGCGGGAGCTTCTGCTTGAATCTCGCGTGAGTTGGGAGGCGATTGTAGGATGCTGAGTAGGAGTGTGGACTCTGTCCTCCCGAGGCCGGGGACACAGAGTGACCGCCAGGGCAGCACCGGGGAACACCCACGAGAGTGTGCGCGGCGGGCTCTCAGCAAGGACCCTCGGACCCTAGCGTGCTGGCCAGAGGACTGTGCCCGTGGTGCCCGGGTGACCAGGCGAGCTCCTTAACTTCTTGGCTTTGGTTTTCTCATCTGAATAAATGGACGATCTCCTTGTTGGGAGTGTCCCATGGGCTCTGATGTGCATCAGTAAATAGCACCCTTTTGTTGTTGTTTTAACAGAACAAGCCTGTTCTCCAAGAATAAATGCAAAGATTAGGTGAGGTTTGGTGACGATGATCTGACAGTCACTAGACCTTGGGCCTTGGGAAGCTCTCTGTCTGGTTCTCAGGTTTTTTGTTTTTTGTTTTTAATTTATTTATTCTTGGCCGTGTTGGGTCTTTGTTGCTGTGCGCAGACTTTCTCTAGTTGTGGCGAGAGGGGGCCACTCTTCGTTGCGGTGCCCGGGCTTCTCATTGCGGTGGCTTCTCTTGTTGTGGAGCACGGGTTCTAGGGTGCGCAGGCTTCAGTAGTTGTGGCGCATGGGATCAGAAATTGTGGCTCGCGGGCTCTAGAGTGCAGGCTCAGCAGTTGTGGCACACAGGCTCAGCTGCTCCGTGGCATGTGGGATCTTCCCGGGCCAGGGCTCAAACCCGTGTCCTCTGCATTGGCAGGCGGACTCCCAACCACTGCGCCACCAGAGAAGTCCCTGGTTCTCAGGTTTTCATCAGTGGAATAAATATTTGGGCAAGACCTGAAGAGCTGTGAGACACGCTATGCCCCAGAGCGAGGGGTCCGGGGCAGTGGGCTCAGAGCAGGGGGGAGGCTGCCTCGGGGCCCTGAAGACAAGGAGGACCCTCTGGAGGCGAGGGAGACGGGGGCAGGGGGGACAGATGGGACCCGCATGCGAAGCCCAAGGACTAAGGTGTTGGGAGGGGAACTGGGGCGTCCACCAGGCTGAGAAGGACTGGCTCCTGGCTCTGGGTGGGCGACTGGTGGAGGGATCTTTCCCTCCGTGTGAGCAGGTCTTTCCACCAAGATGCACGTGCCGAACATAGGGACAAACATAGGCTGCTTCAACGCTGCTCTGCTCCCCAGGACCTGGTGGGGAGAAGAGTGCTGGATGCTAATCAACGCGTGATCGGTCACTGCCTCCTGCCCTTCCAGGCAGTTTCCCCGAGGGCCTGTGGTTCCCGGGAAACTGGGTCTCCTTCCACAGGAGAAGGACAGTTCCACGGCGGGGCCGGGGGGCCACAGTGGCCTCGCAGACCCAAGGGCCTGACCTGTGGCCGTGGCCTGTCCTGGACACCCGGCCACACGTGGTCCTGCTTTATCACCAGTGACCAGACCGCCAGAGACCAGCCTCCAAATAACTCACCAAGCCCTGAAAACACACACGGCTGGAAGGCACTGCTTAGATTTCAAGGACTCGCATAGGCCTGGGCTAAGACCGCTCCTTCCAGGTGCGCTCAGATTTCTACCCAAGGCAACAGACTTCTTCAGATGGCAGGCAGAGACCAAAAAGTGAACAAAGAAAAAGTGAGTGTTTGCTCAGAGCCTCAGGCCCCATGAGGAGATGGTCCCGGGGAGCACCTTGAAGTCAACCGGAGGAATGAATGAGCTTGGGTTTGGATTTCTGGGGAACAATGCAACCCCGACTGCAGTGAGGGATCAGGTCGTGTGCCGGAGGCTGTGTCCGACCAGAATACTAACCCGTGACACCAAATCCTGTCGCTGGTAGGAGTGTGAGGTTCCCACGGACTCCAGCGAGAGCAGGCGTCGGACGGGGCAGCAGAAAACCCTCCGGGCAGGCAGCACCGAAGCACACAGCTGGCCCCTCTCCACCTGGGTCAGAACCTCAGAAACGACTCCTGGTTTCGCTGTTTGTTTTGATGGGCCACGGGGACCACTCCAGAGAGCAGAACGCAACAGGGCTGGTGGAAGGGAGAGGGCAGGGTCCGGCTGACGCACTGAACACCCGTGGAGTGAGGGGGCCTCCCTGACGGTCCAGTGGTTACGACTCCGCATTCCCAGTGCAGAGGGCATGGGCTCGATCCGCGGCTGGGGAACTAGATCCTGCGTGCGGGAGGCCCCCACCGCCCCGAAAACCTAAACACTCAAAAACCCGTGCAGTGGGAGGGAGGCCGCTTGTGGTCCAGCGCTGTCGGGAGGGGCGGAGGCTGCACCCTCTGTGAGGGTCCTGGTGTTGCCACAGCTGGAACCTGCATCCCTGGGACTTACGGGCTGTTTACTCACGAACGCTGCTGAAGAATCCAGATGCAGCGTCGGGAAGAGCCAGGCCCCTTGTTCTTCGGGACGTTCCAGGTCGAGCTACACGGAGACTCTGCTCACCAGGCAGAGGCTCGGACACGGTGGGACACGGCGCTCCCCACGCAGCCCCATCTCCTCCTCTCCTGGGGAGGCGGGCAGCTCACCCCTCCTGACCTCTCTGCAGCTGGGACCCCGAATGTCGATCGCATTTCCCACCGAGGGGCTCTGACTGGGGGATGGCGGAAGGAACCCATCTTCTTGCTGCTGGACCACTTCCTGCTTCCTAGAAAGCTGCATGGGCGGGATGCCCCCAGCCGGGCTGCTGTGTCCACGCGCTCGTCCGTGGAGCGTGTGGAGCGGGGTTTGTGATGGAGGCCACGGCGGGAACATCCAGCCTTAGGTTGTCACCGGCTTTGCGGGCTGAGAGGCCTCGGTGCGGCCTTGAGGCCAGGCGGCTTCCCCATCCTGGCTGAGTCCTTGACCCTGGGGTTCTGGGGGCACCTGATCCCCCATTTTCATGCCTGTGATGAAGGCTGCTGGGAGGCCACCTCTCCAGGGTCCACGGGTCCTGCCTGGAGGTCCAGCCTGGGGCCCTTCTACCAGCCCCGTGACTGAAGCCGCTCAGCTCTCTTATGGGGCCCAGAACGGTTTCCGTTTCTTTCGCTGAACCGTCACTGATCAATGTCACCGCGCCCTGGGAAGGTTAGGTTTGTTGTTGTTCGTTCACCGATTCATTTGCTCTCGTTTGACAGATACGAACACGGAACATCCGTGACTTTCCTAAGCTCTGAGGACGTAAAGATAAATAAGACTCGACCTTCAAGGAGATGACCATCGAGGGACGGACAGACGGACAGAGCACGATAATAAAACCGATCGTGGGCAAGAGGGAAGCAGAGCTCCTACGGAGAGTGTGGGTGGGAGGTGGGCTGCAGGGCGGTGCCGGGAACCATCACAGGAGAAAAACAAAACGAGCTCCTGACCTCAACGAGCTTATAAGCTGAAAAGAATCAAAGTACAGCCCATCGCAGACACAAGGACATTTACAAAGCGGCACAAAGGTAAGTGAGAGCAGTAACGATGGGGGAACCGCAGGAAGACGAGGAGGTTTCCGAAGGCTCCGTGGAGAAGGTAACGTTTGCTGCAGCGTCCAGGGGAAGAAGCTGGGGATGGTGGTGAGGAGAAGGAAGCTGCGGTGGCTGTTACGTCATCCCGGGCAGTCAGGGCGCTTTTTTATCAGCCCCTTGTCATGGGGTCACGGCTGCACCGCCAGAGCCCCACTCTGCCCGGCTGCCGGGATCCTGCGCCCACGAGGGTCTCTCCTTCTGCTTAATTCGATGACGGTGCGAGTGTCCAGATTCGGATCCCGGGAGAGGCAGCTGAGCAGCCTCTGAGGTTCTTCCCAGATGTGGCCCCTCATCTCTGGTTTCCTCTGACCCAAATTCACACTGTCCCTTGACCCTCAGAACGAGCCCACGTGCCTTCCTGGACCAGCCCCATGCGTCCACCCCTCCGTCCCTGTATCTCCGCGGTAGCCCCAGCACAGAACACTCGGCTCCGGACTGACTGCTGCGTGTTTTCACTGTCCTGTGTGCTCTGACCCTGCAAGGACAGGGCTTCCTCCACCATGCTTTCATCAGAATCCTGCCTGGCCTGTGATGCCCACACAGGTGGGGATGACCAGGTGCAGCAATGACTCAGCCACTCGGCCACCAGTCACTCCACGGACATTTACCGATGACCCACCACCACGGGCAAAGTGAGCAGGGTGAGAGCCACCCAGGAAATAGCTGCATGAAGCTGAATGAGGAATTCCCTCCCCGCGAGAAGGGGCGGCCTGGCGCAGTCAGCAGAGAGTAAACGAGGCAATTCCAGGGGGCCGGGGTGCAGGGTGGCACCGGGTGCCAGGAGACACGGACGGGGCATCTAGCGTGGAGGGGGGGGGCAGGAGTTAAGGTGAGGGAAGCTGGTGCAGGTGACCATGGGACCTTCATCCCAGAGATGCTCACAGCGGGGGGTGACCACCGCAGGGAACAGGCGCGGGGTTAGGTCACCAGCTCTGCATGTTCGGAAGCAGGCGAGTGACCCATGTTGGGCACCTAGTCCTGCAGCAGGAAGGGCCCCCCTCCACGGGTGGGCAGCGGGGAAGCGGGAGGAGAGGCAGGGAGGCCAGGGAAGAGTGGAGGCCCGGCGGCCTCCCTCCTTCGGTCTCCGGGACCGGCGTCCTCCTGCGGGGACGTGCTCATTTCCTGCCCCTGCCTCCCGGGGAGGGGGGTGGCGTGCACCCACCCAGAACAGCCCTGCCCGGAGCCGGGAGCCGGGCCTGTGGACGAGGGGGAGGACGGCAGCAGGCCGGCCTGCTGGGGGGAGGGTAAGCTGCGCTGGGGTCGGGGAGGGGCTGCTCTAGGTGGAGGGCGCTCGCATCGCCGGTTCACCTGGGACCCGCCGTCTGAGTCTCTCTCAGACGGGATGATGCTCTTTGTCACACACCCCTGAGGTTAGAATTGGCGGCATCTCACAGGGTCTTTAGTGATGCAACACGTTAAGGACAAAATTGCCCCACCACCCCGTCTCCTCTTCCTCCCCTGGCTCTCCGTCCTCGGGTGGGGACACGAGAGGTTCCTGCTGCCCAAGCCCCGTACACCTTTTCTTAACGTGAGCCTGCAGGACTTCCCACCTGCTCCTGGGCAGGGCTGGAAGGGGACGGAAGATGGAGAAATGGTCCCAGTCCTGGGGCACGCCCAAGGCTGCTGCCCAAAGGCACACGCGTGGGGTGCTTCCTCCAGGAGGCCCCCCGCGAGCGCTGGCCGCCTTTCTTCGTGCACGGGGCACCTCCATCTCTTGTGCTGATCCTGGGCTCGGGAGGGGACCGGAAGGCGGAGGAGGGACGTACGGCGGAAGGCGTGGAGCTGACAGCCCAGCGTGACAGCTGACGGAGCCCTGCACGTCCCTCCCGGGTCCCGTGGAACAGAGCCTGCGGGCTGAGCGGCCGGACCCCCTCACGGAGCTGCGCTGGAGGCCCATCGATGCGCCGCGTGGTCCGCAGCGCGGCCCTTCGCTTGGACTCTGACTTCGTCTGAAACTCGGCGGGTGCGAAAGCATGTCAATCCGATCGTCTTCCCGAGAACACGGCCTTTGCTGACAGGTGTAGAAAGCTAACCTGCGTGGGAGAATAAAACACTCCCTGCTAGATGGGGGCGTCGGGGGCCAAGTTTGGGTCCTTAGGAACTCTGGAAAATTCCACATCCTGACTGTGAGAACGCAGCTCAGTAGAAAGCTCAGCTCCATCCCTCTGCCACCTGCCCCGGCCTGGGGGAGGGGGCAGTGTCCTGCGCACACAGAGGGGAGCGTGGAGGCCGCCGTCGCCCCTCCCCCGCTCCTGTCCCCTCTGCCCAGGTGAGGGCCTAGGCACCTGCCTCTCAGGTGTGAACCAGCAGGTGTCGGAGTCCGGGAACGTGTCGGCGCCTTTTCAAGGACGTTTGAGCAGAGCCCTGGTGGCTGTGCAGGACGCGTGGGGCGCTGCGGCCGCACACCCACACCCCTGTCTCTCCTCGCAGGTTCCCACGGCGACAGCATCTGTGGCTCCTGGCCCCGTTACTGGCCCGCGCTGGAGGGACCCGGCGCGGGAGAGGGGGAGCTGAGCTCCTGGAAGGGGACGAGGGGCAGCCCGGGAGGCAGAGGAAAGACGCACTCGGGTTTGTTGGGAGAACCGCTGTGGCATGAAGCCTTTGAATATGAGGGACGGTATTTTTCAGTCTGCCCCTCCCTCGGATTACACCAACAGTGCAGTTTGGGGCAGAAGCCATCTTTATCTGCAGTAGCTTCTGTACTTTGTGAGCTCATACTTTCCCCCTAAACCGCTTTCCCTCTTCAAAAAAGCAACGAGACTCTTCTCATTTATCTGGCAAAGTCGCATCAGAAGAGCATGTTTCTTCGTGGGTTTTGAGGGAATTCAGCCGGATGTCCTCCTGCTTCCATGACAGCTGCCTGGGCCCCGCTGCCTTTGCAGCAGGGGAGGTCTGCCCCATGCTGGGCACCCTTCGCAGTAAAGTTTGAAAGGTGGTTGACCAGGACCTTTTTGGCACAGAAATGAAGTGATTCTTGTGGCTGGAGAGACTGCGTCATCTGTGAGCTGAGAGGCGTCCCGAGGCTACACTCACCGGGGACTTTAGGGAAGCAGGGATGGGAGGAAAGAGGGTAGATTAAAACCCTCTTATTCTACCCAGAATTCCGGTCCTCCTGGGGGGGTGAACCAACATGGTGACGGTCCCCGCAGACCATTATCTACATGCCAAGCATCTTACATGGATTTTCTTTGTGCCCCAACTTTGGGAAATGGTCAGACTTGCAGAGAAGCTGAAAGAGTAACAGCATAAGCACTTTATATTCACGGATGGTTCACGTTTCCACGTCTGCCTCGTGTGCGCGCAGTTCTGTCTTGTTCTCATTTGTCACTAAATCCCTGGGCAGCGAACTGCAGACTCGCGGCCCCCCACCCAGCTCTCCACATTGATCAGGAACGAGGACGTCCTCCTGCAAAACGCCAACGCTGTGACCAACCCAGGCAACGCACCCTTGACTCGGTGCCCACACCTCGTCACACAGCTCACACACAATGTCCCCAACCGTCCCCAAACAAGATCGCACATTGCGTGAACTTGCCCCGGTACCTCTGTTTCCTTTTAGTTTGAGCTGTTCCCCCATCTGTTTGACTTGCTTTTTTTTTTTTCTTTCTTTTGGCTTTCATGATACTGTCATTTTTGAAGAGTTCAGATCAGTTGTCTTGTTTATACACCGGAAAATCAATATCCATCATAGATACAAACAAATTAGAGAATAAATGGAAGAAAGACCCTCGTTTGTCATCACAAAAGAACGGCGGCAACAGCAGCCACGACAACAACAAAAAGTAGAAACAAACTCAAGAAGCAGGAGTACTGGCGTGTGGGAAGCTTTAAGACACAGTTGAAGAACAGAAAGACGCAGCTGCTTGAATGAAAAGTCTCAACACCTCAATGCTTGTTAGCCCAAACAAGTTAATTTCTAAGTTCATAAGAAAAAATAAGTAACAGTTGGGAAATAATGAAAAGAAGAGTGAGGAAGGGGCCCCAGCCCAGCAGGACAGGAACGTGAGGCCTCGGAGTTAAGCAGCATGAAGACGAGGCTGGGAGAGCCAGACATGTAGGTGGCACAGAGACCAGGGTGCAGAGACGGCAACTCAGATGTGAAGAGTCCACGTCCAGGAGAAGGTGTGTCTTCCAGTAAACAGTGTTGGGGGAACTGCAGAACCAACTGTAAAAACGCATTTGGGTTCACATATCATACCAGTCACTGGAAGAGACTCCAAATGGCCCAAAAAATTAAACGTAAACAAAAGAAACCATGCGAATACGAGAATAAATCATGGGCAAATTTCTTCATAGCCTGGGCTGGGAAGAATGAATTAAGGCTCATCAATTCAACAGGAGTTAAGAGAAATGCAACTTATATCACAAAAGACCACTTTCCCTACTATGTAAAGTATTACAAATCGTTAAGAAAAAGACCACAGACCTGGAAGAAAAATGGGCAAAGGAAACGAACAAGGTGGGCCACAGAAAAGGGAACAAATGGCCCCTAAGTGATGAGAAGATGCTCAGCTACTGAGATGCCGTATTTCACTAACGAGCGCGACAGACATCCAGAATTTGGTCGGCAGGCGCTGTGGGCTGGGAGACCCGCACACACACTGTTGGGGAGGGCAGGTGAGGGCGAGTCAGCAGCAGCTGTGAACGTTTCAGATGTCGTCCTGCCTCTGGGAATTTACCCTAAAGATATACTTCCCCGCGTGTAAAATGTAGGCAAAGGGTTATCCATTGCAGCACCGTGCAGATTAGCCAATGATTGGAAACTGAGTGTTCATCAGTAAGAGATGGATTGAAGATTATAAATAAAATCAGAGCTGTAACCGTGAACGAGGACCCTCTCTGCTAGGACCAGGGAGGTGTCTGCGGTCCTACTCCAGCCGGGGTGCCGGGTGCCTCTGAGGGGCACGGCAGTGAAGGCGAAAGGGCAAGAAGGACCCTTCAGGGCGAGCGGTCACGTGGGTGCGTCCTGTGCAGAGATTCAGAGCTGCGCCCCTACAATCAGGTGACCTGAGGCCTATGCGTGGTTCACCTCAATAAAAAAACAGAAAATCATCTTCCCACTCCTGCTCTGCATCCTGGCAGAGCCCTCTCCCCTTCTCGTTTATTATCTTAACATTTTGCTTTGAAATAATGACTGATTCACAGAAAGCTGCAAAGACGTGTATAGGTCCGTCCCTTGCATAACTGCCCCACAGTATCAATTCCAGGAGGTTGGCAGTGATCAGGTCCATAGAGTTCTCCGTTCTCTCCTGTTCTACACATCCGTGTGCACACACGTGTGTGTGTGTGTGTGTGTGTGCGCACGCGTGCACGCAGCTCTATGCAGCATCATCCCGTGCGCAGCTTCCTGTAAGCGCCACCACATCGAGAGCCGCGATCCGTGACGTGGTCTCTCAGGACTCCCCCTCCCACGCCGACCCCTCCCCCCTTCCCTGATCCCGGAAACAGGCATCTTCTCTCCAGTGCTACGATTGGGTCACCTCAGGAATGTTCTGTAAGTGGAACACCCTGCACCTGACCTTTCTTCTTCAGCCTAATTCCCTGGAGGACATCCAGTTGACTCCTTTCGGCCGGGGGCAGAGCTCCAGGGCTCGGGGACCGGCTTGTTTCACCGTCGCCCACGGGGGCACCTTTGGACAGCCTCCGGCTTCAGTGATGGTGAATCAGCGGCCACCGCACAGACTCTGCGTGACGTAGGGATGAACGCCCGAGGGTGGGTGCACTGGCTGGGTGGTGCGGCGAGTCCGTTTCTATTGTGTTCCAGCCACTGTACACACTGGGGTCTGTTTGGTGTAAGTGCTGCAGACTCTTTGCTCCCATTTACCCGGCACGGGCGTTCGCGGATCTGAGGATGTGCACAGGCAGCCATGGTGCTTTGCGAGCACTGCTCTTTCCAGGCTCGACGGCGAGCTGGCTGTGAGCGAGCCCCACGGGTGCCGAGTCCAGAGAGAGGACCCCTTCGCGTACTGACCTAGGTGTGCCTAGGCGTGGGACACTCAGGACTGCTGGTACCAAGCAGGTGTCACAGGGCTGCCTCTCCCAGGTTGTCGGGGGCCAAGCGAAGTGGGTCTCTTGACTACGTCGCTTGCAAGCAGCTTGTCGCGTGACGACCTCTGTAAAGACCCTATTTCCAAATATAGTTACATCCTGAGGTCCTGGGAGTTGGGGCTTCAACACAGGAATCTGGGGGCCACGATTCAACCCATACTGCCTGGGCCTCCTCTTCCCAGCACAGGAAGGATGTCTGCTGGTTGTCAAGCCAGGCTCTCCTGTGCCGGCCCCTCATGCCTGACATGAAGGTGGTAGTGTTTCTGGGCTGCACCCCTGCTTCGCCACAGACCCTGCGTGCACCCACCATACAGGGGAGCATTTTTCTTTAATGAGGCCAGTGAGCTAGTTACCTCTGGACAGGGCCTTTCTTTTCCAAATCAATAAGCATTTCTTAAATACTTTTAAGTGAATAGGATCACTGTTGAGAAGCTACATGATACAGAAAAGTAGGAAAGGACAAAACCACTTTCATCCTACTACTTAAAGATAATTACTGCAAACACATAAATTATTTTCTTCCATTATGTACACTGGATTGAATTTTCTTTCTACAGTTATAATCATACTTTGAGTTATATATTTTTTAAAACTATAGAATTCATATCAGCAGAATTAGTTGTGAATTAACCCCACTTTTTAGGCCTGTAGAAAGACCTGGATCACATCAAGTGCCCAATGAATAGAAACGACACAGTTTCCATCTACTTATGTGCAAAATACCTTAGAAACTAGGTTTTTATTTTCACCAACGACACCGACTCAGCCTCCACATTTGCTTCCCTCTTGTGATCACCTGTTCTCAGATTTCCTTTCTCAACTGTGCAAATTAACATCCTCCGCATGCCCAAAGGTCGTGTTTAACAATGTTCACATCTCACAGAAGATATTCACCAAAGTTTACTTTTTACTTCTGATTGGCTTCAGTAACATTTCCTTGCACTGAGATTCCCATCATCTCCCCACCGGCAGAGGTGCCCACGTGGGACCCCGTCATGATAAGCTCTGCAGGTGGTGCATTACCTCCGCTTTACAGGTGAGAACGCCGAGGCTCAGGAGGCGTCAAGGACCTGCTGAGGCCACACAGTTAGGGCAGCTCGTGCTGGCGTCTGAACGCCCACCCGAGACACTGCAAAGCCAAGTCCCCTCCTGTGGTCCATGCCACTGCTGCCCGATATAAGCGGGGCCCTGCTTGCCTCTCTGAACACACAGTGAGAGAGGAGAGCGATGCTAAACCATTTTGCATTTCGTGCCAAACGCTGGGTCGCCAGGGAGGAGGTCTGGACCTTCACACGCAGCCCTGTCTGCATGCTGACGCTCTGCGCACATGCGCACACACACTCCGCTCGGGTGCCGGGTAAGGGATGCTCCAGCACCGCGGACCCACCCGATGCTGCGCAGCCAACCTGGCTCTTTCCATTATGGTAAGTTCGCTCATTTAAAACAAAGCAAAATGGGGATTTGATGCAGGGCTTTGACAGGACTGGGGGAAACAGAGACTTCGCTCCTAGAGTGCAC
Source organism: Lagenorhynchus albirostris (assembly GCF_949774975.1). NCBI lineage: Eukaryota > Metazoa > Chordata > Mammalia > Artiodactyla > Delphinidae > Lagenorhynchus > Lagenorhynchus albirostris. Next base: position 77,529,898 of record NC_083112.1, on the reverse strand, counting down.
ACACAAAGTAGTCTGTGCATCAGGACCCGGGGAAGGAGCAGTGACCCCACAGGAGCCTGAACCAGACCTACCTGCTAGTGTTGAAGGGTCTCTTGCAGAGGCGGGGGGTGGCTGTGGCTCACTGCGGGGACAAGGACACTGGCAGCAGAAGTTCTGGGAAGTACTCCTTGGCATGAGCCCTCCCGGAGTCCACCAGTAGCCCCACCAAAGAGCCCAGGTAGGCTCCAGTGCTGGGTCGCCTCAGGCCAAAAAACCAACAGGGAGGGAACTCTGCCCCAGCCATCAGCAGACAAGTGGATTAAAGTTTTACTGACCTCTTCCCACCAGAGCAACACCCAGCTGTACCCACCACCAGTCCCTCCCATCAGGAAGCTTGCACAAGCCTCTTAGATAGCCTCACCCACCAGAGGGCAGACAGCAGAAGCAAGAAGGACTACAATCCTGCAGCCTGTGGAATGAAAACCACATTCACAGAAAGACAGACAAGATGAAAAGGCAGAAGGCTATGTACCAGATGAAGGAACAAGATAAACCCCCAGAAAAACAACTAAAATGAAGTGGAGATAGGAAACCTCCAGAAACAGAATTCAGAATAATGATAGAGAAGATGATCCAGGACCTCGGAAAAAGAATGCAGGCAAAGATTGAGAAGATGCGAGAAATGTTTAACACAGACCTAGAAGAATTAAAGAACAAACAAACAGAGATGAACAATACAATAACTGAAATGAAAAATAAACTAGAAGGAATCAATAGCAGAAAAACTGAGGCAGAAGAACGGCTAAGTGACCTGGAAGACAGAATGGTGGAATTCACTGTCATGGAACAGAATAAAGAAAAAAGAATGAAAAGAAATTAAGACAGCCTAAGAGAGCTCTGGGACAACATTAAACACACCAACATTCACATTATAGGGGTCCCAGAAGGAGAAGAGAGAGAGAAAAGACCCAAGAAAATATTTGAAGAGATCATAGTCGAAAACTTCCTTAACATGGGAAAGGAAATAGCCACCCAAGTTCAGGAAGCGCAGAGAGTCCCAGGCAGGATAAACCCAAGGAGAAACACGTCGAGACACATAGTAATCAAATTGACAAAAATTAAAGACAAAGAAAAATTATTGAAAGCAACAAGGGAAAAACGACAAATAACATACGAGGGAACTCCCATAAGGTTAACAGCTGATTTCTCAGCAGAAACTATACAAGCCAGAAGGGAGTGGCATGACATATTTAAAGCAATGAAAGGGAAGAACCTACAACCAAGATTACTCTACCCAGCAAGGATCTTATTCAGATTCAATGGAGAAATCAGAAGCTTCACAGACAAGCAAAAGGTAAGAGAATTCAGCACCACCAAACCAGCTTTACAACAAATGCTAAAAGAACTTCTCTAAGTGGGAAACACAAGAGAAGAAGAGGACCTACAAAAACAAACCCATAACAATTAAGAAAATGATCACAGGAACATACATATCGATAATTACCTTGACCGTGAATGGATTAAATGCTCCAGCCAAAAGACACAGGCTCCCTGAATGGATACAAAAACAAGACCCATCTATATGCTGTCTACAAGAGACCCACTTCAGACCTAGGGACACATACAGACTGAAAGTGAGGGGATGGAAAAAGATATTCCATGCAAATGGAAATCAAAAGAAAGCTGGAGTAGCAATACTCATATCAGATAAAATAGACTTTAAAATAAAGAGTGTTACAAGAGACAAGGAAGGACACTACATAATGATCAAGGGATCCATCCAAGAAGAAGATATAACAATTATAAATATATATGCACCCAACATAGGAGCACCTCAACACATAAGGCAAATGCTAACAGCTATAAAAGAGGAAATTGACAGTAGCACAATACTAGTGGGGGACTTTAACACCTCACTTATACCAATGGACCAAGCATCCAGACAGAAAATTAATAAGGAAACACAAGCTTTAAATGACACAATAGACCAGATAGATTTAATCGATATTTATAGGACATTCCATCCAAAAACAGCAGATTACACCATCTTCTCAAGTGCACACGGGATATTCTCCAGGATAGATCACATCTTGGGTCACAAATCAAGCCTCTGTAATTTTAAGAACATTGAAATTGTATCAAGCATCTTTTCTGACCACAGTGCTATGAAATTAGAAATCAATTACAGGGAAAAATACATAAAAAACACAAACACATGGAGGCTAAACAATACGTTACTAAATAACCAAGAGATCACTGAAGAAATCAAAGAGGAAATCAAAAAACACCTAGAGACAAATGACAATGAAAACACGACGATCCAAAACCTATGGGATGCAGCAAAAGCAGTTCTAAGAGGGAAGTTTATAGCAATACAATCCTACCTCAAGAAAGAAGAAAAATCTCAAATAAACAATCTAACCTTACACCTATAGGAACTAGAGAAAGAAGAACAAACAAAACCCAAAGTTAGTAGAAGGAAAGAAATCATAAAGATCAGAGCAGAAATAAATAAAATAGAAACAAAGAAAACAATAGCAAAGATCAATAAAACTAAAAGCTGGTTCTTTGAGAAGATAAGCAAAATTTATAAACCATTTGCCAGACTCATCAAGAAAAAGAGGGAGAGGACTCAAATCAATATAATTAGAAATGAAAAAGGAGAAGTTACAACAGACACCACAGAAATACAAAGCGTCGTAAGAGACTACTGCAAGCAACTCTATGCCAATAAAATGGACAACCTGGAAGAAATGGACAAATTCTTAGAAAGGCATAACCTTCCACGACTGAACCAGGAAGAAATAGAAAATATGAACAGACCAATCACAAGTAATGAAATTGAAACTGTGATTAAAAATCTTCCAACGAACAAAAGTCCAGGATCAGATGGCTTCACAAGTGAATTCTAGCAAACATTTAGAGAGGAGTTAACACCCATCCTTCTCAAACTCTCCCAAAAAACTGCAGAGGAAGGAACACTCCCAAACTCATTCTATGCGGCCACAATCACCCTGATACCAAAACCAGACAAAGATACTACAAAAAAAGAAAATTACAGACCAATATCACTGATGAATATAGATGCAAAAATCCTCAACAAAATACCAGCAAACAGAATCCAACAACATGTTAAAAGGATCATACACCACGATCAAGGGGGATTTATCCCAGGGATGCAAGGATTCTTCAATATATGCAAATCCATCAATGTGTTGCACCATATTAACAAACTGAAGAATAAAAATCATATGATCATCTCAATAGGTGCAGAAAAAGCTTTTGACAAAATTCAACATTGATTTATGATAAAAACTCTTGAGAAAGTGCGCATAGAGGGAGCCCACCTCAACATAATAAAGGCCATATATGACAAACCTGCAGCAAACATCATTCTCAATGGTGAAAAACTGAAAGCATTTCCTCTAAGATCACTAACAAGACAAGGATGTCCACTCTCGTCACTATTATTCAACATAGTTTTGGAAGTCCTAGCTACGGCAATCAGAGAAGAAAAAGAAACAAAAGGAATACAAATTGTTAAAGAAGAAGTAAAACTGTCACTGTTTGCAGATGGCATGATACTATACATAGAGAATCCTAAAGATGCCACCAGAAAAGTACTAGAACTAATCAATGATTTTCATAAAGTTGCAGGATACAAAATTAATGCACAGAAATCTCTTGCATTCCTATACACTAACAACGAAAGATCAGAAAGAGAAGTTAAGGAAACAATTCCATTCACCATTGCAACAAAAAGAATAAAATACCTAGGAATAAACCCACCTAAGGAGGTAAAAGACCTGTACTCAGAAAACTATAAGACACTGATGAAAGGAATCAAAGATGACACAAACAGATGGAGGGATATACCATGTTCTTGGATTGGAAGAATCAATATTGTGAAAATGACTATACTACCCAAGGCAATCTACAGATTCAGTGCAATCCCTATCAAATTACCTATGGCATTTTTTACAGAACTAGAATAAAAAATCTTAAAATTTATATGGAGACACAAAAGACCCCGCATAGCCAAAGCAATTTTGAGGGAAAAAAACGGAGCTGGAGCAATCAGACTCCCTGACCTCAGACTATACTACAAAGCTACAGTAATCAAGACAGTGTGGTGCTGGCACAAAAACAGAAATATAGATCAATGGAGCAGGATGGAAAGCCCAGAGATAAACCCACGCACCTACGGTCACCTAGTCTATGACAAAGGAGGCAAGGATATACAATGGAGAAAAGACAGTCTCTTCAATACATGGTGCTGGGAAAACTGGACAGCTGCATGTAAAAGAATGAAATTAGAACACTCCTTAACACCATACACAAAAATAAACTCAAAATGGATTAAAGACCTAAATGTAAGACCAAACACTATAAAACTCTTGGAGGAAAACATAGGAAGAACACTCTTTGACATAAATCACAGCAAGATCTTTTTTGATCCACCTCCTAGAGAAATGGGAATAAAAACAAAAATAAACAAATGGGACCTAATAAAACTTAAAAGCTTTTGCACAGCAGAGGAAACTACAAACATGACGATAAGACAACCCTCAGAATGGGAGAGAATATTTGCAAACGAATCAACGGACAAAGGATTAATCTCCAAAATATATAAACAGTTCCTGAAGCTCAATATTAAAGAAACAAACAGCCCAATCCAAAAATGGGCAGAAGAGCTAAACAGACATTTCTCCAAAGAAGACATACAGATTGCCAACAAACACATGAAAACCTGCTCAACATCACTAATTATTAGAGAAATGCAAATCAAAACTACAATGAGGTACCCCCTCACACCAGTTAGAATGGGCATCATCAGAAAGTCTACAAACAACAAATGCTGGAGAGGGTGTGGAGAAAAGCAAACCCTCTTGCACTGTTGGTGGCAATGTAAATCGATACAGTCACTATGGAGGACAGTATGGAGGTTCCTTAAAAAACTAAAAATAGAATTACCATATGACCCAGCAATCCCACTACTGGGCATATACCCAGAGAAAACCATAATTCAAAAAGAGTCATGCATCCCAATGTTCACTGCAGCACTATTTACAATAGCCAGGTCATGGAAGCAACCTAAATGCCCATTGCCAGACGAATGGATAAAGACAATGTGGTACATATATACAATGGTATATTAGCCATAAAAAGGAACGAAACTGGGTCATTTGTAGAGACGTGGATGGAATTAGAGACCGTCATGCAGAGTAAAGTAAGTCAGAAAGAGAAAAACAAATATTGTATATTAACACATGTGGAAACAAATATGGTATATTAACGCATATATATGGTACAGATGAACTGGTTTGCAAGGCAGAAATAGAGACACAGAGGTAGAGAACAAACGTATGGACACCAAGTAGGGCAAGTGGGGTGGGGATGGTGGAGGGATGAATTGCGGGATTGGGACTGACATATATACACTAATATGTATAAACTAGATAACTAATAAGAACCTGCTGTATAAAAAAATAAAATAAAATAAAGAAAAATGACTAGAAAAGAGAATAAATCAATCCATGTATGCCTGTAAAAAAACCTTGAGGACCTGATTTTCTTTTTAACAGAACATATGGCTGGTGACCATGGAGTCAGTATTAACACATTTCAGAATTTCAGCCCACTCCAGGCAGGGAGAAATGGGTAGCTGTGCGGAGAAACACAGAAAGGGTATTTTAAGGAATCCATATATTCCTGAAGTTTAGGTCCAACAGGAGCCTGATCTGAAATGAGCTGAGACAAGAAGATAATGGTTTTGTCCACAAGCCACGGAAGGTAAACATTTGGGGAAGAAACCAGATCAAACCAGACAGGATGGCTGTGGCTAAGGGTGTGGGTTCTGAGAAAGGCCGCCTGGTCTGATGCTGCCTACGGCGCTTGTTGGCTGCGTGGCCCCAGGAGAGTTATTCACCTCCCGTATCTCTGCCTCTTTCCCCGTGAGGTGCCGGTGGTCCTGACAGATGCCAGTGGGGCTGTGAGCATCACGGTCCCCACCAAGACACGTACGGGCCTCTGGCATTGTAGGGGCGCCACAGAGGTCACTCCTACCGGCCAGCTGCAAGCCCAGGGCACTGGTGCTGTGTGTCCGTGACAGATCCGGGTTCACCTGAGGACACAGCCCATGAAAATGCTTCCTGGACCAAACAAAGAGCCTTCATCTGATTAAGTCTCTAGGCCTGTGCTGTCTGAGAGCCGGCTTTTAAAAAGTATGTAAAATTAAATTACTCAGAACGAAAGTAGACTAAATATTCAGCTCCTCAGCGGCACCAGCCACGCTTCCAGGGCTCAGGAGCCACACGTGGCTGGTGGCTGGTGGCTGCTTCAGGAGGCAGCGCTGACTCAGAACAATCCCGTCTTTGCAGGAAGTTCCACTGGACAGGCTTGTTCTGGAAAAGACGATCAGTTTACAGAAAAGCCAGGGGACGGAGAATCATGCCAAGGCCACCAGCAAAATGCAGACTATGGGAACTTTTATAGGACAAAGGACTTCGTTTCTTCAGTAAATAAGTGGCAAGAGTGCAAAGGAGACAAGAAGAACAGTTACAGACCAGAAAAGATGTGAGAAGCACATCGGCCACACACAGTGCAGAGGCCCTGGGTTTTGATTTTGAACAAACCAATTGAAAAAAAAGACACGGATGAGACAATGAGTGAACATTGACTGAATATTTGATAGTATTGAATTTTGTCAATTTAAAAAACACACAAAAAACTAGTATCGATAAAATATGCATACTGTAAACTTTTCCTTTTAACGATTTTTAAGTACATAGTTCAGTGGCTTTGAATACATTCACGTGATTGTACAACCACCACTGCTATCTACCTCCAGAACTTTTTCATCTTGCAAAGCTGAAACTCTGTCCCCACTACACAGTAACCCTCCGGTCCCCTGTCCCCCCAGTTCTTGGCCCCCACCATCTACTTCCTGACTCCAAGAGTCTGACTACTCCAGCTTCTTCACATAAGTGGAATCACGTAGTATTTGTCCTTCTGTGACTGGCTCATCTCACTTAGCGTAACGTCTTCAAGGTTCATCCGTGCTGCAGGGTGCGTCAGAATTTTCTTCCTTTTAAGGCTGAATAATATTCCATTGTGCGGATGGACCACATTTAACTTGAGTTGTTTCCACCTTTAGCTACTGTGAACAATGCTGCTATGAACATGGGTGTACAAGTATTTCTTCAAGATGGTGCTTTCAATTCTTTCGGTTCTGTACCCGGGAGCGGAATTGCTGGATCTTATGGTAGTGCTAGTTTTCCTTTTTTGAGGAGCTACCATATTGTTTCCTAGAGCGGCTCCACCAGTTTACATTCCCACCAACAATGCACGAGGGCTCCAATTTCTCCATATCCTTGCCAGTACTTGTTATTTTCTGGTTTTTTTTAAACTTTTATAATAGCCATACTAATGGGTTGTTACCCAAATTACTACCAACGAAGTGACAGGATGTCCAGGATGGGCTTTATAACGCATGGAGTAAGAAGTGGGAGGGGGTCAGGTGAGACCAAATGTCAATAATTACCCTGGGTGAGAGGCTCGGGGGTTCATTATACTAGTCTCTCTACTTTAGGATAGGTTTGAAATTTTTGACAATAAAAAAAAAGTTTAAAAAAGGATCGGAAGTGCATGTGCCCTCTGTAGCAGACCCGGTTCCTGCCCACAGGTCACAAAGGCGCCCACGATCACGGCACCAGGGCTGTCTCCCCAGGTGATCCATGGGGGCTTTCGTGGGATGCCAGTCCCCAAGGACATGGTTATAGAGCAAAAGGACCGATCTCACCCTTTCCTCAGCAGCCCGTAGTAATGGCGTCTGAGGAAAATACCTTATTTACCAGCTCTTTCAAAGCCCCAGGGCGGGGAGCAAATACGGTCACTTTGAGAAGTGATGTGCTGGATCACATTCCTGTTCTCTGCTCTGGCCCCGTCGTCCTGATGGAGGGATTTTGGAACTCCATTTTCTGATGCTGTTTGTCTGCAGGGTGAACAGTGGACGGATCGGCTGCAGTAGCACCAGCCTGGGGGGAGAACCTGTGTCCTCGCCCGGCCCCCCTCCCTCTCCCCCAGGGGGAACCCAGGTGTCAGCCCATCCACTTGCTCAGTGATATTCTGTGGCACAGAGATTACAAAAGGAGAAGCAGGATTCACACCTGACGCTTTCCAAAGGCGGCAAGAAGAAAAATGACTACCGTTTATTGAGCAGTTACTATATACCAGGCCCCATTCATGGACCACTTCATTCAATTCATCCTCACAAGAGTCCAACGAGGTAGCTATTATCATTATGCCCATTTTACAGAAGGGGAAACAAAGGCTCAGAGAAGTTAAGTAATTTCACCCAAATCACACAGCTAAGGGTAGCTAAGTAGAGCTGAGATTCAAATGCAGGTTGTCTGTCTCTTCCTAACAATACAAATCTGTGTAATGAATCATCCTCTTGCATTTAGTTAGTTTTTTGGGTTATTTGGACCTTAACTCTTTAGATATAAAAATATACACTCTGTATAGGCTTTTGGAGGTTTTCCTAGTTTTCTTGCCTATAATTTTCATTTCCCACATTATATTGTTCCTTTCACACCACACACATCATGAAATACACACATGGCTCCCTAGATGTCCTCCTACATGTATGACACTGAAAAAGACCACTTCAAGAAGCTCCCGGGTCCCGGTAGTTCCGCCGGACCACATGTGCAGGCCTGGTGCACGGGGGTGTGCAAACCCGACGGGGTGTCAGCTCCTAAGGCAGCAGGTGTGAAGATTTCTCTCGTCAGTAACTTTCCCGAAGGAAAAACTCCTTCTTATCCCGAAGCTGCCACCCCATCCTGCTAATTGGACACAGCCCAGTGTCTATTCTGCAGCAAAGGTAATGAAATCAGGTAATAAATGGCCAGGTGCGGGGGACGTTGTGTTGGTGGCTGGTTTTCCTCGCTATATATATTCTAATTAGATTTAGCACAATTATAAAATAACCACCCTCATGGGTAGAATGTGATGCCACCACACATACCATTTGCCATGCATCAATGACATAAAAAACACATGGTGAATACATTATAATTATTGCTTAAGATAAAGCAGAGACAGTTCTCTCTTCCTAAGTGTTCATTTCATTGTAAAAGGTTTAATAAATAATCATATTGCAGTTATGTAGTCCCCTTAATGGCTTATTCGATAGTAATAAAGTGATCAGCAACTGGTCTAAACAAGACTTAAAAACACCTTGCAAATGTATTTTCTGTATAAACTAGTTATGAAATGTCAATATTCTTAAAATATCAATACACATTAGCAAAGCATTCATTTTCCATTTTTAGATCTATCCCATTTTGTTCCCAAAAAAGCGTATTAAAGACACTTGTAATCAGATGCACAACCTTTAAAACAAATGAGCTGAGAGCTGCTGTCTTTGGCATCAATCTGAAGCTCATAATACTGTACATTTTCAGTCTTGTTTTGCTTTTGCCTGAATTGAAGCCAAAAAGCTTTCAAAAAAAACCTGCGTTCACCAAAAACAGAGTAAAGTGCCAAGGCGTAAACTGAATTCTACAGCTTAAGTGCAGCTCTAGCCATTGTTAGCTGGTATTGTCTTGGTTTGCTTTAAAAAATGGATTTCTTGTCTGAAATGAGGATTGCCTGCATACTAACGTTTTACAGACTTTACCCGTTTTACCAATATGACATTTTTCTTACTTTCGAAGATTTTTGTTAAGCTATTTTGTTTTCTGTAGGATGCATGTCACATTCCTATCTTTTTAAAAACGGAATATTTTTATGAAAATTACCTGCAATTCCAATTATACTGCGATTCACGTACTCTTCCTTGCGCCATCCCCAGTGGGATCAAGGGTATGGAAGTAGGAGAAACATGTTCAGCAGAGAAGCCCACTGCTTCCTCAAGCCAGCAGCGCGCCGGTGCTGGTCTAGACCCTCATCTCTGTTCGTTCTTCACGCGCGATCTGCTGGATACAGTCTCTCAAACTGAAGATGCTAGTTGCTCCTTATAACTTAACATGCTGGCTCTTTGTAGGTAAAGCTCTCCAAGTACATCACAGATTTTGGCCACTTCCATGGCTAAAGATACCGCTCCCACCGCTAGGGCCTGGGCTTGGGTTGTTTTTATGTGTTCCTGGAGTCCCCATACATTTCTAGTAAAACAATTGCTTTTTGTTTTGGCCCTTACGTAGCATCCAATTTAGCAATTTTTAAAATGTGGTACACAGTCTCCTGGGGAACCCTAAAACCTTTATAAAGGGTCGCAAGGTCCAGAGTGTTTTCGTGAAAATGCCAGTGTGTTCTTGACCTTCTCCCCGCGTGGATATCTGCACCGATGGTGCGGAGTCTGCGCTGGCCGAACTGCTGGGGTCTGAGTCCAAATCAGAGCAGTGGCTCCCAGCTGTGCCCGTGGTCACGGGGAACTTCAAGGCCATGTGTGCACAGGAAATAATAATGGTAATAATTAATAATGCCAGCCGTTCGTAAGAAATGCCTTGACGGTGCTGTATAAGTGACTATTTTAACGCTCAGCCCTTGAGCATATGTCTCTTCCGCTCTCTGTGTGATGGGATGGGAAGCGCGGTGCTGGTCTTGCAAGGACACCGTGACCTTGGCCGAGATGCGCTAGACCAGCCGCTCTTCTCCCTCACTGAGCGTGTCTTTACTCGAAAGAACCCCCGACAAACAAGCTATGACATCGAGACTTGAGTATCTGGGGAAAGTGAAAGCAGCAGTCCGTCAATTCAGGGGAAATGATTGGCAGCATTTGTTGTCAATGATAACATTCGATTTTTGAAATGAAAACTCAAATTTCTGAAAACTTGCCTCTATGAGTTTAATTTTCAACTTAAAGCCTAATTCTTAAAGGTTTTTTGTTGTTGAAGTTGGTGGTGATATTAACGAGTGTGATTTTCGGATATATTAATGGTATAATGAAACTTGTCAACTGCATGACTCCATGAGCCAATATTTTCCAGATAACCAGTGCGTGATGTCACAAGACCACAAATGGGTATGACTCATTCAAACACGGGATAAACCAGTGGATTTAAATATAAAATACGACCAAATGTTCACTGACCGGTTTTCAGATTCAGTGCAATTAACCTATAGGATACGAATGCTTGTCACATTTTGGTGTAGTGCCAAAGAAGAATCTCCAAAACTAGTTAAAATTAAAACACTCTTCCCTTTGCCAAGGACACATCTGCGTGAGGTCCTATTTGCTTTACCCGCTTCGACCAAAACACACAGAAGCAGACTGAATACTGAAGCAGGTATGAAAGCTCACCTGTCTTCTCTTAAGCCAGATTTTTTTTATTTTTAAAACTTTTTATTTATTTATTTTTTGCCTGCGCTGTGTGGCTTGCGGGGTCTTAGTTTCCCCGACCAAGGATCGAACCCGGGCCCTCTGCAGTGGAAGCGCAGAGTCCTAACCACTGGACCTCCAGGGAAGTCCTAACCTGGATTTAAAATAATGTACCCTTTCCACCAAACTGCCTTTCTTCTCCTGAAAATGTAGGTATTTTTCACAAGAATAGGTTAAAAAGTAATGTTTATTTATTATCATTGTTATATTGTATATTATAGTTATTTTTAAATAAATTAATACTTTCTAAACATTCTCAGTGTTAATTTGTAATGTGATGAGTATTTATAGGTGTAACTCACACAGACAGGTCTTCTACATTTTCTAAGAGGGCACTGTGCCCTGGGGACCAAAATATTTAAGAACTGCTGCTCAGAAACTATTGTGTGATGGTCCCCCAAACCTAATGTCGCTGCAAGTGTACTTTCCTTTCTTGATATTGAGTCTGGTGAAGAATTAAATTAATTGGGAACCAACTTCAATTTCTCGTATTTCCAGTGCAGAACAGAATGTTTAAAATACACTGCATTTTGTTATGTCATAACCATCAGAGTGATGGCCACTCAATTTCAGTCTTGTGTTGGCCACCGAGAACATCAGCTAGAGTGTCCACATTGGATAAAATTAAAACTAATTTTAGTGAATGATTACAATAATGTTTCATCAGAATTAGTTGAGAGGGTGGGAGCTGTAAGCAAGTGAAGAAGAGGAGACCCTACGGAAAAGGCAACTCTTTCCTACTCTTTACCTGCACAGGTGTTGGGTTTCTAGAATTGGCCCACGGTCCTGGGGCCATTTCCCGAAGCCAGCTAAGCAGACTAGCCCTGGGGTTGATGTATCACACCCTGGTCTTGGCTTCATTTACAGAAAAAGGTCAAAGTTGCCTCAGTGAACACTGGATCATTGAAACACTGAGATCCTTGAAACTCTCACTCCTTCGCAAAACAAAACAATGCATAACAACTGAAAACTATTTTGTTACACTGGAAGGCATACGTTGACACGCATATCCATAAACAGACGCACTTGAAATCACATAGGCAATTTAAGGGTATTATAGAAGTGTATGATTTTGCAAGACTTTACTTTTGCTGTAGTAACACTTGAACTCAGCACAGATTAGCAAGAAAGAAAAAAACAATCAAAAAGGTGAGGAAATCTCTCCAGGGCATAAATACCTTCATTCCATTTGAATTCTATTCACTGTTCAGGCCTCAAGTTCTGTACGTGTTTTCAGAGTGTGTTTCTGATAGAATGCTCTTAAAAATGAAAATGTTTTAGTGCTCCTGCAGAGTTCACAATTTTCAAATAATAATCTTGCTAATTTTAGCTCACAAATTCTTTATACTTCATAGGATTTCCCTTTTCACCAAGGTCTTCCCACGTGTTCTAAGTTAATTCTCTGATGTTTTATAGTGATTAAAAAATGACTCAATAATTTCATCCTGACAGAGAGAAAGCAATCAGAGGTTAAAATTTTTCAGAAGCATGTTGTCAATAGACCTCTAACCCTGGGGCAGGTGAAATCTAAGTCTTTAGGTCTGGGTAGCTCGGCCTAGATTAAATAAAAAACGTGGAGAAAACGGTCTTGTTCTTCCAAACACAGGCAGGACAGGCCAGGTGAGGCTGGAGACTCAGAGGGTGGACAGCACGTGGGGAGCTGTTTGGATGTGTTTGTAAAGGGGTGTCCTTGAAAATACAGAACTGCTAACAGTTACTACCCTTCCTTCAGGTATAAACTCCAAACAAAGGCTTGAAGACGTTGCCATGGGCTGAAGGCAAAGGTGTGAAGGTGTGGAGTTAATCTGGGCTGCGGGCTTCTGCTCCCCGTGGGAAAGCCCTGCGATATTCCACCGAGCACGGGTGTGTGTGAGTAATTCTGAGTGCTTTCTCATGTAGACAAATGCCACTCCTGATAGAGTATCTGAGAGTAAAGGCACATAGTTTATGTACCACTTGGGGCAAGAAACAGAGAAATTTTCATTTATTCAGTTCTATACAGTTTGGTGACAGCTCGTTTCAAAATCCAGCTGAGCTGGGGTTCATATTCTACAAAACTGCAACCTGTGCCTTAAGAAGAAAATCGGACAAATGCAGAGTGGAGGATAACATCCGAAATTAACTTAATCTCTTGCGGCGGAAAGAGAATCCTCGTGCACTGTTGGTGGGTGCAGCCACTGTGGAAAACAGTATGGAGGTTCCTCAAAATACTAAAAGTAGAACTACCATATGTGACCCAGCAGCTCCACTCCTGGGTATTCTTCTGAAGGAAACAAAAACACAAATTCAAAAAGGTACATGCACTCCAAGGTTCAGAGCAGCATTATTTCCAATTGCCAAGATATGGAAGCAACCGAAGTGTCCATCAACAGATGAATGAAGAAGATGTGGTACGTATATACAATGGAATATTACTCAGCCATAAAAAAGAACGAAATTTTGCCATTTGCAGCGACACGGGTGGATTTGGAGGGTATGATGCTTAGTGAGATAAGACGGAGAAAGACAAATACGGTATGTTATCACTTATATGTAGAATCTAAAAAATAAAACAAACTAATGAATATAACGAAACAGAAACAGACTCACAGATATAGGGAACAAGCTCGTGGTTACGGGGGAGCGGGGGCGAGGGAAGCAGGGAGGGACACTGTCCTGCGGTGGCTTCTCCATTTACAAAGGCGGGTGGGGAGAAGGGGAGGCTGCTGGCTGTGACGCTCACCTGCTCCTCCATCCTGGACATGGTGGGGGGGTGGGGGGGGAGAAACGAACAGCTGGGGTCGGACAGGGAAGGAAGGTGACAGGGCACTACCAGGTCCAAGAAGAAACAGAAGTCGTAGCATTGCCTTCAAGCCAGTAGAGTCGGTATTGCGAGAGGCCTGTTTTAAACGAAGGCAATGTCATTTTCCCTATTCATACATTATCTGTGTATAATGGATTAGTAGGTGATTTCCAAATGAAAGATGACTCATAAAATAAAAAATAAAGCTCTCAATAAAGGCAACTTGAAATATTGTCTTTTCTGGAAGTCTAATTTCTTTTCTTTTTTTTTTTAACATCTTTATTAGAGTATAATTGCTTTACAATGGTGTGTTAGTTGCTGCTCTATAGCAAAGTGAATCAGCTATACATATACATATATCCCCATATCTCCTCCCTCTTGCATCTCCCTCCCACCCTCCCTATCCCACCCCTCTAGGTGGTCACAAAGCACCGAGCTGATCTCCCTGTGCTCTGCAGCTGCTTCCCACTAGGTATCTATTTTACATTTGGTAGTGTATGTATGTCCATGCCACTCTCTCACTTCGTCCCAGATCACCCTTACCCCTCCCCGTGTCCTCAAGTCCATTCTATATGTCTGTGTCTTTATTCCTGTCCTGCCCTACTTTCTTCAGAACCATTTTTTTTCCTTTAGATTCCATATATATGTGTTAGCATACGGTATTTGTTTTTCTCTTTCTGACTTACTTCACTCTGTATGACAGACTCTAGGTCCATCCACCTCACTGCAAATAACTCAATTTCATTTCCTTTTATGGCTGAGTAATATTCCATTGTATATACATGCCACATCTTCTTTATCCATTCATCTGTTGATGGACACTTAGGTTGCTTCCATGTCCTGGCTATTGTAAATAGAGCTGCAGTGAACATTTTGGTACATGACTCTTTTTGAATTATGGTTTTCTCAGGCTGTATGCCCACTAGTGGGATTGCTGGGTCGTATGTAGTTCTATTTTTAGTTTTTTAAGGAACCTCCATACTGTTCTCCATAGTGGCTGTAAGGAAGTCTAATTCTTTAAAACCAACTCCTTTTGATCAAATATGACTTACGTTAAATAAGCACAGCTTACTAAGTCTTAAATACAAAGCAATTTGGATTTCCTAAGAAATTGTAGAAAACCAAGATATAGTGATGTGTCCAGTATAAAATTTATTACTTGGGTCACAAAAGAAAAGAAATGCAATAGTATATTAATTATAGAAGATTTTCTTTATAACTTTATGTCACCAGAAGAAATTGATTCCGCAGTGGAGAGACAGGCATAACGTTTAAACGTTTATACGTATCAAAAAATAGGAAATGATTTAACGTATAAACTAAAGCCACCTCGGTTTATCCGTAACTGGGTTTAGGCAAATACACCATACATATAAACACATTAAATAGGGAAAGGAAGGAACAAAAATATCTGTGCGTAAGATACGCGTAAATACAGCAAGGGCAGGATTTTTTCAGCTACATACTATATACAGTTAAGTGGAAGAAAACTAAATGACATCGCTGCAGCCAGGCGCTGTGAAAATAGTACTTACAAGGGTTAGCAGCAGTCAGTATACATTAATCCCCTCGCCCGTCACTTAATTACATCACCCTCTAAGACAGACGTATAATGTAATTAGAGACTTGAACAGTTCACAGCCAGATCACTTAAAGTAACACTGTTAATGGGCTCTAGAAGTTCTCCCTTTAATATTGCCAGTGTTATAACTTCTAATTACCTTAATAATTAGGGCTGTGTCACTCATGATGGAGGTAACAGCTCCTAACACTAATGGGCATTGGAGCTCTGGTGCGAGGCATGTTTTGATGTTCTCATCTAGTTGCTTAGGGTCGGAAGGAGCTCTTTGCCCTTGGAAACCTGGCGGTTGCTATGAGGTGGCCTGGGCATCCTTACCAGCTGCTTTAATGCTGCCTCTGCCACTGCTGTTTTCATTCAAGAGCGAATGTAGAAACTCTATTCACTAAAGACCACTCATGAAATGCAAATGTGGCACCTATGGACGAAATTTTCTGAATTTCAATTGCCCCCGTTGCTAGAACTGCAAAATAACAGTATAAACTTGGATGTCAAATCAACCGGGATTGAAATTAAAAGGCACCAAAATTTCTTTTATGTACGGTTAGGATCTGCTGCTAATTGACAAAGGTGAGAGATTTGAAAGTAAATGGGGGAAAATGAGAAGGACCTTGCTGCTCTGTTGACAGCTGCGTGGGAGTGTGCGGATAGGCGTGGTGTGCTCAGTAATTTTACATAAATCTATTGGAACAGGACCAAAAGAAAGGCGGGTAAGAACATTTGGGAGATAAAGATTGTATTCGTAACACTGACTTTAAAAATAAGTCTGGTTCTCACAGCAGTGATCTGAGAAGATATTCCTTTGGCACTGGTGCCTGGTCCACATAAAGGGGTCAAGGCCGCCTTCAGTGCCGTCCCAGCCATGGGTGGGCTCCCTTGCCCAGGGCCGAGTCTCTGTCTGGTAGAGGCACTTAGGCTCTGCGATCTCACATGGCTGTCATTTACATGCTCACATCTGGCCTCCCGACTGTAAGTCCTCTGAAGATAGTTGCAAACCTTAGGCATCTGTGGGTCTCTAGTGTTTAGCTGGTGCCTTTCACAGAAACAGGCAACAAAGTGAATGTTGAATGAATAAAGTGACCAACAGTTGGATAGATCAGCAAAAAAAAAAAAAAAAACAAACAAAAAAAACCTGTGACAAGCTTGTTGAGGATGTAACACCAACACGTTCACTGAGAAGTAGGTTTATGATTTATTCCCTCACTTTGAGTATTTTCTTTCACTTAAAAGGTGACCGGCAGAAATTAACTAACTTCATCCTAGAACCACACGTAGATTGTACAGCTGGGCTTCTGTGGAGACCTCAAAGGGATGTGGCCAGACTCTAAAGATACAGACACAGAAGAAGCTGTTGCCCTTTTGCGACTGTCACCCTTATAATGATGATGGGGTAGCCTTCCTGCATCCTTCCCACTTGAGACAGCCTGGAGCCCAGATGTTCCCAAGCTTGGTTCAAACACGGTGCCCTGGGAAGGCAGGCTGGTCCTTCCAGCCCAGGTTGTCTGGAATTCCAGCCTATGAATCTGGAAAACCCAGAAAATGCTACAGCCTGTCCAGCTTTTCATGCCATCTCATTTAATCTTCCCTACATCCCTCCAAGACGGGCCTTCCCATTCTCGCTTTTCCACTGCACAAAGCGGTGACTTGAGCCCTGCTCTAGTTTATCCCACATGCTACAGTGTGACACGGGCGGTCTTAAAAATCATGGTGCTGTGTAGAATTGCACAGTGCAAAACACAGAGCTTTATGGGCAAAAAGGGTCTAGGGATACACACTCAAGACACGCCATCAGTGACACGTTAAAAAAGAAGATGGGAGCTCGACAAAACAGTAACACGTGTTTTTGCTTGTTAAATAATTATGAAATACATAAATACTACAATCAGTATGGGTGAGGAGTTGGTGGGTTCTGGGAGGCGGTGTACGTGTGCATTTTGTGTATTCCTGCGAGACTCCCTTCCGCTGGACGGGGGTTTTGTGTCCCCTGATGTTTCCTGCAGAGGAAATCACGCAGCAGCAGCAGACACCAAACTGACATTATGCTCAATGCATCAACTGTGCTACAACCAGCCCCCAGGGTCAAAGCCAGCCTTGCAGGAAGACTGCCCCAGGTGCTCCGGATTTCCCCGCCCACGTCCTCGTGTATGAGCGGTGCTCTATCGCACGCAGCCGCATCCACACGCACCTCCTGGGATGCTGCGGGAGCTCTGGGAGGCCGAGTGTAGACACCCTCAGGGAACATTCCGGAGCAGAGCCGTTCGCGACCAATGCCTCAGGGTCCTCAGCTGGCAAGCGGCAGACTCAGGACTGGAACCGTCTCTCCCGCCGCAGCCTTCGGAACCTTCCTATCATCCCCACAGTGCTTGAGAAAAAACAGCCGGCAGAAAATCTGACCTGATTATTTGTAGACAACGGAAGAGCAACACTTTGAGAACAGGAGTCCATGGAGAAAAGAAAGTCATGCACGGAGTTTACTGAGCAGCACGGTGAGCTTTGCGCAAGGCGGGTGCGTGTGTGCTCACCTGACTTCCTGCCTTTGCCCACACTCCTGAGAGGAGTGAGGAGTGTACAGAGGAGAAGCCACTCCTCTGCTGGTACACTTGGGGCAGACCCCCGCTACCCTGCTGCGGCCGTGGGACACCGCAGCCTTGCCCCACCTCGGGGCCCCTGGGCTCAGGACTGGAGAGCATCTGCCGTGGGGCAGCAGGGAGGGGAGGGAAGACTTGAATCAGCTCCTGGAGTCAAGGCCAAGGTGGTACCTTGGGTCGAGACTGCACATTTAGGGGATGGTGAAATATGAACGTGGAAATGACAAACTACCCATCAGGAATGGGGGTTTCTGAGTCTGGGACAAATACCAGAATCCCAAGATGGACTCTTAGGAGACCCGCATTTCACAGGTGGGGAAAGGGGTAGCGGTGAAGGAGGAGATGGAGCTGGGCCAGTCGTCACCTGCCTCCAGTGCGACGCAGCAGTGTTTGAATTTGTTACAGCAACGTCATATTCACAAAGGGCATGGGGTTCACTGGCCATGATTCTATTTCCACAGCCTCTTCCACGCTCTTCCCAACACTGTGTCACGCATGGCTCGTAATTCTCATGTCAGGCCAGGACTGGGGCCCCCTCTGAGTTCACCTAAATGGAGACTATGGGATGGGTGACCTGCTTGGAAAAATCCGGGGTGAAAGTGTCCCGGACCCACGGGCACAGATCTTCCCTGAGGTCCCATGCCTGCGTGACTACTGAGCTTCTCACACAAACAAAAACACCCCTCTTTGCAGACTTGGGGAGGCTCACATGGCCGAGTGTGGGAAGGAGGGACAAAGTGAGCGCGCCTTCTCCAGGCTTTGGTGTTGGTTCTTAGCCACGTGGTCCTCGTGTGTCCCTGCCTCACATACTTGGTTTTTAAAAAATACATGTATGCCCCAACTCGCCACACGATTTTTTTCTGTAGGGCAGCAACTGTTTTCATGCTTTTTTTCACCGCATTGCATCCTCTGGCTCACAGGTGCCCAGTAAACGTTTGCTGATTGACTTGCTGATTGATTCACCCCTTTGTACTGAAGGACAGCGCTGGAGGGATGGGTCCGTGGACATCCCAGACGTCGTCTTCCCACCTGTGTCCACCTGAATCTCAGGTCCCCAGCATCTAAAGCCACACTGGGACAGTCTGTCTTTTAGGTGATTCTGCCACTGGGACATACAGCTGGCCCCAGATTTCTCCTCCAAAGAACCCGGTCTCCCTCCTCCCAGCCTGCGCTCCGGGCTGGAGCCCTGCCTGATCTGCTTCTCGGGAATCTCCACACTTGCCACGTTAAGAACCCTGCAGAGAGCCCGCGGCCATGCTGAAGCACCCGGGGCTCTCTGCTGCCGCCCATCTCTCTGCCCGTGTTGGTGGCAGTGAAGGCCACGGATGTGACTTCAATGCAGGTGTCATTCCCCAGGTATTACTTCTGGGTGGTGATTTTTTCCCTTTGCCATTTATTAATCGCTCAGGGGTTCTGATATGCCATGAAGATAAACAGTGCTTCAGGGATGGGCGTGGTGCTTGCAGACGGCATCTGGGCTGTAGCGGTGGCTGCCCTGTGAGTCCACGGGTGACAGAAACCCAACCAGGAATGGGTCATCCAGGGACTCAAGAACTCATGTGCAACCAGCCGTCCACTCGGAGCTCATCCGGGGGCAGCAGTCAGCTGCTTTAGCACCTGCCGGAGTCCATGTGATTTCACGTGCTCTTGTAGGCTCGGTGAATTCAGGGCGCTGGATAAAGATGTACGTGCCCTTTTCCTGTGGTCTGGATGTGAAGGAAGGAAAGCGGCTGGACTGCTGGCCGCTGGGAAAGCCTGATTGTCAAGCTTGGGTGCCTGGGAGGCGAGTTCGGTGCTCACCTCGTTAGACGACCCGAGCTTGCCTTTTATTTGAAAGCTTCACACGGAGAATACCTCGGACGGTGTATGAGCTGTGGTCATTTTTGAACATTTGAATAGGCAACAGCAGGAAAATCTCAGTCATGCTCTTTGAAAGTTGCTTTGATGACAATTACTAGTTGTTTTAAAACCCTTTACTCCAAGTCTCAGGGACCATCCCTGTGCCATCCTCTTTCTGTGACCAAAGATTTTGTCCCAGCTGAGCGTTCCCAGCCTTGTGACTCCTGTTGGGACCAAAAGGTGGTTGGGAGAAACAGCATGTGGACGCCTGGAGTGCAGGCTGGACAAGGCAGTTTTCTTTCGGGGGCCACCAGCCGGCTGGTCCACAGAGACCTGTGCAGCGACTGGGTCCCAGCAGCGGGGGTGTCCGGCGAGGCTGTCGCCCCAGAGGTGGGGCTGAACTGCCACCACGGGAACAGCGACGCTGCAGTCCACAGGTGGACACATGATCAAATTCCTTTGAAACCTTCTTCTTGTGCAATCCCGGGGACTGCTCTTCTCTTAGAGAACAAGAGCATGGCTCTGGCAATGGGTGTGTCCGGCTTTTGTCCGGAGGAGGGACTGGCTGACCACTGACACAAGGAGCTCTGCTAACAGCCTAGACTGACACGGATCGAGTACCTGCCGTGTGTTGGGCCCTGCACTGCCTTCGTTATATGTGTGCTCCTCGGGGCACCCTTGACACAGGTACTACTCATCCCCATTTTACAGATGAGGAAGACGAGGCGCAGAGAGATTAATAACGTGCCCAAGGTCACAGGGCCAGGAGACGGCAGAGCAGGAGCTCAGGGGAAGGGAAAGCCGACTTGCTCCTGTGCACCAGCTCCTTTGCCCTGGCGGATGCACACCTACATCTTCCCTCTTCAGCTACGTTAGAAATCCTACATCTCTAGTCTTCACGCACATTTGAGAGAGATAGGAGGTTTAATTAATGAATACATTGGTTGGGCCCTCAAATGACCCAGTTTGATCTGCCCTTGAATCAGTTTATTCCTCTGTAAATAAGGATATAGTTAAAGATTTATAAATCTAGTTTCATCACAGAGTAGCGTGAGAGTATGTAGGAAAGCGAGAACCTAAGACTTGAGGTAGGGACACTGTAACGTACACAGACCAGCGAGAGGCAAGTCCATTGTCACTTTTGGTCCAAGATGAAGAATGCAATTGCCTTCTTTATTGAAGTATGTAGGTTTATACAAAATGATGAAAATTCAACAAGCCAATAGTAACTTGAAGCCCGTGGTGGTTTGGGGTATTTTTTTCCCATCAGTTATTTTCAGGACAGGATCACTCAGAGTGAGCTTAGGTTCGAGAAGATGATAAAATTCCATCTCAGTGGTTTCAACTCCATTACTCTGCCTGTAGGATATCTGGTCCTGCCACACCTGGAAGGACGAACAGTCAAGAGTCTGGTCTCTCTGATTGAGAATGTTTTGCCCACAGCCTTCTCACCTTGGGACATGATTCTGGAAAACCCGCGATTATCATGAGAGCCAAGAAAGATAATCCTGGAAGGATGAATGCTTCCTCTTATTATTTTTAGCCTCCCCGGATGGTGCCCTCGGGTAGTCTACAGAGGACATCACAGCGAGCTTTGCCCCTGAGGTGGCGATGTTGCCCCAAACTGCTGCTCCTTAAAGAACGGACAGCCAGGAGATTCGGGAGGCGTACTTTTAATAGGAATCACATCAGTCTCAGATGAATGAATGTGTACTATTCCCTGGGGCTTTCGGACTAAATGCAGACTTTAATAATTAATTACTTCTGCTATGATTCTACCTTTGGACCCACATCAAACAAACACAGAGCAATGATTATGCTTTCATTTAATCCATGAGTTCTTGGAAAACCGAAGATCAGCACTTCTTCCTTACACACTTCTGCCTGTAAAACAGGGCCGGAGATAAACATTGCTCTTCCTTTGTGGTAAACATGTATTTAGCACCTAATGACACGATTTCCTTTTACATACAGTTTTAGTGCACTGATTTCTCTGAAAGCCATTGGGAAGCTGCCTCTGAGTTAATGACAGAATCCACTGACCCTGCAGGTAACAGGATGGGGAGTCTCTGTCGGGCAGCAGGGCCTTTGTCCCCACCCACCAGGTCGTTAAAGGCGACATGCCCCTTGTGGCCTGGCACACGTGCAGAGCCGTCTTCTGGAAAACAGCTCATTGTGGTGATAATTTTTCACCGAGGCTAAAAAATGAGGGATGTTGGTGGGCGTGAGTGGGAAGCAAAGGGTACCCAGAGACCCTGAACTCCCTATTGGCCCCAAACATCTCCTCCCTTCACCTGCCACAGGGTCTGAAGGGGCCTCCGTGGCTCACCTGCGGGTGAGTTACCCCTGGAAGCCCAGTTTCCTCGTCGGTAACCGCAAGCAATGCAGTACCTGCTTCAGAGAGCCACGGCGAGAATTAAAGGAGAGAATGTGGGATTTCCTAAGTTTGCTAAATTGTTAGAAATAACAAAGATGCTTTTGGAAAATACGTATCTTGCAGCCCTTCCTGTAGGGATGTTAATTTAAAAGGTCTGGGACAGTGTAGGGAAGGTGAGGGTCTGTATGTTCAATCAGCACCGCAGGACAGTTCTAGGATCGAGGACATAATAGAGAAATAGAGCTCTCGGCACAGAAAGTCTTCAGGCGTCTGTTAAAATGGACACACACTTGGCGTGGTCCTCACTGGACACACAGCGGGAGGTCAAGTGGTCCTCTCTGGGCAGGGAGCTCGCCCCCAGGGGATGGGCCTCGGCAAGGCGAGGTTCAGACGAGGGAACGTTGGTGGGAAAAATTCACACGACGGGGCTCCCAGGGAAGGAAGGTAAGACCGGGGTGGGCTGGGGAGACCTCGGAGTGCCAGGTGGGGAGCCTGATCTATAGGTGCTGCCAGGGCGGACAGACCGCTCAGTGAGAGCCAGGAAGTCCTGGGGCCAAGCTTGCTTGCCGCCCCCAAATCCTACCACCCACGCCAGACCGGGACAGTCGCTGCCCTTCGCACCCGGAGCCGCGGTTCTCACCCTGGCGGCCCATCGGCACCGCTGGGGCCCTTCACCGCATGGGGGACCTCCACCCCAAAGGGTGTGGCTTAACGGCCCGGGCAGGGCCGGGGTCCGCCACTGCTTAAAAAAGCTGCCCTGGGCTTCCGCAGAGGGGAGCAACTCAGGTGCAAACTTCCGCCGCCGACCTCGTTCCCCAGAGCCATCCCCCGCTCCCCGGGTGAGCTGGGGGCTACATGCTACGGATGTCCAGTCTCTGCCTCTACTGAGGCCGCCAGCAAGGTGGATTCCCTGAGTCAGAGACACGGCGAGGTGGCCCGTTCATTCCAGGGAGAAAGTAACCGCAAACCACCAAGTGTTCTCGCGATAAAGCGGAGGCTAGAACAGTTGCCACCGCCGTCAAGTTTATGGGTCGAGCCTCAGCCTCCTTCAGCTTTGGCGCCAAATAACTGTATGCTCTCTGTGAAATTCACCATTTCTGAGCGGAATGCTCTCTGTTCTTTCACGGGTTGAGCTGTACCTCTCCAAAATTCATCCATTGATGTCCTGAGCCCCGGGACCTCAGAATGTGACCTTATTTGGCAAATGAGTCTTTGCTGATGTCATGAGTTAAGATGAGGAGTTGGGCGGCCCTTCATGGGATGAAACTGGTGTTCTTTCAAGAAGAGACACAGAGACGCAGGCGCAGGGAGAAGACTGCCGGCACGCGAGGACAGAGACAGAGACGGGGTGATGCGACCAAGGAGCGCCGGGGGGAGCGCCGGGCACATCCGCCCTCGCGGCCTCAGGAGGAAGCAGCCCTGCCCCTGCACCCTCATCTCGGACCTCCGGCCTCCAGGACAGGGAGCCCGCACATTCCCGTTGCGTAAGCCCCCCATCTGTGGTGCCCCGGTAAAGGAACTCGTGCTCTCACCCACCGCCTATCTTTATTTATATTTTTCTTCTCTTCCAGTCTTTCCTCTAGGGTCAACCCAGAAAAGTAAGAAGACTGACACTGTGGCTAAATAGTGGGCTCGCTTGGCCACTTTGGGCTGATGGTAAAACGGTTCCGTGAAATGCTTTTCTGTGGATCTGAATATGAATAATGAGGATGAAGGTGCTTTCTTTCCAGTGACCATAGGGAGAGCCAAGCGACAGCAGCTGCGGCCAGTGGACGACAGCTGATGGTGCTGGGGGGAGGGCGTGGCGTTAGAGGTTGTGTGTGTGTGTGTGTGAATCTATGTGCGTACGCACGCAGACACACATCCCGCGTTACATATAACGTGTATCGTATAAGTCTATATGTTTCATACGTGTCACCCAGCGCAACTATTAAACGCTAACATGACCCTTGTAACAAAGCTATCATTAGGTCCTCATTTTACCGATGAGTGAAACACAGAGAAAAAAAGAGAAATTGAGTCAACTGGTCTGGGCACTCCAGGCAGAAGCTCTCTAAGTGGTGGCAACAATCCCCGTGAGAGACTGGATCTTCTTCTCTGGCCCTGAGCTCTGCGATGCCAAGAGCACACGACACCAGAGCAGGACGGGCTGTGCAGGGACCAGACTCAGCCCTGGTGGTTTGCAGCTAAGGGCCCGGTGGCCAGCAGGGCCCAAGACCCAGGTCAGCTCTGCCTGGGCTCTGCCTGCTGTGTGGGCTCCTCTGAGTACCTGGGGAAACCTCACTTCTGAGACTGGTTAGGAAAACAGAGGGAGGAGCCAGATGTATGTGACAGTTAGATGCGGATTTTCCAGATGAACAGCTGAGCACGCCTGAGAAAGCGGCTAAGACTTCTCTTCCCTTCCACTCCGTTCCACTCCAATCCCTCTGTCCCATTCTGTGACCACCATGAAAGGGTCAGCCCCTTCTGACTATATGCTGTCGGGCATTTATCTATGAGCACCTGTTCACTCTACCCCAATGGCAATCACCTTGAACCACCTCAGAACCCCCGCAAATTCCTTGGTCTCAGAGCTTCAGTCAGGAGGGCACAGCACAGGCAGCCCTTCCCGTCTCCTCCAGACCCCCCCAGCTCAGAGCTCCTCTGGGCTTACGTGCTCGGACTGGTGATTGGTGGGTAATCAGATAAGAAGGTTCCAGTAGGGAATAAAAAAAAAATTCAGATCTATACCCGAGCCTTTTAACGTGACTCAGGTACATATTTGATGTAGGGCCAAAGCTGCTGCTGAGGGGTTTTCATAGTCTTTTTCTCTCACATAGAAAACATCTATCCGTAATGCATCTCTTGTGTTTCTTTAAAGTGAAACAATTAATTAAAACCACTTGTGAAGCAACCTGAATGTCGATTCTTAGGTTTCAATGAGTTTCCCCTGATAACTGACACTGATCTCACCCACAGGTAATTCTATATTTTTAAAAACAACTGTTTCTATCTAGTCTTTCCTAAATCCTCAATTTCCATAGAAAAAAACCCCCCAATTCTTTATGGCTTTTTTGCACTCATATTTCAGTGGCTCACATATTTAGTTACATTAAAAAATGACAACAGCAATTGCAAGAGGCATAAAAAGATGTCGGAGCACATCAGGCACATCTGTAGGAGCAGGAGCTGAGTGTGTGCTGTACCGTGGGAAGGAAGAGGGTTTGGGGGGAAGTTGGTTAAGATGAGGTGGGTGCATAGGGCTCACTCTGGCTGCTGATGCCCCTGGAGGCCAACCCCATTCCCCCCTCAGCTTTTAGATACTGCCTCTCCTTCACTTCATCCCATGCAAGGATGGCAGCGGGAGGATGGGGAGAGGCAGGTCAAAGGGCACAGACTTTTGGTATAAGATGAATAAGGTCTGAGCGTCTAATGTAACACAGTTGATAACACTGTGTTATAATGAAATTTGCTAAGGGAGTTGAACTTAAATGTTCTCACCAAAAAAAAAAAAAAAAAAAAAGGATAAATATGTGAGGTGGTGCATGATTATAAACTAGGTGGGGGAATCCTTCCACAGTTTATAGGTATATCAAGTCACCACGATGAACACTTAAAATATATTATAATTTTATATGTCAATTATTCCCCCGTAAAACTGACAAAAAGATGGCAGTGGACAGCAGGAATGCAGTGGAAAAATAAAAAGTCACTAACACATTTTGATGTTTCTTCACTCCTTATTCATTTCTTATTCATGTTCTTCCCTGAATATTAATCCTTGAACAGAGTCAGACAATCTTAATTCTGGATATGAATTACGCCACCAAGAATTCTTGTCAAGGCCAAGCAAGACTTTTGTCATGGATCATTTTGGGGAAACAACAGATCTCTTCACTAGAGTTTCTGATACTTTATTTGACAGGAAATGCTCAATTTGAACTTGAGGAATGAGCATAAAGCTCACTAAATTAGAACTTAAAATCCACGATCATTGGTAAATCCAAGGGCTGAAGCCATGAGGTCACTGACCAGTGCGTTCCATAATCTACCACTCACACTGATGGAGCCCCACGGCCGCGTCTCTGTCTTTTCTCTTTTTCTTCTGTTGTTGTAAAATATATATAAGATTTGCCATTTTAACCATTTGTAAGTGTACAGTCCAGTGGCTTTGTACAATTAATGACTTTCCCACTGTTGTGAGAGTATCACCATATCTATTTCCCAAACTTTTCCATCACCCCAAAAAGAAGCTTGGTGCCCAGTAAGTAATAACCCCCATTCTCCCTGCCCCGTACCCCCACCTCCTTCTTAGCTTTCGCTCTGGGCAACCAGCACAGGTTTTCCTTTTTTGTATATCTTCATGTGACCACATATTTAACCAAGAAATATGTGCTCCTTGTTTTTTGGACACCAAAGCACATTCATTGTACGTGTAGGTCTTACACAGTAAATGAATTCATGAAAATTATCTATCTAGAGTCATTTAAATCAATAATGTTATAAATTATCCGGTAAAAATGGAGTGGGGTGAGAGATGGGCATGATATAGGAGATAATTCATAGTTTAAAGATACTGTATGTAGGGCTTCCTTGGTGGCGCAGTGGTTGAGAGTCCGCCTGCCGATGCAGGGGACGCGGGTTCGTGCCCCGGTCCGGGAGGATCCCACATGCCGCGGAGCGGCTGGACCCGTGAGCCATGGCCGCTGAGCCTGTGCGTCCGGAGCCTGCGCTCCGCAACGGGAGAGGCCACAACAGTGAGAGGCCCGCGTACCGCAAAAAAAATAAAATAAAAAATAAATAAAGATACTGTACGTAATTTGCGAATTTAGATTTTACATCTTGGATTTTCCTAAAGCAAAATTCATATATATCATCCCCCAACTTTTATATCTAGGAAAAATCATCATCATTTTCCTTGGGTAGAGAAACACTTTATTTTAAAACCAATAAGTATATTTGACAAATTTCAGCTCAGTTAAATATACTGCCGCCTTAAATTCTTTCTACTTCAGTAGATTTCCTCAAGTTACGCCGGTACTTTCATGATAGCTCCGCACTATTCAAGACTGATTTATTCTGGGTGGGAGAAAATTCCTGCCTGAACCCCTCCACAAATATTAGAAATTTGAGATGATCAAATAAACGCCAATGAAAAAAAATAACTGTTTCTGGAATTGCACTAGCTGTTATCAAAACAATAACAGCAGCGATAAATGTTTCAGAGATTGAGCACCAGGGATTTTTAAGACATTCATTACATGCCAATCTCTGTAAGCGACGTGGAATAAATGCAGACATCCTTAAAAGCAAATAAATACGTTTAAAAGTATAATTTCTCTTAGCCTGTGTACTGATTTTTCGAAATATTTCTGGCAAAATACAATTCCGTATCAACATGTACGTATTCCATCAGACTTCAGAAGGAAAAGGGATACCCGTGCTCTCTATCACCGGGAAGATACCAGGGTGGCCATAATCCCGAAACGACTCCAAGGTGACAACAGTGGAGTCTCCGAGGCCCAGAAATGGCTGGGATGCCAGGAGCAGAGAGTGTGTTTCCAGAGTATAATCCGGCTGATACAGTGTTCTTTGCAAAAGGCTGTGAGGTCTTGACCTAATAAGCATAATCTCATTACACTGCAAATAAAAGTTTCCTATTTATCTCCAGATTTCAAATGAATCTAATAAGGCTTATGATACAGTCACCCAATACCCTAATCATATTTCTGCCTATCTAAAAGCAATCAGTAATTGTGTTACAGCAGACCGTGCTGACAATACCTCTGACACAGAAAGGAGAATGAGAGCCCAGCTGTACTAATTAAATTAAATGCTAGGCTGATGGAATACATTTGCCGAAGCCGGGAGAGTATGGGTGCAGAATTAATAAGCATTACGGCTTAGAGCGGGAGATGATATCATAATGGAGACGAGGTTTTGATGTTGAGAGCCTCATTCAGATTCAATGCACCATAATGCACGGATCTGACAGCTGCTTAGAGAGGTGCAGGCCTTGAACAAATTGCACAGGAACTTTCTCGTTTTTAGGTTCCTCGCTGGACACACAACGTCTCGCATCACCCCTGCAGCCTGCAAACCGCCCGCCCAGGCGGTCCTGCGGGGGGGTGGCCACAGCCAGCCTCCCTCTCCTGGCCCAGCTCTCCCTCTCTCCCCCGCCCTGCGACTCCCCTGTGTGTCCCGTCCCCCCCCCCCCCCCCCCCGTCTACAACCGCTTTGGATCACAATAGTGGTGTTTCCGCCACACAACGGGCGGGCAAGGGATGGTTTTAGGATGAGGTTTTCCTACAAGGCATCTCCCCGGTTCTCCTAGGAAGACCCGGGGCTCCCAGCGAGCGAGACACGAATGGGTCAGCCGGTCTCGTGGCTGGGCTACGGGAGCTCGGGGCTGGGGGCTGCGCGCGATCGGGGACCGCCCCTCGGCTGAGCCGGGGCCGCCGGTGCCCGCGCAGCACAATCTCCTGCTCATAAATGAGCTGCACTATCTCGCCGGCTGCGGTGCCGAGGCTGCCCTGCCAGCTGGCCGGCCAGGACTCATTATCATGAGAATTTCGACAGGATATTAAATTTACTAATCCTGAACTTTCCGGACTGACCCTAACTGGGAACAGACAATGCCGATGTCTGCTGGGAAAACACTCTCTCTGTTTCCTTTCTTCCTTCTGCCTTTCCTCGTAGGGTCCCTCACGTGTCCTCTGCCACCCCCGATACCCACCACAATACCTAGTCTCCCTCAAGTGCCACCAGGACGCAGGCTGCTCTCCCCTGCAGGTGATCCGAGGAGGGCACCACGGCCTCCCTCCACGGCTTGCGTCTGGAAATACCAACTACACAGGGCCCCTGGGGCCTGAACAGATTGCCTGGAACCCTAGGTAACTGATGCGATTGTAGGAGTATGTGATGGGGTGTCCACGATTTCATACCGTTCCACGTCACGCAGGTGACTTTGACACACATGGACCAACCAGTGTGCTGGACGCGGATTACACTCCATCCTGCATGGAGGCACGCTCACACGTGAAGGCGTGCACGCACACGTGTGCACACACATGCGCACACACGCTCCCTTGTCCCAATATCAGTCTGCACTGCCCGAGTCACCTGTAATTCACCTGAAATCCACCCAGGAATACTCAGCTCCACCCTGATGCCATCCGTTAAAATTTCGGAAGGACCAGCGCACATTCGTTTTGTCTGGGGTTCCCTGCCTCTCGACGTGCACATCCTCACCGCCCCGCTCTTGCAATCGGGCACCGCACATATGTTGTGATAGCAACTGTTACTTTTTGTTTATTCCATCTATAAATAAACTACATCAGAGCCTAGGAATATTTTTAGAAAGTTTCGGGTACGGCAGCAGAATCCGGCATCTCGCCCATTCAGAAGCTCTCTGTGCTCCAGAAAAACAAAACCGCACCACAGATTTCCACTGACATGTGATCTCTAAATAATTCAGCACTAAAATCTGGTCAGCTCTCCCACCTCCCCGAAAACCTCCTGCACACACAGAGCCAATTAAGCTGCTGAAAACAGCAGATCTCCACTGATACTCTACGGATAAAGCTGACCATTAAATCGCAATTTAACATCCAGGCAGCAGGAGCTGCTGACAGCCTCTAAACCTTGTAATCTCATTTAACCCCCTCCTGTCAGGAGCAGGCCCACCCCTTTAGCATAATGCCGCCAAATTAGACCTGACACGGCAACAAGAGAAAGAAAAACCTCTTTAGCTCAAAAGTCAGGCCACAGTGGGCAACCCTGACCTTCAGCGTCCCCTCTCACCCACATGCTTCTCCAGGGACCCCGGAGACATTTACGCTGAGTGAGGAGGGGAGAGGAGGACAGAGCGGGTGGAGCGGGCCCCCGGCCACAAGGCACTTGGATTTCCCTGGGGGCAAATTACAGAGAATTTTCCGAGACAATGGAAGGCAATTTCACCTGGGCTTTTTCAAGTCTTTCTTTGGTAATAAAAGATGAACCCCGATGGTTCTGGTCAAACGCCTCTGGCTCAATACTTCCCTTTGCCTGCGGTGGCCTCTGACTTCGCAGCCAGGGGACGCCTCTGTTGGAACACAGAGTTCCCACCCCAGGCCCGAGACACCGTGCATTTTCAATGAGGTCATCTTAGCTGGTGGCTGGAGGCTTCAAAGCGTCCCCCGCGACTGGCATTTACTGGCTCTGTTTTCATAAGGAATCTGGCCGCCTCTGAGGCCCCTGACAACAAGCTCTCTGGACTCTGTCTTTTCCACCAATTCCCGTTATTTTGTTGAGGGGGGGGAGGGGCAAAAGGGGGCGTGGTGTCTGTAGGGTCCAGCACAGACACTGGAAGGTGACTTTTACACCACTCACGGCAATTTTCCCAAGTCAAGCCAGAGCTGCTTTTAAACACCTACACCACAGTTTGTGCCTCACAATCACAAACCCAGATTTTTAACCAAACGCCCCCGAGGCACGCTCTATTTCAAAGTAAATTTGTGTCTTTAAAAAACAATCAGTTGTTAATTTAAAAGAGCTTCCTTCCCAAGTATAAAGTAAAATTTTTTTTTCTCTTCCTGCAAAAATAAAAATGTTTCCAGGCCAAAAGTCAGGGGGACGTCTTCCAAAGCTGGCATTCCTGTCTCCAGTGCATATTGGTACCTTGAAAAGACCCAAACCAATCCCACACTCAAAAGTCCTATCCTCTATTCTTCCCATGCTTGCATTTCAAAAATAGATTGGGACTGTACAGACGGAACACTGCTAAAAGTCAAGGTAGAGAGAGAGAGAAACAGAGAGAGAGAGAGAGAGAGAGAGAGAGAGGGAGAGAGAGAGAGAGGAAGCTTCTGTCACACCTGTCCCTCACTGCCCCTCTTTAGGAAGCAGTTCAGCAAATGTATGAATGAATCAAGCCTTCCAGAAAGAGGAAAGCCAAGATGCTTGCAAGAGGGAAGCTTCTGGACCTCCCAGAGAGGTCAGCAGGCCAGCTGCTCCAGTTGGCGGAGCCCCCAGCCTGCCCCTCTCTCCTGTGACTCACCTGTTCCCGCTCCCAGGGGCCACCCAGCAGGAAGGAGCTCTCAGCAGCTCTGGAACTGCAGCTTCTCTGCCGGCCCGTTACCTGCCGCAGGGGCGGGCTCCGGGGTGCTGCCGGCCAGCCCAAACCCTCCAGCCCCCCAGCTGCTTTCCCACTAAAGTTAGCTGAAATGGCTCGCAGAAGCAACCTCAATGTTTATTTCCACTTCCCGGGGCTGCACTGGAGCGAAGTCCTGCCTGCCCGAGCCTTTCTGCAATGGAGTGGTTTATTTAATTTGTCAGTATAATGGGAGCGGCTGAACGAGAGACAGAGAATGCAGTGTGGTATAAAAGAAACAAAGGCTAAAAGTACCACTATTTTGATTCCCTTTTTAAAATTACTTCCAAAGTGTGGTATCTATTGTGAAGAATAATGCTGAACAAAGCACAGTGTCTTGGCAATATTCACAGGGCTTATTCACGCACAGCCAGTTCTGTCTGTACATTCAGAGGTAGAATACACTTATAAATGATGTATTGGAAGGACTAGAGCTCCTATTGTGTCCCCAGTGTAAACAAAAAGGCAGACGGGAGCTGAATGGCATCTGGGCAGCCAGGCCACGCTGGATGCTACCATCCCCCCGTTCTGGGAGGGAAAACCGAAATCAGCAAAACCCACTGGAGCCCATGTGACGAAGGCTCAGCCCAGGAGCACCCCACCTTCTCCCCCTCATCCACCACCCCGATTCGGGCGCGGAGGGACCTCCAGAAGGTTCGCTCGGGCAGCACTGACCGGGGATGTGCCCCGCCACCTACACTCCCAGGTGACCTTTCTGACCATTTCCAGAATGGTCTCCCCCATTGAGAACAGTTTCCATAAGTTCCAGCAAAGTCAACGACGGCCTCCACGTGCCCCGCGCGGGGGTCTGGCAGGGCTGCTGTGGCGGGCGGCCTGCTCTACGTTCTGCGTGCTGGCGGGCAGCGCTGTTCTGTTTCATCTTCATGCTTGGCGGCTAAGTACTGCTTTAGTAAAGTGACTCCACTACCTCTGTGAAAAAAGGGGCTGCTGGTTATAAACTGGAAACGTCTACGTCCCCTGCCAACTGGAGGAAAAAGCACCTTTGAATGCTAAGTGTTCTTCCGGTAAGACATTTTTACCCACTCACGCCAACGGGGAAAGACGATTCAGGGCTTTAGCTGCGGTTCCTATCCGGGCGCAGGGGCGGGTGTAGGGGTACGCTGCCCTGGAACCCCGCAGCCAGGCCCCCTATGCCCGACCCTGGGCTATGTCTCTGGCTGTCACCCCTCTCCAGATGTCCCCTTTCAGGAGGCGGCCACGCACCTGCTCAGAACCGGGCTGCGTCGGCAAAGAAGGATGCTTCCTGGCGCTGTGAGTTGCTGCTTTTCTGCACAGAATGGCTGCCGTGGCCCCGGGTGGAGAAGCACAGCCGACACGGCCTTGCGTGCGCCGCGGGCACAGGAGCGGACGGCGGTCATGACGAGCTGGGATGCGCGCCACGCCCGTGGGGTCCTGGAGGGGCCCCCAACCTCGCGGCGCACAAATGGAGGAGGCCCGCTCTCGGGCGCTGGGGCCCCCCAAGGCCACGTGGGCGGTGCCGAGTGGGGGCGTGGAAGCCGTGTGGGCCCCACCGCCCCGGGCCATCCCCCCTCAGTTTACTCGGTGCCCGGCTCCACACTTGACTTTCCATCCCGATTAGCCACTTACTGCCTCTTACCCTCAGGCGGAACACAACAGATCACACCTCTAGCTAGTTTTCAATCTTTTTTGAAATAGACATTCTTTTTCTTTAAATTTAAGGCTGGAGGTTTGTACCTCTGACCACCTTCACCCATGTCACCCCACTGCCCTCACCACCTCTGGAAACCACCGATCTGCTCTCTGTCTCTCTGAGTTCAGTTTTCTCAGATTCCACGTATGAGATCAGTCATACAGAATTTGTCTTTGTCTGACTTACTTTACTCAGCATAGTGTCCTCAAGGCCCATTCATGTTGCTGCAAAGGGTAGGATGTCCTTCCTTTTTATCCCTGGAAATATCCCTCTCTCTCTCTCTCTGTGTACCTGTATTTGTACCTATACCTATATCTAGAGTGGAATATTATTATAGAGTGGAATATATATAATACATACTATTTATAGTGGAATATATATTATAGATATATACTACTATACATAAAAATTATGTAATATGTAATATATATAGTAAATATATGTATTAATATATGCTATACATAGTAGAACATAGGTAGTGGAATATATATTATATATAATATTATATATAGTGAAATATATACAATATATAGAACATTACGCATAGTGGAATATATAAAGTGGATATATATTATATATAATACATGCTATTATATATAGTGGAATATATATAGTGAGATATATATAATATATATTATTATATAGAGTGAATATATATAATATATAATATTTAGTGGAATATACACATTTCACATATTTTTTATCCATTCATCATTGACATTTAGGTTGTTTCTGTAGCTTGGCTATTGTGAATAATGCTGCAGTGAACATGGTGATACAGGTATTTTTCCAATGTCCTGTTTTCATTTCTTTTGGATAAACGCTCAGAAGTGGAGTTGCCAGATCACATGGTAATCCTATTTTTTGTGTGTGTGTGCGTGTGTTACGCGGGCCTCTCACTGCTGTGGCCTCTCCCGTTGCGGAGCACAGGCTCCGGACGCGCAGGCTCAGCGGCCATGGCTCACGGGCCCAGCCGCTCCGCAGTATGTGGGATCTTCCCGGACCGGGGCACGAACCCGTGTCCCCTGCATCGGCAGGCAGACTCTCAACCACTGCGCCGCCAGGGAAGCCCCGGTAATCCTATTTTTAATTGTGCTCCACAGTGGCTGCACCAATTTGCACTCCCCCCTACAGGGCACAAGCGTTCCTTTTTCACCATGTCCTCACCAACACTTGGTTATCTCTTGTCTTTCTATTAATAGCCTCTCTTTCCGTGTTTTAAGGGTCCACTGGCCCTTTGCCCGTCCAGCGTGTCCTCAGCTGGATGAGCCTTTGCATCACATTCATGAGCCTTTGCATCACATTCCAGAAGCATCTCCCTCGGCAGAGCCAGGAAACCGTGTGAGTTTCAATAATGCCCAGAACACAGTGACCTGCTGCTGTGTTTTTGTGATCTGAATTTTGTAGTGGGGCATCTGTAAAGACCTCTTCTGAAAATATTTATTTCCCATGATACTTCATAGAAATAGTTTTATCAGTGCATCGATTCTAAACTCGGGATTCTTTGAATGACTTTGAAGTTAACATTTTGACAGATTCTGGAGAGTTCTACACTTACAAAGATCACAAAACTGAGATCTTGGTGAAGTAGTCTAAGCTTCTATTCAAGAAAAAGTGAGAAAGTCACGAAATGTGTTGACAACTGCAAGTAGACAGTAAAACACAGTTGAAGTGGTGAGACCTAGATTCCAGCCCAGCTGTGACGGGACCCCGTCCAGCGTCTCTGAGCCTCCGTTTCTTTAACTTGGGAAACGGAGACAGTGAGAGTTGAAATAATGAACAGAGTGGTCGATGGGAAAAAATTTCCGACTGCTGGGCCAGAGACTGAAAACGGTTCTCACATGACCCCTGCTTGTGATGTCATGGCAGGACATACGTTGCTAGTACTTCTCTGAAGTTGAAACACTTTCTGTTTTTATAAAAATGACTGCAGTGGTGTCTATGTGGCCAGAAAGACTTGTTGATGAAATCCCTGCTGGTTTTATCGGGAGCCCAGGGGGCACTGGGGTCGTCCTGGCATTTAACGTTTTCATATCCCAGTACAGCAAACCGAGCCCAGAGCGTGTGGGTCTCGGAAGCTCGTAGAACAACAGAACCTGGTAGGAATCTGAGGAATCAACTGGTCTAATGTTCCCATTTTACATAGCAAAAATTGAGATTCAAAGAAATTTGGCTTTTTCAAGATTAGTTAGTTGACAGATTGGGAAAAGGTCTCAGATCTGTTAAGCCACTCATGTATCAATACTTTAAAAAAATTTTAAAAAACTGTGGTCCATGAAAAGCAGTAGTAACAATATTCATATCATTACTTTTCGTGTGCAGACACTCCAGTAAACATCTCCTGTTGTCTACAGGAGCCTTCCATTGTGCACACAAGATTCTCAGTCCTTCAATGACTCAGTAATAAAGGATGCAGTGAGCAGGGACTCAGACCTCCATGGTTTGGGGAATGCTTCGTCTCTGTGAATTCCTTGCTGCGCGATAATAAAGTCACGGGTACCACTGGGTAGGTGCTTGTGCTCCCGGTAACGTCAGGTCTCGCAGGACCACTGACGGAAGCACAAACGGGAGCCCTGATCCGCGGCAAGGAAAACAGGCTCCTCACCCTTAGAAAGAGACTCGTCCATTTACTTCCTGACCCGTTGGAACATAACAGACCGCTGTGGGCCACAAACATGCGTAATTTCAAGTGTTCTGCACAGCTGGCAAATGGTAAGTGGTTCGGTCCAAGATTTAGCGGAGGGCGCATCAGCTGGGGGTTAGGAAGTGTGTTTAGATCACACTTCAGGTTTTGGGGACCCAATCTGGTCTCCCAATTCTCCAACTTTAAAATGGTCTTGATATCACTTATATGTGGAATCTAAAATATGACGCCAATGAACCTATTTATGAAACAGAAACGGAATCATGGACATAGAGAATAGACTGGTGGTTGCCAGGGGGGAGGGGTTGGGGGAGGGATGGAGCTGGAGGCTGGGGTTAGCAGATGCAAATTATTACATATAGGATGGATCAACAACAAGGTCTTGCTGTAGAGCACAGGGAACTCTATTCAATATCCTGGGATAAACCATAGGGGAAAAGAAAGTGAAAAAATGTATATGTAGGTATAACTGAATCACTTTGCTGTACAGCAGAAATTAACACAACATTGTATATCAACTATACTTCAGTAAAAAAGAACTGTAGAGAAAATAAAATGGTCTTGACAATTTATGCATATCTACTTCTACACCCTCAACTTCACGTGTTTCCTAAAGACACGAAAGTCCCCATAATACATTTAATCAGTCGTGACCTTGGGGAGGGTAAATTAGGACTACATACTCATTTTAGGCTCTTAGGAAGAAAAGTGCTGTATAAATTCCAGGTAATTCCAGTCTACGTTGGAAGGGGCATCCCCTGAGGCTGGCATGAGGTCATTGCACACCACCCTCTTCTCCCGGTTAATCCGTTTAATCTTGGGTGTTTCACAGTCTCTTATTCGACTACTTTACATTATAGTCCCATCTAAACAGAATGTTAGGAGTCTGACCATTTCACTCTGATTTTTCACATATGATATTTAAGAATCTGAATTTTTACAACACAGGCACCAGAGGCAGAATTTAGCTACCATCCTTCCAATTCTGAAAGTCCCTTCAAGAGCTGATTGCATCATGATGTAGTTCTTGAATTCCATTTTCCATTCTTGGGTGCTGGTACGTCCAGATTCTCAAACAATTGGTTCTGCTTCCCAAGGAAAAGGAACGAAATTCATATTATGAGCAGAGAGGAGTGCCTGCTTTCCTGGATTGAATTGACAGCAAGCCCATTAAAAAAAAAAATCAGGGGCTTCCCTGGTGGCGCAGTGGTTGAGAGTCCGCCTGCCGATGCAGGGGACACGGGTTCGTGCCCCGGTCCGGGAAGATCCCACATGCCGCGGAGCGGCTGGGCCCGTGAGCCGTGGCCGCTGAGCCTGTGCGTCCGGAGCCTGTGCTCCGCAACGGGAGAGGCCACGACAGTGAGAGGTCCGCGTACCGCAAAAAAAAAAAAAAAAAATCAGTTCTCCAGTCTTGAATTTTTTTCAGCTCTTCTTTCTCTTTTCTTTTCTTTTTTTCATATGCTTTAAAATTCCTTGCAGTCTTCCTCCCTAACTGCACGATGTCCAAAGCTCTCTGTTCTAGTCCGCTCCCGGCCTCCTCAATTAATCACTTGATTACAGAACTTGGCGACTTGCTCCCTCACGGCCCACAAGCATTTCCCCTGCTTTGCTCCTTGCTCCCCTTAGCCATCTAGTCCTCCCCCTGGCAGCTCTCCGGTTCCTTCTTCACCGTCGTGCAGTTCTCTGTTGCACGTTCATTTATTCTCTCAGCCTCCTTCAAGCCCACTGGCTCTTTCACTGACTCGGCAAATCCTGTCGCACGGTTGCTCGGGCCTTGCCTGCCCCGCGGGGACGGGGTCTTCTGCGTGCAGAGCAGGAGCTGTGCTGCGGACACTACCAGAGCCCTCACTGTGCCAGGCAGGGTGCTGGGTTCGGCTCCTTGGGCCTCTTCACAGAAGCCTCTGGAACTCCACGGAAAGTGGCTACTCGCCCATCTGATGCCGGAGGGGAGGCGGCTGAGCCCCGCTGAGCCCGAGGTGGTCATGGCCCGCACTGGCCCTTGGAGTGTTCTCCATCTGCTGACCAAGCCTGCGAACTTGACCGTGCCCTGCCTGCGACAGGTGGGAAGAACCACGGCTCCGAGGTGCCGGCAGGCCCGGCCCGGCCCATGGGGTCTGCTTCTCCTCTGTGACACGGGCAGCTCCGATCTCTTCACGATGTCACCAGGGTCCCGAGCGGCCCCGGGAGGGGGACGTCCCGGATGCCAGCTCTCCGGTCATCG
The DNA here is from genome assembly GCF_949774975.1 of Lagenorhynchus albirostris. Classification (NCBI taxonomy): domain Eukaryota; kingdom Metazoa; phylum Chordata; class Mammalia; order Artiodactyla; family Delphinidae; genus Lagenorhynchus; species Lagenorhynchus albirostris. The sequence continues at coordinate 77,491,728 of NC_083112.1, read as the reverse complement.
CTGCTGTCACCCACGTCATCCCCAAAACAGGGCCAGATCTACTCAGAAGTAACAAGCTTAGTTTCAACAGAACAACTGGTAGGTAAAACGCTAATGAAGGTTTTTAGATGTAAAGCCATCTATTTGAACACGAAATAATTGACGTTTTATGATAATGTGTTTTTCCTAAAGGTCTATTTTAAAACTAACTTCCCACCTTATTATATAGCCAAGTAAGAAAATTTCTGATACCTATTTATTTAATTGCCCTAAAACACAGGCGTTTTCTAAAATAACAGGTACAGGTATCCTCTGAGTTGAGCAAATAAGTACCGAACATCGGCTCCTCCACGGGGGACTCGGTCCTGAAACAAACTGAGGAAAAGCCCTGTGTATCATTGATGGTAAGCCGTAAACACCGAAACACAAGGCGTTTGCCCACTGGAGTGCTCGAGGAAGCAAAGGCAGTCAGGAAAAGACACTTCCCCCTTCCTTGGGCCCAGCTGGGCGTTGACGCCTTTCAGGGCTCACCGCCGCGTGCTATTATTTCCAGCAGGGTGACCCCGGCACATGGAGGTAGAGCGCTGTGCCGGGAGGAGGCGGCCCTAATACGCTCCTTCCCCTCGTGGGCCCCCCGCCTGGCTCCATCCCTCAGGTAACGGGCCCTGCGCGCCTGGCAGAGCTGGGCAGGTGGCAGCTGAAACCCCCAGGGCAGAGCCCTGGCACCAAGTGTCCACTGAGACGTGAAATCCAGCTGAGTGTGCGGTGAGTGCAAAGCGCACATCACATTTTGAAGATTCACTATGAAAAAAGAATGTGCTTTTAAAGACTTTAATGAATAAACTTTATTTTCTGGAGCAGTTTTAGGCTCACGGCAAAACTGAAGAAAGGTCCAGAGATTTTGCATACACCCCTTGCCCCTCCCCGCGGGGCCTCCTGCAGAACCAACAAACCCCACTGCGGCGGGGCACCTGTTACAACTGATGAACCCCGACGACACGTCATCACCACCCAGACTCCACGGTTTACATCAGGGTTCGCTCTTGGTGTGAACATTCTACAGTTTGGGACAAACGTGTAACGTCGCGTGGCCACCGTCGGTGTCTCGCGCAGAAGAGTCACACTGCCCTAAACCCTCTGTGCCCTGCCCGGTCACCCCGCCTGCTACCTAACTCCTGGCGAACACCCATCTTTCTACTGTCCCGGAGTTTTGCCTTTTCCAGGATGTCATGTTGGAATCACACAGTGTGTAGCCTTTTGAAGACCAGCTTTTTTCACGTAGTCATATGCGTTTAGGTTCCCTCCATGCCTTTCTGTGGCTTGAAAGCTCATTTCTTTTTGTGCTGAGTGAGCTTCCACTGTCTGGACGCACCAGCTTATTTACGCGTCATCTACCGAAGGGCATCTCGGTTGCTTCCAAGATTCGGTGACTATCAGTAAGTCTGCCAGAGACATCTGTGTGTTGGTGTCTCTGTGGCCGTAAATCTTCAACTCATCTGAGTAAATACCAAAGAGCATGATTGCGGGATAGAAAAAAGTGTATTTTTAATATACTGGATTAAATAAAGTATATTATTAAAATTACTTTTCCTTATTTCTTCTCACTTTTAAAAAACGTGGTTTCTAGAAACATTTAGACTCACACACGTGGCTCACGTTACATTTCTAGTGACCGAGGGCCTGGAGACCCCGGGGGTTGTACGTGGGAAAGGCTTGCTTCCAGGATGCGCCTCAAGCCTGTGGATACTGACTGGGTTTCTGGCTTTGGGGAGGTGTCTTGAGGTCCGTCATGCGGTCGGAGCGAAGGCGGCGGGGGAGGAGCCGTGCTCGGCTTTGCACACGCGGTCCCTGCAGGAGGCTCGTCAGCAGCGCTGGGCATCGCATCCTTGACTTGTGCCTGAGGGTCCAAGCTCACGTGTGAACCCCCAGCCCTGACCTGCTCTGCTCTTCTGTCCACCCCCTTTGGTGGCTTCAGGCTTGGGGACACATCTCAGCTGGAAAAGCCGTGCCTGTGATACAATTACCGGGAGCGGAACATACAATTCTTCGGCAATGGAGAGCCGGCACTTAGAGGGGTATTTAGCACACGGTGCTGGCTGGGGTGCGGTTCCCAGCGCAGCAGGCTGAGCTCCGAGTTCACCGCTGTTCCGAAGGCACCCAGGACCCATGGACCCGAAACTCAGCGGGAGTCTCTCCTCGTCGCGGCCACGCCGGGCTCCCCAGCTGGCTTGCTGGACGCCGGCGCCTGGGAACCTCACTTTGCTGGGGCAACGGGCATATTCGGACGCCTCACTTGAAAGAGTGAGGTTAAAACTTGTAAAAGCCTTAGGAGAGCGATTCCTGGTGAGAACTCGATCCAGGGAATCACACCGTGGTCAACACTCCCAGTGAGGAAGTGCTGAGCCATGAACAACGAACAAAACCCAGACGGACACAGCCGAGGACCTTGATCCAAGCTGGACCAGCGAGAGGAGAGCTCGGGGCCCCGGGAAGTTGCAGTCCCAGGCCTGCCCTGGCTCTGCTGCAGCAGATGGGGCCCGTCTGGATCCTGCTGGGGGTCCAATGCGGATCGTTGCCTGAAGTCGCAGGAACCCATGTGCAGAAGTGTGAACAGACACAAGGAAGGCAGCTACGCTGCAGCAAAGTGACAAGTGGGAACAGACGGTGTGGTAGTCTTCACTGAGGCCTGAGGGACATGAGGGGAGTCGGCCGGCCCTTTGGCACTGGAAGGCCACTAAGATCTGGGGACACCCTGAGCTGAGAGCGCGTGTTCCTGGCGGGGCAAGCAGGGCAGGATGCAGACCACCCGTGAGCGCGCGTGAGCCCAGCAGCTATGGGGACTCAGGAGGCAGAGGGTCACCGTGGGCAGCGCAGCTGCGGCGTCCTCGAGAACAACCACAAGCCCACAGTCGGCAGAAGGGCCCAGGAATGTGCGCCCACAGCTTTATACAGGGGTCACCGCGCCATGCACACGAGGTACAAAGGAAGGGTCATAACCTTGCCTTTTACAGGGGTTTCTCGGGTTGGAAAGTGCCCCATGGTCCAGCTTGCAGGTGGGATAAGCATTACCTGTTGAATCTCACCCTCCCGCCCTTCACCGGGCACTGGCTGGGCCCCTCCAGGGCAGGCTCTGCCCCAGGCCCTGGGCAGTTTGGGGTCAACCGCAAAGGCCTGGGTACTGGGCCCGGTGCATGCGTGTGGGGCCAGGTGCTGGGCAGGGGGCACACAGGTGAACGTGGCAGGACACGCAGGTCAGGCGGGTTGGGGGGTGGGCGCCTGCGGCTGTGCGGAGACGTTGCTGGAGGGAGGGGCTGACGCACAGCCGCCCTCCCACCCCCGGCTGGAGATGCCCCAGGGGACGCGACCGGCCAGGAGGGATGCAGTCCTTCCCGGGAGGGCCAGGAGGTGCGGGGCAGTCGGGACTGCATGAGCGCGCTGTACCGCTGTACCGGCAGAGGCGTGGTCTGGGGGAGGAGGGAGGAACGACGCCCAGCTTGCTTTATTCCGTAACCTCCGGAGGCCCACCAGAGGCATTCGATATTACAGGGACATTTACTTCTTTATTGCCTCATTCGGCAAGGGACTTGAGGCGGCTTGAAGGAACCACAAATCTGAGATTAAAGAAGGAGTGAAGGAGTCGGGGGAGGGGAAAGCCGTAAGCCTGAGCGGATTAGCGCCCAGAAATGCCTACCAGCTGAATTCTCAGGCCTGGGAAGGGTTCGTGGACCCTCTGAGGAAGACCTCTGTGACACGGGGGAGGAAAAATCCAGGGTCCTTCCTTGTGCTGGCTCAATCTAAGAGGGATGGTGACACTTCCGTGACACAGTACTTAGCGTGACCCTGACACCCACTGGAACCCTCAATGCCCAGCGAAGTCTGAGCCTGAGTCGAACTCCAGGGGCACGAGGATAAGCTCTTAGGTTCCATTCACAATGACCTACCCTGCAGGGCTGAAGCAAGTTTCCGCCTGTGAGTGATGGTGTTTTGGCTCGAGTGACGTGGGGGATGGCTGTGGGCAGTGGCGGGTTCAATTTGGGCACGTGAGACGGAGGAGAACATGGGGGCACACGTGCAGGTGCGGAGGCAGCTGGGCAGGGCGCCCTTTGGCTCTTTGCACGAAAGCTCCTTACGTCCTAGCAGGGGCCCTGGGGCTGCATCCACGGATGAGAGGCTCGGGAGGAAGACGAGGCTCCAGAGACGGGCGTGAGGGTCACCGGCACAGAGAAAGGAGTGAAAGCCAGGACGTGGAGCGAGAGAGTGGGAAAGAGTGAGCGGAGCGAGACAGGTGCGGAGAAGCCCGGCATGGACCCAGGATGACAGCCCGCAAGGCACGGCGGTCAAGCAAGGCAGGAGACGCAGGAGGAAAACCTAACGTACCAGAGAAATCGGCAACGGTAGGATTGGGTGGGGGGATAACCTGTAAGGTGAGGGCAGACATGTGCCCACTGAGCTTAGCAAGAATCAGACAGGATGTGTAAACCATTTTACCCAACAGGAGGCTCCCAGAGGGGTTCGTTTCTTAAAGGTTAGTCATTAAAAACTGGAAACATATAAAAAAGAAAAATAGCCTATCATCCCAACCATATAAAAAGAATTCATACACGTGACACGGAAAGGCAAACACTACAGAAAAGTACAGAGTAAACAGTAAAAATCGCTCTCAGCCACCTAATTCCCCACAAATTCCTAGTTCTCCCAACAACTAATTATTGATAGTTTCTTGTGTTCTCTTTCAGAAGAAAATAAAGGGTAAAGGCAGTCTCTCTATTCTTTTATCCATCCATCCATCATCCATCCATCATCCATCCATCTATCCGTTCATCTACAGCACCACTCTGTCTCTTCTCACCTCTCAATTCATCAATACACCTATGTACACCCACCCCACCATCCTTCCACCCACCCATCCATCCATCAATGCCAGGTTTAATTTTAATAAATGATCAAGGAGTTTTTAAGGTTTCAAGGAAGGGTCACAGTCAGAGAGTTGGTCGCTCCTTCACAGGCCTGTCCTCCACATAATTTATTCTGAGCTCCGCCTTCTCCAACAAGACAAAGTCTCAGTAGCAAATACACACGGATCATCTTCTCACCTCTCCTCCCTCGCTATGTTTTAAGAGTTAAGACTATGTTGGCTGGGACTGGGATTATTGCTCAAGGAATTTTTGATCTGAAGGTAGCTTTAGGAAAAATCATGAGGAGAATTTCTAGTTGGCAACGTATATTTGTGTGGAATCCTCAAATGCATGAAAACAGGACCTGAGAGTTTCACCTGAGCACAGGTGGTAACGTCAGGGTGAGTCCTGACTTTTTAGATCCAAACCTTGTGGGGCTCCACAAGTCGGGGGGTTGCGTTCCGTGGGGGAGTCACGGCACACACACCTGAGCGTAGACACAAACTGGCCAACAGGAGGAAGGGTAGGAGGCCGTTTGAACAGGTTTCGGTTCTGCAAAGTAAGTGGACGAGTATCAGCTGGGTTGAGACCCAGGTGCAGGTCTAGATTTTATGGGGCCTCAACTTCTGCCGTCTGGGGGTCCTCTCTCATAGAGACATAAACAATCGCAGACATAAAATTATAAATTGAAAGTTGGTCCGGAGCCTCAGAAGGGCCTGTGGAAGTGAGGGCCCCGAACCTTATGTTTCCGTAGCTTCGTGTGTGTCAGCCTCGGCCAGGGCCTGAGCCCGACGCGCAGACATCGCGGGTTGTTGTAGGTGACAGAAGGGCTCCTCGATTGGGGTCTATTTTCCCCAGGGGATGTTTGCCATCCCCTGGAGGTTGTTTTGTTTGTCCCAACTGGGGGGCCAAAGGGGTGCTGCGGGCATCCAGTGGGTAGAGGCCAGGGATGCTGGCAAACGTCCCATAATGCACAGGACAGCCCCCAGAACAAGGGGTTATCTGACCCCAGATGTCAATAGTGTCGAGACTGAGAAGGCCCGAGTTTAGCTAGAGATTTGCTTGTACAGAACACCGAGCCGCTGGTCTATCGGCTCACCCTCCAGGGCTCACAGCTTCGCTGATGGGCTCCATCCACAGACTCAGCGCCATCAGATGGATGAAAACACTGGGCTGTGCTGGTCGGTACCGCCCCCAGCCGGATCGCAAGCCCCACTGGATCGCTGCCTCCCGGAGCTCTTAGACCCACGCTGGCTCGATAGCACGACTGGCTCAGGGCATTGTCTGCACCTCAGTGCAGTCGTGTGCGTCCTTCGCGCTCAGCTACCAAGTAACATTTACATCTGCTGCCTCCACACTAAATTAATATATTTTAATGCTTATACCCATAAATCATTCACTTCAAAATCCTCATCTTTTATGAATAAGTTCATCATTTTCATTCACATTTTGTCACAAAAATTAGGAGTTTCGCTTTTCGAAAATTCCATCTTCCACTTGTCTTTTATGTGTGGCAAGATAGTAAACCAGCAGATTAGCTTTTCTTTCATCACAGCCGAGGAGGACGAGCTAGAACGTAACACAATCAAAACAAATTGCTTAGGAAAATAATTCCTTTATTTAAAGGAATTACCAATAAGCAGGCAGCTTTCATAGGAAACAAAAACTGTCATGGAGCTAGCCAGGGTCGGGGAACGCCGAGTCTGAATTATGCTCTCTTCTGCACAGATACTGTTCCAAATTATAGCAATACTCACATCTTGTGAATGACTTTGAAAGTGGGGTAAGATAAACACCATGGAAAAACCGGCTGCTCCTAACATCACTTTACAAGTGTGGCACCAAAAGAAAACCATCTCTGCCTCGTGTCTGACGGCCGGCACTTCCTCAGCAGATGCGGCATGACATGGCCCAGCGCGGCCACGTGCCACCTGTACCCACTGACACCACTTCTCAGGGAGTATTTTCCCCCAGGCGGTGTACACTTATTTTCTTCAAAAACGATCAGACTGGCCAGTTGTTAAAAAGGTAGTTTTCGGGCTTCCCTGGTGGCGCAGTGGTTGAGAGTCCGCCTGCCGATGCAGGCAACACGGGTTCGTGTCCCGGTCCGGGAAGATCCCACATGCCACGGAGCGGCTGGGCCCGTGAGCCACGGCCGCTGAGCCTGCGCGTCCGGTGCCTGTGCTCCGCAACGGGAGAGGCCACAGCAGTGAGAGGCCCGCGTACCGCAAAAAAAAAAAAAAAAAAAAAAGGTGGTTTTCATCGCATAAGCATTCCTGAATGAAATGTTCTCATCTGCGTGTACAACAGCAAGTGTAAGCACTACTGCAAAATAAAGGACATCCAAGTGGTGCTTTGACGAATGTAGAATACCTGATACAAATTGAGATTTCATGAAATTTTTTTTTTTTTTTACAAAAAACCCCATTTGAAAATAACTGAAAGCAAAACCTTGGAACTAATTTATCTGTTTGCTGTCTTTAGATCATTTCTACTGTATGAATAAAGCAAAGAGGTAAATTAAAGTTATCCCAGGATATTACTGGTAAGAGGTTAAAGTATGTTCTAATGGGCAGATTAATTCTGCGGGGAAATAACATTAAATCTTTCTGAAGCCTTGAAATTTCTCAAAAACATTCTTGCTGCTTTCTTGCAACAGATGGAGTCATCTGGCTAGCTAATCTGGCATCTTAAATAACTTTGCACTTACGGCCCGTCAATTTGATCTTCCAAGGTTAACTGATTATTTCAACAAGAATTCTTGCCAGAAAAGATCTGAGTGCTTACATCTTTTCATTAATTCATGCTGTTTGGTGAGAAGGTGAAAAATAAGAAGGGGCGGCTTAACGCTGTCATTACTGGGTCTCCAAAGGAGGAGCAGGTCTGGAGCAAACTGCGGCTCTATTTACAGAACCAAAACAAATCAGCACCGCTTCCTCCCTCCCCGAGTCTGGCTTTCTGGAGGACGGGTGTGTGTGCTCGCTCGTAACCCGAGTGGCTGGTCTCGCCTGGGCTCTGCCTGCAGCAGCGACCGCTGGCGCTGGCCACGCCGCCCGGGGCTCCTGGCGAGGACTCGCTCTAGCAGTAATCAGGGATTCGTCACCGACATCTTTCTTTCCAGAGGCCCAGCCAGGACAGCGGATCACCCCGTCACACAGATGGTGCCACGACCCATCGGCTGAGCCGCAGAACCTGGCCGGACGTCAGGGTTTCTTTTTTATGGGCATTAAAATTGTGCAGGCATTCATGCTTCTTAGCAAGAGAAAAAGCAGCCCCAAACCCTCCTAGGCTGAGAAAGAATGTGCGTCCATCTGAACCGCCGCCCTGGCCCTGCAGTTCTGTTTCTGAACACGACCAGTTCGCATCCCCAGTGCCCAGAGGGCCTGGAGATCCGGGGCTCCTTCTCTGGCCTTTCCCAGACCTCCGCCAGGTACACGGCCACGGACTTCACTCCACCGCGTCCTCTTTTCCCACTCAGGCTTGAAGAGAACCGGCAAAACCACCTTTTTTTTTTTTTTCCTTTTCTTTTTCTGGCCGCGCCACACGGCTTGCAGGATCTTGGTTCCCCGACCAGGGATCAAACTCGCGCCCCCTGCAGCGGAAGCGCCGAGGCTTAGCCGCTGGACCGCCAGGGAAGTACTAAGTCCATCCTTTCCTGCTCATGGTTTGGGGCCTGCAGCCTCCTCTCCGTCCTCCGCTCGCCCCATGACGGCTCACTGCAGGGCGAGGCGGGGGGGGGGGGGTCCTGCTTCCCAGGGGTCTGGCAGCGCCGCAGTGCCAGGGCCAGGAGGCGGGGCCGGAGCCGCGGGGTGGGTGCACAGGCGCCTGCAGGCTGGCAGGGCCGCTCTGCCCTCCCTCCACGCTTCCAAATGGAATTGGAGTTGGAAGGAGAAGGCCACAGCTTTATTTACATAACACAAGAGAGAAAACGATCAACAAGCATTAATCATGGTCATTACCCAAATCATACAAAATGGCGCTGCTGACCGCTTCCGCAGCACGTCCGTTACTTTCTGTTCCCTTTCTTTCCCTCTTGGAAAGAGAGGAAAACGACAAAATCATCAGGGCAATCTGGGGTCCCCCCAGTTGAAACGTGTGTAAATTAAACACACGCGAAGTGCTCGCTCCGTGGGAAATGAGTGCAGAAAGCACGGAGGCCGGAGCATATCACTGTGCCCGCCCCGCCGAGGCCTGACAGGTATTATTGCCCTCGGGAGAATGATTTGAGCCCGGTAGGGATCCCGGGGTCCGGGAATGTCAGGGGGCTGTGATTAGACAAGTTTAATTAGGATCTACCCTGCTGCTCCTAACAAGCGTTTAATTAACTTTGAGGCAGGGTAATTAGCTCTCGATGGAGGCTGATTTCCTTCCTCACCTTCTGTTGACACTTGTCCTGCCCTGAGGCGCCCCGCCGGCTGACAGTGTAATGGATAGGGACGTCAGGAAGCCGAAGACCAGGGCTGAGTCTAAAAACAGCCCAGCCCAGCGATGAAGATAAAAGCCTCATGAACAGCAACCGTCAGTCCGGGTCCTGGGAGCCACAGGAGGCCAAGGAGCCCACAGGCAGACGGAGGTGCCTTTCAGAAGGGGAGGGAACCGTTTCAGAAACAACGCCAGCCCCGCTCCGTCCCTGCCCCGCCCACCCTCCGGGGAGGTTCAGAGCTTGGGTACCACCTTCTCATCCCAAATGGATGTCCCATAGAGGCTCTGGCCCGATGCCCGCCTGTCGTGGTGATGAAAGAACCAGAGGGCTTTGCCCAGACGCCGGCCACCCTGGCCCCTCCTCCCGTTCTCGGAGACCTGCATTTCCAAACTGCCGGCCGTGGACTTGCTCGGTAGTCCTCTGAGATCTCCGTTAAAAATAACGGGCTCCCTACAGCAATGCAACCGCCAAGCCTGGGGGCTGGAGGGGTTGAACACGCCCCCCGGTAATTACATGAAAGGCTTAATACCCATGTCCAGCTTCAAAAGCACATGGGCTGCACAAGGGAATCGTCTCATGTCTGCACACCCGTGTGCCCAGCAGCAAACTCACTCCAGCCAAACGGTGGAAGCAGCCCGTGTCCATCAGTAGATGATGGGTTAGCACAATGTGGTCCATCCATACGATGGGGTATCACTCAGCCTTAGAAGGGAAGGAGATCCTGACACCTGCTACCACACGGGTGAACCTTGACGACGGTATGCTCAATGGAATAAGCCAGTTGCAGAAGGACAAATACTACCTGAGTCCACTTACATGAGGGACCAAGAGTCGTCATAGAGACAAAAAGTGGATGGTGGGTCCCAGGCGCTGGGAGTTAGCGTTGAGTGGATGCAGAGTTTCAGTCTGGGAGGAAGGGAAAGTTCTGGAGATGGTGTTGATGGCTGCACAGTACAGTTCACCCTTGACCCACACGGGGGACTGGGGCGCCAACCTTCTGCACGGTAGAAAATCCCAGTATAATCCCAGTATAACTCCGTGTACACGGTTCCTCCATGTACGTGGTTCCACACCTGCAGATTCAACCCAGCCCCGAGCACGTGGGGCTGTAGCGTCTACTTTTGAAAACAATCTGCGGATAAGTGGACACAGGCAGCTTAAAGCCACGTTGTTCAAGGGTCAACTCTAACGTTAATGTACTCAATGTCACTGAATCATACACTTAGAAATGGTTCCTACACGTGTTATGTTACGCATGTTTTACTGCAAAATAAAAAGGGAACTGGTTCTCAATTGTTTGCAGTCTGGGCCCAGTGGCCTGAGGGTTTTCTGTTACTTTCTTCCAGAAAAGGCTCAGATGTCCTCCAGACCAAGGCCAGACCTTCCTGTCTGAGTCGTAGAAAGGCTTGGATCTGAAGCCCTACCTTTCAGTACTCGATATGTTGATTGTTACAGGTTATCATGGGACGAGGGATCTGTCTCGAAATCTTGGGGGTGTGTCTGGGCCACTGGCCCCTTAAGACGAGACACACATGTTGTGTCATCCAGAGCCCGCGAGGGCCTTGGAGAAGGAAGCGGTGCCTCGGTTCTGCCCACCCGTGCACCCAGACCCAGTCACCCCCGGTTGCTTATTCTGAGCCGACCAAGCCAGAGGCACACAGGCAGGGCTGCACTCACCGGTTGGCGTCCCTGCTGTGCCGGGGCTGCGTACCGTCAGCACAGCCCTGGACGCTCTAGTGAGCAGACAGGCGGGTTTCCGTTCCACCGGAGGGAGAGCTCGATGGGCGTGATACACAGAATGACAGATGGTGAGAACGGCTACACCGGGAAACCAGGCAGGGAAGCCTGGGGGGGGGGCGTGTTCCAATCTAACTGGAGGTCATCAGAAAGGCCCCCCTGAGACGATGCTGTCGGGCCTGGTGGGCGTCTGGGAGACGGTGCTGCGGGCAGAAGGAGAGGCAGGTGCAAAGGCCCTGAAGTCGGGGGACTTGCCCAAAGCTAACGAAGCGGGATCAGAACTCGGCCGCAGGTACCTCTGCTACTGCCCTCACGGCACCCGGAGCCCCGTGACACCGAGCCACACACACCCGAGCATAGGGGCAACTGTCAGCCTCCCTTCCACCCCTCCTTAATCTCCCTGGGAGGCGGCGGGGAGTTTTCTATCAGCAGCGCGTTCTTCTTTAGGGCAAGATTTTGATCCTGAATCACACGCAGAGCTCCCTGAGGATGCATTCGGTCTCGTCAGCCAGTTTCACTGTAGTGAGAAAGACAGAAAGCATCACGGACCTTTTCCGCAAGTGCAGGACAGTGACGCGCGCATTGATCCTCAGGAAGAAGGGTGAGGTGTTCTCGAACTGCCTGAGCCGTAATCACGTGCGTTTCCACTAACACGTTACTTCTTAACTGTTTCTCTAAGAGCATTATTCATTTTTTAAACTGACCCAGAAACCGAAACAGTTAAATTGTGAGCTCCTTCAGGGCCGGTGCAGGTGTCAGCGCGTGGGCACGCTCACCTGGGCAGTAGAGCCGCCTTCTGCTCCTGTGTAACCAGCCCCCGTAACTGCCACCTCAGCCGTCCCTCCCCAAGCTGCAAAGCGACACCCACAGTCAAACCTTAAGAACCAGGGCTCATACACTTGAAAATTATGACCACGTGCTTCTTGGAGAAAGAGTCAAACCACAGAAAAACAAACTAAAGCACGAAAAAAAAGCCCCCGAGCGGTTTCGGGCCCTCACTGCCGTCCTGGCTTCTCCTCCTGCCCGGGGCTCCCATTTCTTCCCGTCCCCTCCCTAATGTCGCCTCACTCACGGCCTGTCCCCTGCGCTGCTTTGCTTTTCTTCTTGGAGCTCCCGTCCTGGTCTCTATTACGGGTTTACTGTGTATCTGGCTCTTGCCCGCGGTCCCCGCGGGAGGGCAGGGGGTCTGCTTTGCTTCCTGTTTCACCTGCTCATCCAGACATGCGATCAATAGCTATTAACTGAGTAAAGAATGAATAACTCCCCACAATGACATCAGGGGTTTGAAAACAGGAACAAATCAAAACTAGGGACATCCTCGGTGTGTCCTGAGAATGTTCCAGTGGGAACTGATGCTGGGAGGAATGACCCCGAGTATTGGAAATACTCAGTTTAATTGATGAATTGACTGCACACTGAGTGTCCTAATTCCATCCCACAGTCACAAGCTCTTGTAAAAGGGAAGCCACGAAGCGGTGGAACAGATCAGGCGGCCTCCAGCGCCCATGTCTGTCTGGACCCTGGTCTGCGTCAGGCCTGAAGCCCCCGCCCCGGGTCCTTTTGCTCCTCCTCGCTTTCCCAGGAGAAGGGCTTGCCTTTGCATGGGCGGGCGGGACGGGAGGCTCGTGGGGACCAGAGGGGCAGGCACCCCGGCTTTGCAGCCTCCTTCTCATGAGCGGGGCGTTGGGGGCCACAGAACCCTGTCCTGCCTTCTTCTTGGTGAAAGAGGCACTGGAAGAGGAAGAACCCCCAAGAAAACCACGCAGAGAAATGTGGCTGATTCCCGGCGAAAATGCAGTTTCCCTTGAGGGCGTCTGTAGTTCAAACGCACGGGTCGCGTGGCTGTTCGTCCAGGCCCCTCCGGCCCCGGCACCAGCCTCACCTTCCTCTTAGGGCGTAAACCACACCACAGGGCAGGGGCTGTTTATTTCCGTTCATGTCACCCTGTTCCCCTCCAGGATCCCTCCGAGCTTCTGAAGCTCTTCCAGGCCACCTGCCAAGCTGGCTGCCGCCATGCCGCTGCCCGCTGGGCCCCTCTCTGCCTGCACAGCTGGCCGGACTCCACTGGGCTGGGAGCCAGCCTGGGGGGCAACCAGGAGCCCCCCACTAGCCCACGCCCACGCCACCGCCCTCCCCAGGGACTCAGGCTCCACCCCCTGCCCCTCCCGAGGGCAGAGCTCACTGGCCCCTGGAGGTGGGGAGGGGCCTTTGGGTGGCACCTCACCCTCTGCTCCTTCTCGGTTCCCTCCTCTGTTCCCTCGCTTCCACGCGCCCTCCCCGCTCCCGGTTCCCCCTCCTTCCACATCGTGGCTGGAAAGATGGATCTTCCTGAAACAGCGATCCCGGCGCGTCGCTTCCTTGCTCTGTGGTCCTCAGCGGCTGCCCTGGATCCAGGACCAAGTCTGCGCCGCTCCAGGCTGGGCGCCCCCCGAGGCCGATCCGGGGACAGGCTGAGCGCAGGCATCACCGGGGAGGTGACGCAGGAGACGCAGAGCAGGCAGCGGAGGCACCGTGGGGGAAGAGAAGGGAGCCGGCTCTGTGTCCGTGAGCTCGGGGGCTTGGTCCTCGAGGGCCCTCGGGAGGTGGCTGGGTCCCCTCAGAGCCGTCCCACCTGAAGGCTGAGCGGGTAGCGGTGCTCGTCCCCTGTGTACGGGGGATCGTCTGGGGTGTCGGGATGCTCTGAGTAGGGGACACCGTCTCGCTGCCAGAGAAAGCCCTGGGCAGAGTTCCGGGGCCTTGTAGAGGAAAGGCTCGGCCGTCAGGAGACCGGAGAACCTCGTCTCTCTGCCTCGGCGCTGGAGACCCTCCACCCCTCTGCCCTCCGAAACACTCTCATTCCGAGTCTTCCTGACCCCCTTTGAAGGTCGCCAAGCTTTGATCAGGACGCTCCCCTTTCTAGGAAAGGCTCTTCACGCCTGGTGACTGACTCAGCCCTGTAAGATGAGGCTCCCGTGTGCCTTTCCCCGTAAACCTGGGTGTCATCCCTCAGGCTGACTCATCAGCCTCCCTGGTGACCTCACGGCTCACACCACCTTACGGGCTGCCTCCTGGCTCCGCCACCGCGCCCCTCGTTCCTGCCGCGCCTGGTCCCCCAGCGCCTGAACTGCTCCAGTTACAGAGAAGCTGCTCATCAGCAGGCTCTCAGCGCCGGAATGTAACTGCCTTGCACCACAGGGACCGATAACTCAGCTCCTACTGCGGAATCTATGACATGCGGATGTGGGCAGATGACAATTTATACACACGTGTTCCTTTCAGATTTTTTAAAATCCCATTTTAAATGCATAAGGAGTTTAAAGAAAAGTGGTGAGAAACATTTATGTATTGAAAGGTATAACCACTCCACTCCCCCACTGAACATTTTTGCAAATTTGGATTTCTGAATTCCAGGCTTATTTGAAGCAGATACACTTGCATGTCACCCGAGAAGGGCTGGCCAGTGGGACATGGTGCAATGTTTTCCAATAAAATGCAATTATTATGACTGCCACGCAGCAAACATTGGAATAATGCAGGCTCGAGGGGCCGCTGTTCCTTTCGCAGCGTCGGAAAGAATCTTTAGCGACAGTGGTCTGTGATGTAACACTGCCTTGTTCTCAACCCCAGTACGTTAGAAACACTCAGCCGTGCAGTTTGAAAAAGCTCAGGCAACATTATAAGTGCTCGTGTCCGAGGAGAAGCAGCAGTGTTCTCACGGTGGAACGCTGACCGTGGCTGTGCTAACTGCCCCCATTCACACCTCTTCTCAACAAGAACGCGGAGGACCGACTGAAGTGGAAAACCGGAGCCACGGAAAGCGGCTGCAAAGTGATTTCCAGAAGACTGTTTCCAATAAAGCCTGCTGTTGCCAAGGTTGTTGATGGCCAAGGGGCCAAGGCCAGTCAGGACCCCACGCCCGCCCCCCCAGACAGCCGCCCCGGCTGGCCCTGTCTACCTTACTTGGGGTCAGGTGAAGAGAGTGGCTACAGACAGAGTCAAGTCTGCCAGGGCTTGGAGGGTCTGCGAATTGACTCAAGTAAACCAGAAAGATGTGAACAGCTTCATCCCTCTTACACATACGCACTCGACCGCAAAACGGCAAACCTGCAACACGGAAAACCTTTTAAACGCCACCTAGTCCTCAAACACGTATGTCACCCCGTCAGCGCTCTGCGCTGCGATGCCCTTGGATGGTTACTCACCGCTAGATGGTCTAGAGCTGCCCAGGGACCCAAGGTGAGGAGGCCAGGTGGTTTCCAACCTGGGTTCTCAGAGATGCTCCAGGGACTGGGGTTGTGCAGGCGGACAGCTGTTTCCCCGCCCCCGGCACTCTTATGTGTTTTACCTGTTGGGCTTCAAAGTGTGATCTCCCTTGAAATCCCTGATCTATCCAACTCCTCTTACTTAAAATAAATTTTACTGAAGTATAGTTAATTTACAATGTTGTGTTACTTTCAAGTGTACAGCAAAGTGATGCAGAGAGATATATATATATATACTTATCTATTCTTTTTCAGATTCTTTTCCATTATAGGTTATTACAAGATATTGACTATAGTTCCCTGTGCTATATACAGTAGTTTACCTATTTTATATATAGTAGTGTGTAAAAACTCCTCTTTTTTTTTTTATTTTTATTTTTTGGCGGTACGCGGGCCTCTCATTGTTGTGGCCTCTCCCGTTGCAGAGCACAGGCTCCGGACGCGCAGGCTCAGCGGCCATGGCTCACAGGCCCAGCCGCTCTGCGGCATGTGGGATCCTCCTGGACCGGGGCATGAACCCATGTCCCCTGCATCAGCAGGCGGACTCTCAACCACTGCACCACCAGGGAAGCCCCAAACTCCTCTTATTTTTAAAGAAAAAGCAAGACAAAAGACTCGTGTGGTCTGATGAGGGTCGCCTCTGTCCTCCAGACGGCGGGCAGCACAGGTGTGTTACTTGGCTTGGGCTGCCGCAACAGAGCACCGCAAACAGGGCCAATAAAACAAAAGGAATGTATTAGCGCTCAGCCTGGAGGCGGAAGTCCGAGGTCACGGTGTCCGCAGACTGCTTCTCTCCGAGGAGGGTCTGCTCCAGGCCTCTCCGCCGGCTCCTGGTGCTTCCCGAAGATCCTGCAGATCCTTGTGGAAGCATCAGCTGTCTCTGCCTCTATCTACAGCTGGCGTTCTCCCTGTGTGCAACTGTGTCCAAACTTCCTCTTTCTGTGAGGACTCCACGCGTAACGGATTAGGGTTTATAAGGACACCCCATCATAATGGACTGATGGATGACCTCAACTTGACCATCTGCTGACACCCGATTCCAAATAAGGTCACCTTCCCAAGTCCTGGGGGTGAGCACTTCCACACCTACACGGGGACACAATTCAGCTGCCCACAACCGCAGGCTGGAACACAGGTCTCCCGTCTCCCAGGGGATCTGTTTCCATTCCCCAGAGGACAACTTCCAAGAGGCTACAGGTTTGCAAGTTATTTCAAGATAAGAACTGACGATGACTGCAGTTTCACTTAAGATACTCTTCGGTTTCTCCAGATTCTCTCCTCTTGAAACGCCGAGATGCGCAGAGCCCCGCAGATCCCTGGGGCTGATGGGGAGCCGGGTGTGGGGGGGCTCCCCACAGCCCGGAGGAGTGAGCGGTGTGGTGGCACTCACGCCCTCTGCAGCGTCACCAGAGATGGTCGCGAGGCCAGCCGTGGAGGGGACCCTGGAGGAAGCTCCCGGTGACATGTAGGTGGAAGGTCTGGGACAACGGCAAAAATCAGTGCCAGGATTTGGCCCCAGCTGTGCCCGGAAGGTGATGGCTGAGGGCAGGGGAAATCTCGGCGTTGGCAGCCGTGGCGCGGGCAGACCTCCCGCGTTTGCTGTGATGAGGTCACTTCCATCCTCTCTCGCTTCGTCTTCTCTGAGACTCACAGGTTGTTCTGAAAAACTGCCCGACGCTCTGACACTTATCTAAACTGAGCGATGATGATACGGGACACCCGCGGCGCACGGGGCACTCGCTGAATCTGCTCGGGAATGAAGCGGGCTCAGGATCCGACCCGTTCATGGGGTCGCCTTCTCCAGGCTCCGCCTTTTGAAATCCCGGCAATTTTATCACATTTTCCGTCGCATCAGACCATTAACAAAGGGTAAAATCTCGTCCGAAGTGAGCTGGGTTAGAAACAGACCCTGCAGTCGTTACTGTGAGGCTTGGGGCCCTCGTGAGGGAAGAAGATGACGCTGGGAATATACAAAGCAAAGAAAGAAGAGATGGGAAAACTCTCTTCTAAAAAGGTGAACGTGTCCCATGTTTTGTAGGGGCCTTAGTTGTAGGTTTCCCGGTGGTAACTGGGCTCCTTCTCAACTGAGGCCCCGGAGGGGCTGGCCGTGGGGAGTGAGGCTTGCTGACGGGCACCTCCGTCCTGTGCCCAGTTTTCCTTTCATGCATCTTCCTTAGTCTGCAGCCAGGATTCTCTGAACAATAAATAGCTCTGATTATTTTTTTAAAAGAAAATGCAAATATGCGTGGTCCACATACAGTGGGAGCAGCCTCTAATCTTTACTCCATTCGACGCTCCGGTGCGCCGGGTACAACCAGTAAAGACAGACGGAACTCTGAGCAGGTCGTGCAAATATGCTTCTGTGAGGTGAGCAAGCAGACCCACACCCCAGAGAGTAGCGGGCAGAATAAAGGGGAAGAGATTCCTTATCAGTCCCAGAGATGGGGAGCTGCTGAGCTGAAGACAGGCATGGTGTTCCGTGGGCTGAGTCTACTCACTGGCCAGGCTGCACACACACTGCGTGTCAATAAACCCCACATGCACTTTGGTGACTCGTAGGTTGGTAGGTTGACTTATAATAAAAAAGATGACGCTATAGGGCACTATGGGATTTATTTTAGGGAAGCGAGTTGCCTTCTGTTATTTTTTGCAGTGGCACAGTGCAAATATGGCTGCCCCCAGGGAGGGGCTGGTGGCCGAGGGCGGATGGGGAGAAGACAGTTTTTTTTGGTCCCCAAAGATATATATTTTTTAATTCAAAAATAGTTGATTTTCAATGTTGTGTTGGTTTCAAGTGTACAGCAAAGTGATTCAGTTTTGTTCATATATATATATATATATATATATATATATCTACTTTTTCACATTCTTTTCCATTATAGGTTATTGTAAGATTTTGAACATAGTTCCCTGTGCTGTACAGTAGATCCTCGTTGATTGTCTATTTCATATCTAGTAGTGTGTATATGTTAATCTCAGACTCCTAATTTATCCCCCTCCCCTCCCGTAACCATTAGTTTGTTCTTTGTCTGCGAGTCTATTTCTGTACTGTGAATAAGTTCACCTGTGTCCCACCTTAGACTCCACATGTAAGGGACATCGTACGGTTTGTCTCTGTCTGCCTCCCTTCCCTTGGTATGAGCATCTCTGGGTCCGTCCAGAGTACCCCGCGCTCGGCAGCCAGGTAGCCCCCGCCTGCTCAGCGGCGCAGGGCCACGAAGACCCCCAGGGGAGCTGAAACCAGGAAAGCGACCCTCAAAATCAACCAGGGGAAGCTGCACCTGCTCAGTGACCTTTAAACCTTCTTGCCAAACCATTAAAAGCTCTCTTCCCATCAGTGATCAATATACAGGAGATGAAAAACAGTAACACTTTTCTAATACTTCATAAAATTTCAGTTTTTTCAGGCATATCATTCTGGTTAACCCCAATTTTATTGTGCCCTAAACCTAACACACCTGTGAAATACTCACTGAAATGACTGGGGATGGAGGACGTCAAAATAAAAGAGAACGAACACAACCCACTTTAAAAGCGAATCCTAAGTCTGGCACTGTGAAATGCGGAAGGAAGGGCTTTCCTCGTATTTCCTGACGCAGCAAACACCTCTGTAGCACTCACTGTGTGCAAGGCGCTTCCTAAGGAATCTGTAGATATGAATCCATCTCATTCATTTGGGCTCCACAAGGACCCTGTGAGGGAGGCACCTTACAAACGTGCGGGATTCCTGGGTCTGCGTCCAGGGGCGCTCGCCTGACCTTGCACAGGGCCCTGGGCCTGGGAGCCCGCAGCCCAGGAGGTGCCACGCGGCCAGAGAGGGGCCTCCCTTGCCCCCCCAGGGCGGGTCGGGAGCTAATGTCAGAGATGCGGGGGTGATGGCTCCGCAGACCGAGCCGGGCCAGCCCTGGTCACCGGCCAACGTGCTGACTCGGGGCGTCCAGTTAAATCCGCCAAACACACAGCTCAGGGAAAGTGAGCTGCAATTGGTGGAATTAAGGAAAGTTTAGAAAGTACTTCTCACCACTCCTTCTCCTCCCTGTTGTCCCCAGAGCTGGAGACTGGGGAGCCCATCCTGCCTCGCTTGTCTGTACGACTCAGGGCTGAACCAGCGCCCATTTCCACGACACGCAGTCACTGACTGAGCTCAGCTCGGGAGCCAAGGGGACGTTAGTGGGTCTGATGAGGTCCCGGCCACACTTCCAGGACTGAAGACATGGAAACGCCTCCTTAAAGGACGGGTCCCAAGACGGCGAGGGGCAGGTTGGGACACGCCCAGCACACGGGCAGTCACATTATTTTCACCGCTAACACTCCTTCTCACTGTCACTCCCAGGCGCTCACGCTACAGACACTCTATGTGCGAACCGCCCTCGGAGGATGTTTGCTGCGGCGTTGTCTGTAAAAACTGGAAATGACTCATTGCAAGAAAAAGTCGGAAGTAACTCAAATGTCCCTCAGCAACACACCGGTTAAAAAATACACGACAAACCCATTGGTAAGAGGAAATATGTGCATCTTCTGAAAAGAACAAAGTGGATTCATTTGTGCTGACGGAGAAAGCCATGATTTGTTAAGCGAAAAATCAAGTTGGGAAACTGGATAAAGAATGTGATTCCATTTTTGTTAAAAAAAGGATAAGACAGGGTAATAAGCAAATAGAAAAAAAAAGGCCAAAGGCATTTGCGTGAGGCTGTCAACAGCCATGATTCTAGGATTCGAGCCGGCAGTGAGCAACCGCATGCAGGGGGAACACTGCTTCTGGAGCACTTAATTCGACGACCTACCCAAGGGATCTTATAATCCACATCTTCCTCTGTTTGTAAAAGATATGACGGTGTTTGCTTCAGAGGGCAAAATCGATGTGTAGGAGAGACAAGTGCCCGAAGGGAAAATCAGGGGTGAAGGGGGGAAAAGACTTGGAGTTTAGAGCTCTGTTCACCACGTAGGACTGTAGCTCATAACACAAGTTACAAATAACGGGAAACAACCTGCTGGTGTCTTAACTTGCATGCCTTACTCAACGTGACCTTTCTTTACTCTCCTTCATTTATTTCAATGACAGAAATAATTAATGAAGAAGAATCTTCTTCCCCGCAGCCCCCGCTCCTCCCTCCCTTCCTTCCTTCCTCTTTCCTTCCTTCTTCTCTCCTCCTTTGCTTCTTTGTTTCTTTCTAAGATAGAGCCTCCTATGCCTGGTGGCCCCTGTCAATTCGAAAATGACAGCAAACAAGGAAATGGAAATAAACTCTGCGCTGAAGGACGCCCTCCCTGTGATGGACTCTGGGATCACGTGTGGCCCGTGGGGTGGTGTAGACATTGCATTTGAGATTAACCAGAGTGAGCCCCGGACTTGGCCGCAGCGGCTCGCCGGGCGCAGCCACCTGCTCGTGCCGGTCCCAACGCAGAGGCTGCCACGGCGGAGACAGACGGCAGGAGGCCTCGGCTTGGGGGCTGACACTGACCTGGGGCTGCTGGCAGGGGCTGGGTCTCCCGCTGGGTGCTGTGACCACCCACCCCAAGCCTTTCCTGAGACGGCCCCTCCTCTGCTCCGAGGGTGACGGCCCAGCTCTTCACCGCCCCGCCAGTGAGTGGTCTCTGCGCGAGCGCTTTCCTTGGCTGTGGGGAGGAAAGCCCACCCTCCGTGGATGTGGAGGCTGGAAGGGACCAGCCCAGCAGCTGGTCCATGGCGGGGGCACCTCGACCAGAGGCTTTGACCGCAAGACATTTCTCTCCTCTGAGCTCCGCGCTGCTTCCCAGGGGATAGGCCACAGCCTAAGGCACTGGTTTAAAACTGGAACCAGACGCTGTAATCTAGGAATATTTTCCCTATATTTTGTTTACATGGAAGTTTAAGAGAAATCAACAAGAAAGAAAGTGAAAACACAAATAAACTCCGTTCTGAGTCTTAAGAAGCAGCATACGGCAAGTAGGTAGATGTTTCAAAGCACCCCAAGGGTGTTATTCCTGTGCAAGGGACAGGAGCAGAAACAGCATTTCCTACAAAGCACGCTTCTTGGGACACCAGGTGATGATTCCGGAAGAAATAAACCTGAGTGTGAGCTTGTCACCCCTGGGTAGGGATTTGGATGGTGCCGCCTCGGAACATTATACTACAATCAAATGTAGCAAATTCTATAACCAGCAATTTCAAATTGTGCATTCCAAATTGATATATTCTACACAAATAAAAGGATCTGATTTTGGGCTTTGAAATCAGCCGCCTGCCTTCTGTTTGCCGTACAATGCCATCTGACTTCTTAAAAAGCTCAGTGCCTTTTTTCCCTCCTGCACCTGCTTAGCTGCAAAAGTGTCAGCATCTCCTCTCAGACGGTTCTGTGTGATGCGGGAGCTGCGATCACCTGACAGCAGCAGGGGAAGCGAGGTGCCCACGGGCCCTGCAGCGCCAGAGGTCATGCGGCCCAATGGCCCCGGGGCCTCGGCACCGCCACGCTCCCCTGACCCACCTGGGAGCCCAAGGCCAGGGATGTTGAGAGCAGAAGCTGCAGGTAGAGCAGCTATTCCTGACTGACAGGAGGGCCCGGATCCCTCCCAGGACCTAGCGTTCCTCCTGTTTATGCAAAGATTCCTCAGAAGAAATTCGCATTTGAAGTCAGCATCACAGAGTGGGGAGTAGATTACTCACGTGATCAGACCGTATCGTGAAGTACCAGTCAGATCACCAGTCTGTGTGACCTCAGGAAAGTTGCTTGAGTTCTCTGACCCTCCATTCCCCCAACATGGGTTGTTCACAGCACTTCCTTCCTAGGGTTGTGAAGACTGTACCATGAAATACATGTCCAGTTGAGGCAGGAGATAGATAGGCCCCAGGCCGAGCAGCTGCAACGGGTCTCCTGCTGACACTTCGAGATAAGGTACCAGCAGGAGCATTGGGCCCTGATTAGGTGAAAGACAAAGTGACCGCAACTTCCTTAGTCCTGTGGTCTCGGGGATTCCCCGCCTGACGCATGCGTGGAAGAGGCCCTTAGTCTTGGGGCGGGACCAAAGGAGGGAGGAGATGCCAGCCCATAATATGTCCTGCCGACCTCCCAGACACCTTCGCACTGGAATCCATCTTGGCTGAGAAGTGCGCACACCCACCAGGAAGGACCCTGAGTCAGACCAGATATGGGCACAAGCGAGATGAGTGGCCAGAGACAACCTGGAAAGCTGGCCCCATGTAAGCAACCTAAGCCGCCCCTAGTGCGTGCAGCTCACGCCGAGTACGTGTTCTCCCACACGTGCTTCACTTCTAATAAACGCTGTCTCTATTTCACGATCTCGGTCTTTCTACTGAACTCCTTCTCCAAAGAGGACAAGGACCGAGGTCCTTCTTCCAGCCATTCCACCGCCAGAACCAGAGTACTCGGAACAGTGCCCGGCACAAAGGTGAGCTGCTGCCGCTAGGACCACTGTCCCCCGTTATCATCACAGGCACCTTTCCGTAAGAGATTATATGTTGTAGAGACCTCAGCCTTAGTCCAAATCCTTCTTTATCTCCTGTCTCCGTCAAAATTGATTTACTAAATATTTTAATCTGCAGTGTCTAGTACATGCTGGGTGCTCAGAAATATCTGTTAAATGCTGAATGAACGCGCAAGCATGAGTGCCTGAAAATACAGTAAAAATAAAGATTACATTCTCGAAGGACAAGGTTGTGCACTTCAGCGACCTAGGGAGGCCTAAGCGACAGCTGTTTTGATGGGAAGTGATAGCTCTCGGGTCTCCCCACCCCGTTCTCCGGGGCGGGAACAGCCCTGCCGAGTGAACTGCAGGGGATGGACTGGAGCCATGGAGGCCTGGTGACACCGCAGACCCCAGGTCCACCTCACGCCAGAGGTGTGAGCACGTCTGCAGGGGTAATCGTGGAAATGGGACACTGACATTTCAATGTTAGTAAGGGAGCAGTTATTTGTGATTTTAGTAGTATTACAAATCACTTGCTTCCAAAATAACATTTTTGAATGCTTTCTCTGCCCCTTTCCAAAAATGTAGAAAATATAAGGCAGTACTTATGATACCCTAGTAGGGGGTCACATCTGTCTCCTGCTGCCCCCGCTTCCAGAAATACTGCTTATTTTTATGGTTACACCTTTTTGCTTATTTGAATTCCGGCAGAGTGCCTTTGAGTTCCAGAGAACCTTGCCTGCCTGAGCTAAAGTACAGAGCTATTCGATGACTTCTATTCCGGAATGATGTGTGAGCAAAGTATAACTATTTCCTCTCCTGTAGCTCTGATAGTTACATACAAGGATTTATGTTTAAAAATATTATCCCCCAAGGGTAAATCTTTGCCACGGGGGAGAGTTTCCGGGCCTGGAGTGGGTCGTGGAAATCTTCAATGTGTGCGTTCGTGAGGAAAGGTCGTATCTGACTTTAAAAGTCTTTCCTGTGTCACAGGCCCCCCTGAGTCAATATGCGGTGGGTGGGATCAACTGAATTGATCCCACGTCCAGGGATCCCTAGCAGATGTTTTTTTTTTTTTTTTTTTTTTGCGGTATGCAGGCCTCTCACTGTTGTGGTCTCTCCCATTGCGGAGCACAGGCTCCGGACGCGCAGGCTCAGTGGCCATGGCTCACGGGCCCAGCCACTCCGCAGCATGTGGGATCTTCCCAGACCGGGGCACGAACCCACGTCCCCTGCATTGGCAGGCGGACTCTCAACCACTGCGCCATCAGGGAAGCCCCCTAGCAGATGTTTTGTAAATCAGCTTCTGGGGAGGAAGGCGGGCTTACAGAGATGCCTTCTCCTTCCCTTCCCCATGAGTGGTGGCCACGCTGCTCTTTCTAGATTAGAAGCTGCCACTGGGGGGCAGTGAAAATGGAAGGGGGGCACCCCAACCCTGGCGGCAGTAGCATGGCCGCTACATGGAGACTTCAGACCCAGACTGTCGTGCTGCTCCGAGGCCAGCGGGGCTCTGTCTGGGGGCTGCTACAGTGTGTCCGTAAGATTCCGGGAGAGCAGGCGCCATCCAGGTCCACAGAGCAGCTTCGCCAGGTGCGTGTTAGAAACGCACATTCTCGGGCCATACCCCCGACCCACTGAATCAGAGACTATGGTGGTCCAGCCCGGCTGCCGTGTTTCAACGAGCCCTGCAGGGAAATCGCATGCACGCTCAGGTGTGCGCACTTTCATTCATCTCCTTTCAGTGAGGAAAGCTTTCGTTTTGTTTCATTTAAATAATTATGTGGAGGGGAGGGGCTGGGGTCGCCGGGGGAAGGTCCCCCCGACCCT
This sequence comes from Lagenorhynchus albirostris, assembly GCF_949774975.1. Classification (NCBI taxonomy): domain Eukaryota; kingdom Metazoa; phylum Chordata; class Mammalia; order Artiodactyla; family Delphinidae; genus Lagenorhynchus; species Lagenorhynchus albirostris. The sequence goes on along the minus strand of NC_083112.1, from coordinate 77,467,222 downwards.
CACTCCAGTGACGCCTGCTCTGGGCTGCCGGCTGGGTCTGCCTGTCTTCTCTCAGCCGTGCCTCTACCTGCCTTCCTCTGTGGGTCACATGCAAGACACAGGTGGTTCTGGTTTTTCCTGATCTTTCTATGCAACCCACAGGGGAGGACTCAAATCTTTAGCATCAAGAAGTCAAGGGAAGCCAAGATCCGCCCAGAAGGCTTTTATGGCATATGTTCAGCTGCCGAAGTGTCACACGAGGCTACATGTTCACGAGAGGAAGATAACGATTAGTCATTCAAGGCCAAATGCGCGGCTAAGGCTCCCCCTTCTAGCTCATCTGAAAGTGTCCCCAGGCTTGCCAGAGAAGGTGGGTTGCTATGGTGATGTAGGAGCTGAGACAGAATTTGGAAAAGGATTATAAAATGTTCCAAGAGAAGAAAGGCTTCTTACTATTTAAAAACACTCGGTCTGAGTATAGGCAGGTGTCTTTCGCTGCCTGTTTCCCATAACGTAGCTGTCCTCGTGACACAAATCAAAATTTCCTAATTTTTAAGACAAAGCCGTATCTTATTTTACAACGTAACTCAGGACCCCAAAAGATCAAAACCACAGAAACAAAGATCTTTCTCCTAGCACATCCCTCACTGCGAGCTAACTCCTGACACAATTTCGCTGTCTGCACATGTATTTGAGAAACTGATTTAACGGATGCGATTTGCTGACTGCTGTTGCAGACGCCCAAGGTCTGGGCTGCTCTGGGCCTCATGCGTCACAGAGGATAGTAGGATCGCAGTGTTTCCAAGGACTGTCACTCAATAAGCATGAAATTACGTTTAGTCACAAATATAATGTAAATGAATGTAATCAGGTAATTAGAATGTGTAAGTGGCGTGATATTTGCAACACGGAGCAGTGCGCTTATAATGTTGTGTAAAATTATGTTAAAAACTCTTATTGAACTTTGTAATAAAAAGGCAGTGTTCAGAGAAAGCAGATGATTTTAAAGTTCAACATCTTGATCGCTTCAACATTTCATTTATGAAATGCTGTGTTTAGCCAATACTTTTAACAATTTGCTAAATATGTTTTGTAAAAATCAAACAATTTCATAGTTAGTGGAGTGCTAAAAAAGCCCTGGGATCCATTCTCCTGGCTGCATATAGCTCGAACAGCTGAAACCATTTTAAGAAGATGCTTCATTATAAATCATTGAAAATAGGAATTCACAACAGAAATGCTGACACAATCCTTTCTTCCAAATGAGGGCCTGAAGTACCACCGGATTCCTGATGTGACCGATGACAGGATCTGACGTGCCTGCTCGGGCAGAAGTGACGCAGACAGCTCTGCTCGGCGAGGGCCGTCTGTGCGGCGCGATCTGGTTGCTTCCGAGTGAAGTGACCCAACAGGGGCCGCACCCGCTTTTCCAAGTGTGTCTGTGTAAACAGCCTGATGTTGTGCGGTGGCTTTCAAGGTGCTTCCAGGAGCTCGGGGCTGTCCTGGGGCCCCTGGTCTGCAGCAGCCCTGAGTCCCTCAGTCAGAGCACCTGTGCCCCCATCTGCTCATCTGGGGAAAGAGTGCTGATGCAACCTTTGGGAATTCGCTGGTATTTGGCGGAAGCAGCACCAGGTTAGCGCAGGATCGGGGCCAACGCTGGGCTGATGAAGGTAGGACTGGGGGTCCTCGGAGAGGACAGGGGCTGAGCACACCCCGAAGGGAGACAGGCTGGTCGGCACAGCCAGGAAGAAGCAGATGCTGCAGCCCGGCTGGGACGTGGAGGCCCGCAGGGCAGAGCAGAGTCGCTGAAGGTCCAAGGCTACGACCCTCTGTGTGTCTCTGTATCTTGAATTCAGAGAAAACCACACAGGATGAGGTATTAACACAAGCTGACTATACATGAAGTCATAGTTTTTCTGATAATCATGAGGTAAGTCTCCAAATGATTCGGTTCTCCTCCTTTGGGGTGTTTGAAGTTGACTTTCCTACCCCCTGGGAGTTAGGGATGGCCACGTGACTTGTTTTGGTCACTGTAGTTGAGTAGAGGGGGATGTGTGTATTTAACGCCTGTGTGTGAACCCACTTTCCCTTCCCAGTTGTAGTGGTTGTAAGCCCACATTGAGGACCCCCTAACCAAGTGCCCTGCGTGCCTGTGATGAGACCCCCAGCCCTGCCCCCGGTCCAGCCTGAACGTGAAGTCCTCCTGTGTAGGTGCTGAGACTCGAGCTGTTTGTTACGACAGCTTAACAGCCTCCCTGACTAATGCAGATGGTGCATCTGGTGCTGAGGGACCCGACAAGGAGAACTGGATTTTCTAATTACCGTGTGTGACGCACATTTGCAATAAATTGCGTAAGCTGCATTCTGTAGCTTCAATACACAATGTATTAGAAGACAAATCCAGTGCAACTATGTAAACATATGCTACACAAATTTAAACGTCATCTTAAAAATGGAAGAGTGGGCACAGAGGTTTTCAAAAGTGTTAGTAGCATATGAACAAGGAAGTTGAAAGACCCTTGGGCAGTCCTGGTCTGGAGAATCAAGAACCAGGAGCACAGGCCCAAAGCTGTTTTGGGGGGAACTGTGCCCCCAAAGTCCCCACTCCCAGTGCCTCAGAGGGTGACCTTATTTGGAAACAGGGTCATTGCAGACATAGTTAAGATGAGGTCGTGCTGGAGTAGGTGGCCTGTGATCCAATGTGACAGGTGCCCTTAGACACCCAGAGTCTGGTTCTGAGGCCAAGACCCTTCTGCCTGGTCAGGTCCCTTATGTGTCCTGGGGAAGCTGGCCCGCGTATGACTAGACAACCATTTCTGTGTAACTCACATTCCCATAAAAAGGCAAAAAGACCTGCCCATGTTGACTCAGTACGTGCTCAGTCAAGGCGGGAGCCTTGGGTTCCCTTGGGAGTTCTTGGGCTCCACGGACGGTAACCCCACACAAGTCCGTTAGCGTTTAGGAAGGGAGCCTCTGGGGCTGATCGGCCTTCGCGTTGGATTAACAACAATACAAATGCGCAGGCTCCACGCGCAGTTAGCAGGACCCGTGAGGGGCCTGAAGCCCTGGTGGGTGGAGATATCAGCCGGGGGCCAGAGGCAGGGGCTCCTTGGCAGGACCCGTGAGGCTGCCACCATGCATTAAGTGCTTCCCTTAGTCTTTATGCTTCTTATGCCCAGGACCCCGGGGCCCCAAGAAGCAAAGCCTGTTCCTAACATCACAGCCTGGTGAGCGGGGTCGGGACTCACCTTGACCCCCGAGCCCCCATGATAACACCAGGCCACACTGTCTCCCCGGAAGCAGTGGAGACTACCCGTTAACAGGAGAACGGAAGAGGGGCAGCCTGCGCCCGCCTCGGGGGACAGGGCCCCACGGGGGGAAGGAATCGGGGAGCTGTTCCAGGCAGGAGGCGCTGCTGGGCCTGCACGTCCCGGCCGGGCCGAGGGGCCTCCGACAGCAGCCAGCTTTGTTCCCACCGTCCATCCTCAGCTGCGGGTGGTGCCCTCGGCCCAGGTCTGGTTTCAGCAGGTGCCGGGGCTGCGGGCACGGAAACAGAGGCGCATTCATCGTAACGCGCGGCTGCCCAGCGCCGCCCATGCAAGTGCAGCCAGGCCTCCCCGTCCGCTTGGGTGCGGTCCTGCCGGGCACAATGATTTATTCATGTCTCCACGAAGATGAGTATCATGTGGGCTCATTATATGATGGATTTCAGCTCCTCTGAATGATCGCGCTGCCGCGTGGGACTCGCCGGAGGCTCGGGCCCTGGGAACAGACACCTAACACCGAGGCTTCGTGGGAACCCTGTCCCCGGGGCGCCCGCCTGGGCGGCTGGGAGGTGCACCGGCGAGGCCTGGGCCTGGCTCTGAGCGTCCGGCCGCAGGGAGACCCGGTCTCGTGGGACTCCAGCGACAGAAGGCATCTCCCGCCTCTCTGGAGGCCCTGCTCTCGGCTCGGCCAGGCCTGCGTCTCCGCTGATGGACAGTGGGGAGGGCGCCGGGGGCAGGGGGAGAGGCAGGGCCACTGCTCTGAGGTGGCACGGCTGTGGCCCAGGAGGGTCTGCACAGGAGCTGGTCCCGAGGAGGGAAGGGGACCCTCAGGACGGGCAGTGTGAGGTGCTGGCGGGGGAAAGGCCCGAGTCAGATGCTTGGGGTCGTGGAGCTCACGATGCGCTCAGCGGGGAAAGGGACCGGGAAACCGTGCCTCCGGAGCTTTTAAACAGTTAACAAACAGGACAGGAAGCATTTATCAAAACAAGATTCTCCAATGTGCCCAAGGGCACTTGGTGAACAGAGTGAGTCAGCCAAGGAGGCGGGGGTGGGGGTGGGGCGGCAGGATAACACTCCCGTGCTGTGGGGCAGCACGAAGAGATTTCTGCTCAGAAACCGGTGAGCCCGGCAGCCGCGCAGGGCGGGGACAGGCCCCCTTGGCAGGGGCGCGGTTCTGTCCCCTCCCCCCTTGTCTGCTTCACTCACACTGTGGGAACCGTGACCCCGCCCTGAGGGCTGCTGTGATGGTAAAGACCCCCAGGGCGGGGCCAGGTGCGCGTGGTGCCCCAGCAGTGGCGCTGTCATTGTCACGAGGGCAGGGCGCCAGGTGGAGGCCTGGCTGAGTCGTTCATGTGTGTTCCGTCCAGGAGAACCCCGTCCCCTGTCCCTGCAAACGGCCTCAGGGCTCCGTCAGCGCAGTGAGCGGGGGCCTGACAGCTGGTCCTCAAAAGCCATCAGGCCTGCAGACGTTCTAAGTGGCCCCAAACGTGCAGCAACCCTGGTTAATCTGTTTGTGGATTTTCCAACACTGATAAGCTAGGAGTTCTTAAGCGCCTCTTGGGAGTTGCCCCAAGCACACACCACCCTGAACATGAAAGAAACAGAGCGTAGAGTCAGCTTGCACGGGATTTAGATAATTTCACTCTCAAACGGAGTCTAAATGTCTTTGCTGGTTTGCCATTGAGCTCCCTGTGGGTTTTTAAAAATGTCTCCCATAGGTGTCTGGTTTTATTCCCAGGTGCTAATTTATTTGTAAGGCTTACCTTCTTATCAAACTGGACAAACGACGTCCTCAGTGTTCTATAAATTCACAAATGGGAAATGTGATGGTTGACCGTAATTCTACGATGCAGCCAGGTCGCTACATGAGAGTGTTGGGTGGACACAGGGTCCTCAGAGGTGCTGCGTGGGCAGCGCAGGAGCCCAGTTCCCTGACGTGAGGGGTCTGACGTGGGGTCAGATCCACTGGGGAGGCCTCCTCCAGCCCAGCCAGGCCCAGGACCGCTGGGAGGGAACGGAGCCAGAGAGACCCTCGCGCTTGGTGACAACGGGCAGGGATGCTCGGGCCGGGGGCGCCGGCGGTTACGTGTCGGGTCCAGGCTGCCTCTGCTTGCACGTCCCTGCTGCTCCTACCGCCACGCGTGTCAGCCGGGCTGGGAGTGCGACGGGAGCGCGGGGCTCCCTCCTGGTTCCCCACAAGAGGACAGGAAGGTACCATCCGAACCAGCTTCGCTGCTGGCAGGGCTGGGACTCCTGAAACCAGGCCGAATCGATTTCCCGTCTAACTGTGTACGTCTATACCTCCGTCTTAGTCCCGCAAGATATAAGTTTACGATGGCTTTTGCGTAGATACAAAGGGAAAAATCAGTGCGAGGAAAACGAGCCAAAGGGGAAAAGAGAAAAAAATTAAAAACCCGATAAAGCCAGAACTCCAGTAAATATACCAAGCTGCACGGTGAGGACCAAGGCCCTTGCTGGAAGCAGGTCACAGGCCTACTTCCAAGCTTTCTAGCAACTCCTACAGAGGGAGGCCAGATCAAATCCATCAGTAAAATAAAAACAGGCCACTTGCCTGGGAGAAATACTCATATTTTAGTCCTAAATCCAGAACTATGGCTCCTGAAGGTTCTTATGAAGGCGGTAATGAGCGACGTCCTCCACATCATTACTGTAAATACACAGCTCATGGCTGTGTCATGAGAAAGACACGGACACCCACAGGGACATTCAGGAAAATCACCCGTCCCGAAGCGCCGACGTGACATGGCTCAGGTAGGAGGTCAGTCCAAGGCCACAGCGAAGAGGTCTCCCCCATGGACAGTAAGGGCGGTGGGTCGGGAGGGGCTCTGCTGCAGCTGGACGTGGCTGTCATGGGTCTGCGGGCCGTGGTAGGGGCGAGGGTGCTAAGCCCGTTCTGAAGGTTGAGGAGCCGATCGGAACACGAGCTCAGAGTTACCTCCACCCACGTGGTCCACAGGTAGGACCCTCTTACGTGGCTGCGTCCTGCCCCAGAACTCAGTGGAGGGCCGCTTGTTTCCTGAAGACGAGCTTGGCCCGGGAACATCTCCCAGCAAGAGTGATTCGACGTTCACCTTGGCCATGAGACACACAGTGAGGCACAGCGGGGCCGGGGGATCTATGTTCTCCAAGTCGAGCGCATGACACAACAGAAGCCCAGGGAACTCTGAACGCCAACGAACTGCTGGGGAGGGGGGCGTGCGACAGCCACAAGCTCGGACTCGGCTTTGGGGGCGGAGGGTGGTGCCCCTTCTGGCAGCGGTGAGGCCGCGGGGCTGCTGTCAGGTGGACCCGAGCCCTGGACACCTGGGCAGGGCCGCATGCTCTCACCCACACGTTCGCCTTTCTATCGCAGGGGCCCATCTCAACCCCAGCAATGTACCCAGTCATTGGAGGGGAACTGAAAAACTTTGCCCTTTTAAACATTTCCCTTGGAAACTATCATCTACAGAACGGCTGCCCTCTGACCCCAGCTCCAGAGTCGCGGTCCAGAGGCCCATACGAGGCCCCACAGCCCCACAGCCCGTGTGCCCCCGTCCTGCAGGGGAAGACTCGGCCAGCAGCTGGAGAAACCCATTTCCTTGGTCTGTGTGCTCGGTGGCCCTGGTGGCCCCAAACTAGCCCTACAAAGTCAGGAGGGTGTAAACCGGGACAGCTGTTTCTGTTTGTTTTCCTACTTAGAGTGACCGTGATCTAGCCGCGTCCTCCTTCCTGCCTGTGCTCTGAAGGGTGGCTACACAGAGCGTGGGGAGCAGGTGGAGAGGTGACCCTGCAGAGGAGGGGGAGCCCCCTGGAGACAGGCCTGAGCCCTTCCTAACCCACGGTTCTGTCCTGACGGCAGGCTTGCTATCAGAGTCGGGGCAGCAGGAGGACGGGGTATGTCTGCACGAGGGCAGCTAACCCCGGGCCTCTCTCCACTTCCCCAGAGTGAGTCATAGAAAGTGGATCCTGAAAAGGGGCTGAGAAATCCTCTTTCAATCCCACAGGGGCCCCCGTGGGATTGGGCCTCTAGACCCCTTTTTCCATGGAGGGCGCTCCCATCCCTTATATCGCCCCCCATCCCCGTCCTGGGGCACACTGCTGGGCTTCCTGCTGCCGTAATAAAAACAACCAGGAGGCAGGGCGTATGGGGATGTATGTATACATAGAGCTGATTCACTGTTATACAGCAGAAACTAACACAACACTGTAAAGCAATTATACTCCAATGAAGATGTTAAAAAGAAAACAAAAAAAAAAACAAACAGAAAAGAGAGGGAAGAGAAGCGGTGGGGAAGAAAAAGATGCATTTTTTCAATCATAAAAAGAGTTGAATCAAGAGAAAGAATTGCAAGGAATAAAGCAAACATCGCAACGAGACGTAAACATCTCAGTGAAGTTAAAAGGTCAAACAGGTAAATGTAAAAATCAGTGATAAAAGGCCAGAGCCAGTGAGCTGAAGAGTTTAGAACGTAAGAGCTAAAACAACGAAAAGGTGGCGGAGAGAGGCCAGGAGAGGAGACTGCGAACCCGCAGGCGGCTGAGGGGCTGGAGTGAGACGTGGGTAATATTTATAGAATATTTAGAGGAAAACACTTTTAAAAGAAAAGAAGGCAATTAATTTGGAGATGAATAGGAGAAAGATCAGGACAGACAAGGAACAGGAGACCAGACGGCGGGGCCCAGGGTCTTTACCAATCTGGGGGGTCTGGCAGCCCTTGGGGGGGCGTGTGCTCCCTCTGATGCAGAGGTGGCTCTGGGGACAGAAGCTGGGGAAGCAGAAGGGCACAGGCCTGCTCGGTCCCTCTGCCTCCTTCCCAGAGGATGCTGCCCTCTCGGGTCTCTGTTGGGAGGGGACGGCACCCATCGGCGCCCACTCAGGACTCAGTCGTGCTGGGGGGTGTCCGCGCACAGCTTCCGGGCTGTCCTGGAGGCGCACACCAGGCCAGTGTTCTCACCCCACCTTCTCCCTGATCAGATAGAGCAAACATAGGTGACATATTTTCTAGCTTTTTCTAAGTGCATCCAGTCTAATTTCCCAATCTTACAGATTTCATATTCCAACCCTTGTGACCTAAATAACTGAAGAACTGGTAAGCTGTACTAAGCAGGTGTTCACTTTTAGCTCAAATCAAACCAACAAGTTCATATCAGATGCCCAACAGGCAATACTCTGTTTTTGGTGAAGTCCACAGAAGCTCCCTGGAGTCGAAATGTGTCTTCACCTGTAAAGGTGAGACAGCAACCTGCCCAGTTCCCCCACAGGTCACGCTGAGCAGCTGGGAGGTGATTTTGTGTAAAAGCCTGTGTCTGGTTACAGGGACGTGCCCTGACCATCAGGAATCATCACTGTTGCTGAGGCGGCAGCTGTCATAACAGAATGCACAGCTTCTACAGAAGGACCACAGAAGAGGGAGGAAAATGCCCTAAAACCTTCATAGAGAAAAGGAGCATTTTATTCTCAAATTACTGCTGCTGGCAGCAAGAAGCTTCGTATAAATTACAGTTCAACTTCCCAGGCGGTGTTCCCACCACGGCACTGTGTGTTTAGTGCATAATTGCTGCGCTGAGATGGGCAGGTCACCCAGTCAGGGACCTGGCTGTGAAGAATGAACTTGGCTGGGAGCCTGGGTGGGACTGTGGGGAGGGGAGATGAAGGAGAGGAGGAGGAGGGGGAGGGGGAGGAGAGGGGAAGGAGGGGAGGGGGAGGGGGAGGGGTAGGAGGAAGAAGGGGAGAAGGGGAGGGGAGGGGGGAGGAGGGAGAGTAGGAGGTGGAGGGGAAGGAGGGGAAGGAGGGGGTAGGAGGGGGAGCAGGAGGGGGGAGACACGGAAGCGAAGAGGAGACACAGATGGGGGAAGCTGTGACCACCACATTCTATGTGGCGTGGGTGGGGTGGCTGAAGGGGCCGGCTCTCCCTGCAGAGCCGAAGGAGCCTCCCTGGCAGCTCCTCTGCCCCCAAGGGTATTACAGAGTACAGCCCTGCGTATGCAGATCCCTGCAGTGGGGCGCCTGGGTCTGATCAAGGGGTTACTGAGTATAGAGGTTTGCAGAGCAAGTTCCTGGGGAATCAGTTTGCTGCAATTTCCAACCCACTTTCAATGCTCATGGCAGCGTAGTCCCCCCGAACCTTCAGTGAGGGGCCATCGGATCTGGTCAGACACCCGAGAGGCAGCGATGAGGGGGCAGGAGCTGGGTGCCACGGAGGGCGGGGCCCTGTCTTAACACACACCTGTGTGTGACAGCCTCCTAAGAACCAAGAGGCCAGGAGTACGAAGTCTGCGAAACAACCAGTTTACCCTTCGCCAGAAAGACTGGAGGAGGAAGAAGATGGAAGGCAAGATGTTGGCTAAACATCTGGGGATCAGGGTGTAGGAAGGACAGGGCTGAGTGTCCAGGAAGTTAGAGTCTAAGCTCAGGGGGACACGGAGGAATCCATGCAGAATTCCACAAGCACGCTCGATCCCGGAGGCCCTAATGATTCCCCTCGTGTGGGGTGGGTCCTAAGCCCACACCCTGAGCCTTGCTGGCGCTGTTCAAGGCTGCAACACAGCATTACCAACGTTGCCCTTCCGGTGTGTGATCCCAGGATGTGCAGCCTCTCCTGGCACCCTCTCAGCCGGGCCCCGATGCCACAGAGACCCTATGAATGGTACCACCGTACTGGCCGAGGGGACACCAAAACTGACGGCGCCGTTCTCAGACCGCGATTCAGAATAAGATCATCTCTAAGCTGACGTAGAGCATCTCACTCTGAATCAGATTAGAAGGGAACGGTGTGTAGGCACTAGGTAAAAACCCAACGCCGAACGGAGAGGTTGCCGAGCTAGAAACGTTCGGAACCAAACGACAAGGCAGACGTACAAAGGAAGGTGCCCACGCCTGGTTCTCCCCTCCTCAGGCTGGGGGTCCAGCCACAGTCCAGCCCGCGCTCACCGAGGCCCTTCTCCCGATGGGAACGGACAAGGTCAAGGGTCACTACCTGTGCCCACATACAAGCGTCCTCAGGCCCCCACTGGATGGGGCTGTGGCAGACGCCAGCGCAGTCGCGTATGGCAGGCCAGGGGGTTTCCTGGTCATCCACCGTGATCCGGGAAAAGCCGGGCGTGGTTGGCTGCCGTGTTCCATTGGGTTTTACTATTGTTTAGGTGCTGTAAGGCCAGCGGGTCAGGAGCCAACTGCCACCGAAAAGCGTGCAGGGCCGCGTGGGGGCGCCAGGGCGCTCAGAGGGCAGAGGGAGGGGAGGCGTGGGCAGAAGCGTTTCCTGCGGTCTCCAGGGAGCGACCCGGCGAGGCAGGGCGGGCAGGCTTAGGACCGGCTGGTGTGAGTAACTCCAGAGGGGTCCGGGGTGCAGGGCTGCCCCCAGCTGTCTGCCTGTCAGACCTGCCCCAGCGGACTAGGGCAGGCGGACAGTGGCTCCCCCAGGAGTGAGAGCTGAGAGAGGAGCTGGAGGCGGGGGTTTAATCAGCCCCTCAAGACGGGGAGCTGACCAGCCCCCAGCCAGCACCTCACCGTTGGGTCAAGACACCATTGAAAAAACTCTATTACCTGCTGAGAAATCAGAAGACCTGGTTGGTTTACTCCTCAAAAAGAATGTGTGTGTGTATGTGCACGTACATCTATGTGTCAAATAAATACAGTGTGTACATCTTGTATTTCATATGTGTGTTTCTCATACTGTGTATTATATAATAGTTATGTATAGAGTGAGAACATTCTCTGTAGACATGTATATGGAGAGAACGCTCTCTCTCTACATATACAGAAAGCATATTTTATATACGATATATATTTTGTGTATGATTCACATGTAATACAAAGCACGAGAAATGTCTGTAAAATGGTTTATGCCCTCCTGTGAGACGGGATGGACCCTTGCCACTTCGTGAGACTGAAGGTGTCTCCATCTCAGAGCAGACTGGGAGGTCCTCCCTGACATCTCTGGGCCGCGACGAGGGGCCGGTCCTCTGCCCAGGAGGCAGCGCTGGACGGCTCTGCTGAGTTCGTCCTCCGGCCCTGAGACATGGCGGCGTGACTTCACCCTTCCAACTTCTGAAAGGACCCCTACGAGCGGGGCTCAGAACCAGGACAAGGGTCTTTACTACCCAATTTCATCTGAGGTAGAAAATGGAGGGGACTTTGCTGATAAAAAAAGACTTCCGTTTTTTAAACTGGCATTCGACGCTTGGAGGTGGAGCGCCCTCCGCCTCGCGGGCCAGTCAGGCCGGGTGCTAAGGAGAAGGACGGCCTCCGACCGCACCAGCACTCTCCCCGACGCGGTCCCCACAAGGAAGGAGCCTGGAGTAGCTCCTGAGGACGCTGTCGGGGGCGGTGTCTGCGTGGAGCCCAGGAGACCGTGAAGTCATTAACCCCAGCCTGGCGGGATGCCTCGTCGGGCCCTGCAGGCCCCTCAGCCGCTCAGCACAGAGAAAGGCCCGCGACAGTCATTCCGGCGCTAAGGAGGGTAGCTTCCTGGGGTCAAGGGCGGCCTCACTAAGCGGGCGAGGGCTGCCTTCAAGACACTACTTGTCCCTTGATAAGGCAGGGCTGAGGCCCCCGGCAGGAGCCCCGCGGACAGAATGCGTGTGGGCAGTGGGTGGAGCTGGAGCTCAGGCCCCGGCTCCCCCAGGGGTCCCACCCCCGTCCCAGAGCTCCCGTCCCATCTGCGCCCCCGGAGCCTGTCCCTCTCAGGCGCTGGCTCAGGCACTCCCTGCATCCCCCGCCCCCCGGCCAGAGGAGACGGTGACGACGTAGGGTCTGGACCCACCGCAAGCCCAAGGATGGGATCTGCAGAGGAGACGCGCTCAGCCTGACCCACCACGTGCTGCCCCTCCCTGGAGACCCCGGAGCCGCCTTCCCCTCACCACTGTCTCCTGCGGGGCACCCCGGGGTCCCGGCTCCGGGGGCACGGTGCACACAGAGCAAGGGGCTCCCTGTGTCCCTGGGTGAGGCCACCACCCAGTCTGCACTTTCTGTGCCAGGGGCCACTTGTCAACTCCCCAGTGACTGACGTCAGGAAAGTCCTCTCCCTTCGGGGGAGTCTCCTGTTCTCTTGCTCTGGTGCAGGGACGCATCCAAACCAGAGGGGCTCTTCCCTTAGAATTTCTAGTGAGAAACAGGGTGAAGAACCAGGCACCCACCCATGCCTTCTCGATAACTTCTTCTCAAAGCCACGAAGCAAGGGTGACGTCTTATGCCTCCAGCTCCATTTGCACGTGGCTGCACCTGCGCCTGTAGCTGGGATCAGTTTAAAGAACACTTATGGGGCACCATCTGTATGCACCACGGCAGCTCTAAGAGCTAAGAAGGTGGCTGCCTGTCCTGAGGGCTTACAACCTAGCAGAAGAGGTAGATCTAGTGCCCTAAGGCTAGCACCATGCGGACCAGGGCTCCTGGGGGGACTAGCCAGCGCTTCGGGAAGCGGGGCGGGGTGGGAGAGGAGGGGAAGGAGGTAACGTAGGAGGTTGGCCTCGAGAGTCCAGTAGGGGTTTGTACACCAGCTGGGCAACGGACGCCTTCTGATCGATTGAGCAGGAGGGGCCCGGTGTTGGAATATCTAAGATTTGAAGCAACGCTTCCCATCTCGAGTTGGAATGTGGACTCCAAAGCATTTCCATTTTCCTGCATAAATCCCTGGAGAGCCAGAGACGGGCTCGGTGCTCACCAAACACTTCCCGTCTCCACCCTGGGCCTCGGACGGCCTTTGTCTCCCAGCCGCCCCGTGGCCCAGGCACCCTGCAGACGGGGCTCCGGCCGGTGGGCCCTGGACAGCTGCACAGGGCAGGACCCGCCTCACCCGGGAGAGCCACATACTGGACTGCGGGAGGAGGGCAAAACCGAGCTGTTGCGACGTCAAGCCACTGCAACACTGGGGCTGCTGCTAAGCTCTCCACTTACATGCCTGTGCGCCGGCCGGCAGTCAGAAAGACGGCGGTAAGGAGCGGGGAGAAGGCAGACCCCGAACCACAGCCCTGCCTCTTTCCTGCCCTGCAGTGTCTGCACCTGGGAACCTGCTGTGGACCAGAGAGCAGACTGCGGGAGACAGACGTGTGGCTCCCACCTGGGCCGCAGGAAGGACACCCCTCTCTGGACTCACGGAGGTGGGGGGCTGGCTGTTTGCTGGCTGAAGGGTGGAGCTGATGGAGGATAAGCCTTAATGAGCAGGCTTCCGAGAGCGGCAGCGTCGTGTTATCCAGATGGGATGAGGCTTCCAGTGGAACCCACAGAAGAGCGGACGCCTCCACATTCCAACAGTGGAAAATGCTGACCCCTAACACATTCCACTTCCGCGGCCCGTCCACTGTGTCGGCAGCAGGGCCCAGCTCCCCGCGGGCCCGCGTCAGTGCAGAGGGGATTTCACAGCGGCGGTGGCCGATGCGGGGCGGCGAGGACGGCGGTGCAGGCAGGGCCGCGGCCGGAGATGGCGGGCTCCGCGGGCTCCCGGCGGGAAGAGGGCTGGGGGCGTGGCCTGATCACGCTGCCCCCAGGTGCGCGTTGGGGCATCATTTCCAAACACTGTAGGAAACAGGGCTAAGTTCCCACAGACACACGCAGAGACGGGCTGTAAAGCCTGCGGTCCCCTGACTGCTGCGGAAAAGATCCTCTCCTCTTTCAACAGCAGCCATCGGTAGACTTTTTCAGGACCAACCCTGTTCCCACGCAGGTTATTTGACTTGGAGTCTCTGTCGTGCCTTTAATCGCATTGTTTCAGATCAGCTGTTTTACTCCCAAACTTTCTCCTGGGGGGCGAACGGCACCGAAACGGTCGTTGGCCGGACGGGCGCCCGTTCTAGGCCCCGCCTTCTCCGTCCTGTCCCGGGCCGCGGTCTCGCTGGCACCTCCCGCTCTCTGCTCCCAGGGTCCAGGCGGGTCCTTTCCACTCCTGCCCCCCCCATGCCCTCCCCACTCAGGTGCCATCAGTCCTGCCGTTTCCCCAGCAACACGCGGAGGGTCTCAAGATACTTCATCGCATTCGCACACCGAACACTACCCGTCACATTCATGGTTTCTCTGCCGTCCTATTAACCTGGATTTTGTAACCCAACCAGCAGGAAATTCCGTTTTCCATGAATCGCTCTAAAGCTAGCACAGCCCTTCCCGAACTCGGGGACCCGGCATTTGGTCAGTGGCTCATACAAAGTCCGCCAGGGCTCACAAATCTGCAGAAGACACACCGCTAGGAGGGACACGTGCTGAGCCCAGGGTCAGACGCGAGGGCTACCCGCTGAAAAACACCGCTAGGAGAGACACGTCCTGAGCCCAGGGTCAGACGCGAGGGCTACCCGCTGAAAAACACCGCTAGGAGAGACACGTGCTGAGCCCAGGGTCAGACGCGAGGGCTACCCGCTGAAAAACACCGCTAGGAGGGACACGTGCTGAGCCCAGGGTCAGACGCGAGGGCTACCCGCTGAAAAACACCGCTAGGAGGGACACGTCCTGAGCCCAGGGTCAGACGCGAGGGCTACCCGCTGAAAAACACCGCTAGGAGGGACACGTGCTGAGCCCAGGGTCAGACGCGAGGGCTACCCGCTGAAAAACACCGCAAGTATGCTCACCGTAAACATCATACCACCGAGAGTAAAGAGACGTGATTTGCTAAGAGTGTGGGTAGCTGGCACGTATATGCGTTGAGGTCCACTTGGAAGCCTCCAGCCGGGGCTCCATGACTCTATTCACCCTCTTTCAACGCAGGGCCTGCCTGAACAAATCTCAAGGTGACCGAGACAGGATCACTAACACAGGCGTGACTGATGACAAAATCAAGACTCAAAATCCTCACGACGGGTGGGAGCCTGGCCTGGACCTTGGAGAGCTGAGCACCTCGCAAGAGCTGATGTGCAATCCTCCTTCCCCACTCTGCACTCAGTGACGGCACGTCAGTGGCTGGAACTCGGCAGTGCATGGACCCGGGTGCATCGATACGGATGCACGCATGTGGATACACGGACATGGGTGCCTGAACGTGAATGCATAGACATGGATGCACGGAAACCATGGAAACGGGTGCACTATAGAGCAGGGCTCCCCCCACCCCACCAAGAGCCGGTTGCAAGGCACTCACCAATCACGCCGCCGACTAAAACCTTCTATATCCTTAATGCAAGGGAGCTGTTTAACCGGTTCTGGTTCTCATTTGAAATTCCTATAGGACGGCCTGTCCCACAACTGACTTTGAGATCTGATGTGTCTGGGCGCCTCGCCTTGTCCCTGTAGGTCTGCTGAAGTGACAACATGTCCGGCAGCTCTGGAGCAATGCCACCCATCCTGCTTCTCCCCTCCCCAAGCCAGCACTTGACACTTTGAACCCAAAGCTGCACCTTGTCCCTATTCCTCTCAATGACTTTCTGCTGGTTCTCTAGAATGTTCCATCCCTTATCAGCTTTATGGTCTCAGGGAGTCACATAACCTTCCCAAGCCTCATCAGAATCATTACTTATAAATGTGAATAATAATATAATTTCAAATTATGGTTGGGAGGGTAAAATGACACACAAATATAAAAATGATTTGTGTTTAGTAGTTACCTGTGGTTTTTAGAGTTAACTAATCAATTTCCCCTAAAATACATTAGAGTATCACATAAAATTCAAAGGTGAGAGACAGCGTAAATAAAATACAGTTCAAGATTCTGACAAATGAAGTTTATCTGAAAAGCCATTAAAAATTTAGACCAAATGGGTTGATAAGTGTCTTAGCGCAGGCAGAAATGATAATTTATAGATAGCTGTAGAGAGAGTTTACCTGGTGGAGCCTGTTATAAAGTTTGCTAGCACCTTAAGCACAGGTATGGTAGGGTTTGGACTGGCCTTGACTCTCGGGGCCTGTGATGATGTAATGATGGTGGTGATGACGCCAGCTGACGTTTATTAAGCGTCTACTATGTAAACCATAGGTAGTAGACACTCTGATTCCTACTTGATACGCATTTTCTCGTTTAATCGTCATAACTTACTGTAATTGTTGTGCAGTAAGGAACTGGCCTGGTTTTGTCCCGGGTGCCTGCGAGGTGACACGAGTGTCTCTGTTACGCACATTGGCCCCTGGATGAGGATGATGTGACACGGGAGCCGGGGGGGGCTACGCCCACAAAGCTGACCGCGTGATGTCAGCCCGAACTCTGACCTCTCCGAGAGGAGGGTGGCTGAGACCCTCCAGAGGGTTGAGTTCAATCGTGCCTATGTAGAGACCCAGTAAAAACTCTGGACAAGGGCTTCCCTGGTGGCGCAGTGGTTGAGAGTCCGCCTGCCGATGCAGGGGACACGGGTTCGTGCCCCGGTCCGGGAAGATCCCACATGCCACAGAGAGGCTGGGCCTGTGCGCCATGGCCGCTGAGCCTGCGCGTCCGGAGCCTGTGCTCCGCAACGGGAGAGGCCACGACAGTGAGAGGCCCGCGTTCCGCAAAAAAAACCCACAAAACTCTGGACAAGACCACATCCACGTGCCAGGAGGGTGATGCCCCCAATTCCACGGGAGACGGCCCTGGGGCCACCCACACCTCGCCAGGGCTCCTCTTCCTTTGGCCGGTCCTGATTCGTGTCCTTGATAATGAAATGATAATGGTAGAAACAGCACTCCTGAGTTCTGTGAGTCACTGCACTGAAGAGGTCACGGGACGCCGCGATTTACAGCGAGTGGTCAGAAGTGCGGTGGCCTGAGGACCCCGGGCTCGGGGCTTGCGTCTGGAGCGCACTGCCGCCCACCAGCTGGAGCCCAAGCTGATGAGAAAGCAGAGACCGGGGAGGCCAGCCAGTGAGCACCAGACCCCCTTTGAGTGTGTGACACGGCTGACCCGAGTCCACACTGCGGGGACGCGTGTGTTCTGGGAAAGTGGCATCGCCTCCAGACCATACTGGGCGTGCAGACCAGGAAAAGGCTGAGACGGGAGCTCTCCACACGAGGACACAGCCCAGCGGTGGGAGAAGGTTCACACTTGCTTGGCGACCAAGCGCCTCTTTAGCTGAAGGTGCAGGGGCGCACAGGCCAAATTAGCTGAGGTTTCCCACCTCATCTCCAAATAATAAAAACGGACGGTCTCAGTGGACACAGGAACGTTCAAGACAAAATATATATACAACAAGCTGGCAGAGAGGTCCCATTTGGGGTGCAGGAGAGCTTCGGGGGCGACCGCACATGCAGGTTTTTGATCTTTTCCCCCTTCTGCTCCTACAAGTGTGTTTCCTGAGCTGCCTGGTGGCCCCATATGGGTTTGCTCGTGCTGCGCTGAGTGAAAGGATTTGTTTATTTTTATTCTCACCCCATTGATATAGGCAGGTGCGTACATTGAGCTTTAACTCAAAAAGTGCCCACGGATGCGACTGACACGCTTTAACCCGGGGACTGAACAGAAATATTGCCACGGCTGATCTGCCCGCTCCTGAACCGCTTATTACAGCCCCGGAGAACCTGGCATTAAGCGGCTCTTTGAGCCTCATCCAGGCATAATGCGCGCCTCGGCTGAAAGGCTGGCACGGGAAGGAGATGCACACGTGTAATCACAGCCATTACCGGAGCCGTCAGGGCAGCCAAACCTGCACTTTCCGCCGTCAGCTGCAAGCAGCTCGCTGAAAGGACCGATCAGACACCAGGCCTGGCCCTCGGAGCGCATCCAACGGCAGAGGGACCCGAGAGTAGCCACTCCCGCAGGGGACGGGGCCGCTCAGCGTTGGTCCGAAAAGGTCGGCGTTTCAGGGGACGCCGAGGATGCGGTGTCGGAAAGCTGTCGCCACTCACTAGCCCCTCCCGGGCGAGCCCCTGCAGGAAGGGGACGTGGCCCCCAGCCCTCCCTCGGGAGCGTGACCCCCGAGTCTGGGGCCCCAGGGCCTCCAGTCACCGCCTGGTCCTTTCCGTGGGGCTGCAGCCCCAGCCCTGCTGTCCGGAACTCACCGAAAAGGCCCCAGGACGTTCACGCCTGGAGAGAAGAGGTGCCCTTCAGGTAACAGAGGTGGACCAGGCAGCTTTGGCTCCCCTGTCTTTATGGGAAAGCCCAGGCCCAGTGACTCCTGAGTCTGTGGATGGGACGTGGCCTGGATCAGACACTGTGCGGGCTGGACTTCACACTCACCCCAGAGGCACGGGGTGCAGCCCTGCGAGAGTGACTTGACCCTTTCAGGGCGATGCCCTAGACGGAGGTGACCTATCCCCTCCTGCTTGAAGGAGGACGTCTCTCTAGACAGCTGTTTGCCAGACAGTGTCCCACAGGCCGCTGTCCAGAGAAGCTGAAGATTTCTGAGCGCCGGGCTGACGTGGGGTCAGAACGGGTGCGTTTTTACATAAGGCATCCGTGAGCGGTGGAAATAAAAAACAAGCCCTAATGGCAGCTCTGGATTTAACCAGTTAAGAAGGAAAACCCCATAATAACGATGGTGGCCACTTGGACAGATCAGTTAGCGTAGCAAGAGCAGCCTGGCCGTGGCGCAGCCCCTCACAGGTGATTAGCGGGGTGGAGGGGGCACGGGGGAGGGATGTTAATGGATTTTATTATGTTTGCAGTATTTGCTCACCTTGGCCCCAAACTGCATCTCACATATGCCATCTTCTCTCCTTTTTCATTCTTTCCCTTGCAGAACGGGACATGAGCTTTTGAATGCTTTTGTCTGCCTCTGTCAAAGGCCGTCAAAGCGGACACCTGCACTTGGATGTTAACCACAGGGTGTGTGGCGGGGTTTCCGGCGGGGCGGCAGCATGAAGCCGGTTGGTCGGTGTGGCTCAGCCTGCGTCCCGAGGTTCTCCCAGAGCCTTCAGTGATCCTCCTGTGCGCTTGAGGGTCCAGAGCTCTTGAATGACCCAGCGGATGGGATGAGGGGCCCTGGTCAGCCCCAGGGCAGTCAGCAACCTCGTGCCAGCCCTGTGCCTCGTGGTCAGTGGGGATTTGTCCAAAGATTCCCACGTGAAAGCCAGCTCTTTCCTGTCTGAAACTGTCCAGCTTTCAGTTTTAAATCCAGCAAATGCATCTATGGGAATTACCTTTTTATATGCCTGTCTGGCTTTGGGGATGTGATTTTTATATTATTTAAAATGTAGGCTTAGGAAGACGAATCCCGACATCGTAGAATTAGTCTCTGCCTTCAAGGCACTGGCGTCCCCAGGACTCCTGCGCCCACCTGGGTGTGCCCTGCTGAGGCTCCGAGAGGTTCCGAGAAGTGAGGGCTTTGGCTGCTGTCACCCAGCTGGCAAGTTTCAGTGCCTCTGACCGCACCTTCCTGGAGGTTGGCTCTGGAGCCGGGACTCTGAGTCACTGTGGTTTATGGCTTTCAAGTCGGAGCATTGCCTTCTCTGCCAGAACGTGTGGGAGAAGCCATGTTAGGCTGTTTCTACCCAGCATGAAACGACTTCTTCTTTCATGAAGCCTAGGAGCCCTTGGAGAGAAGGCGCACCCCACGGGAACAGCCACTGGGCCCAGGCCGCCTTCCCCTCGGTCCTCCTAGCTCTCCCGGGCTGCTCTGTAAAGCCCTCAGCCCCGGCCCCCGTCCTTCCTCTTCCTTCCCTGTGCTCACCGTCTGCTCTCCGCTGCCAGCCACGCACGCTGCTTCCTCCATCCCCACCGGGCCTCGCCAGTCCGCTGCCGACCCTCTCCTTCTCCCCAGGGCTCTGGGGCGCTGGCCTCCTGGCTCCCCCGGGTGGGTGCCTCCTGGGTGGCCACTTCTCCCCCCACGCCCTGGCTGTCACAGCCCCTTCGCCCTCAGGGCTGAGTGCCCACCCCGGATCTCCCCCCTCCACAGACCCCGAGGCCGCCCGCCGTGCTCTTGGTGCAATTACCCACGTGGATGCCGCTACCCCGTGAGAGCGACGCCCTGTGCTGCGGGCCCCCGGGACGTCCACCTGCCCTCTGGACACCCACGTAGACGCCATGGAGCCATGCCGGCAGGTCCCAAGAGCCGGCTCTGACCCAGCTGGACCCCCCAGAGCTTTCCTACTCGCCTGCCTCTAACCTCCTACTTTCAGGGATCGCCGTGTCTTGTTACTTTTATCCGCCGAATTCCTCTTGCAGGCAGCTCCTTCTATGCATCTCCTCCCTCATCAGGACGCAGGGATCACTGCCCCCCCCCCCCCGCCAGGGCAGGGACCAGCCCCCGTGCCGTAGACTTGGTTACGGGAGTCGCAGGAGATGCTCAGCACGGGCACCACAGTGCGCACACAGAGGCGGCTCAGACAACAACCAGCTCTCTGCCTGCAGCTGGGGGCGGGGCTGCGGGCACCCAGGGGCGGCACTACTGCCAGGTGGGCACGGTCATCACTGGCAGTTCCCGTTGAGGAAACAGGCACAGAGAGGGGCAAGGGTCTGCCCTGAGTGCTAGGGAGTGCCCATCGGACCCCAGAACCCGGGCTCCACACCGCTCTGGACGTCAGGACGCCCGGGACGCAGGGTGCAGGTGTCACCATGCGCTGGTCTCAGCATCCTCGTGGGCTCTGGGCATCCGACTTTAGCCGACTAAGGCCCACCTGGGCCCCCGGCGCCAGACGGGGACCTGCTTCCGCCCAAGTTGACTGTTCACTAATCATGCTCCCCTTTCCTCCTCCAGATTCCAAATGCCGAAAGGGGTGGGTATGTGGGAGAAACAGAAATGAAGCAGGGAGGGTCCTGCCCCCCCCCCGTGAAGGGGCTGCTCTCTGGCTGTTCTGAGGACCCTGTGTAAACAAGTCCCTTCCCCAAGCGGTGCACGAGTCTGACGGCGGTGGCTAAAAATAACGACCCTCGTTAGCACATTCAAAGCAGTGGCTCCATCACCCACGACCAGCTGAAGGCTGGGCTGGCGGCGGGGCCTGGGGCGCCTTCCTCCCCCGTGGCTCCCGGGAGCTCAGGACCTGCTTTCTCCCAGGGGCACCGGCTGCCCTCCGCGGTGGGAACATGTTGCTATTCTAATTGCGCTGGTAATTAGAGCTCAGGACTTTGAACCTCCACCAAGGAGACAGCCCTCTGCAGGGAGTCAAATGATGCGAGGCTAGGCCTGAAGCTCTGCTGCTGGCTGGAGCCTGCCTGTCGCTCCTGTGAAGGTTCTTTAAAACCTATGTATTGATTTGTTTGTTTGTTTTGTCCTGCTTTGCCATAAACTCCTGGTGTCCGATCGCTGCTCCGCTCCGTGTACCCTGAGCCTGGGGCGGAGAGCTCCTCTCCCTCAGGGACGGAGCTGGTGGCCCACGAGCTCTGACGCTGCTCTAGCCCCCTGACGCCTGGCCCCGAGGAATGAACGAGGCAAAGACACCGAGCGGGGTGCATGGGTGGGTTTGCCTCCTGAGGGCTCCGCTTCCCTGTGTGCATCTGGATACGGGTGAGTCTCAGATTTGGCAACAAATTCTTTCCTATCCAAACTTTCAGAAATAAAATGAGCCATGTGGTCCGGCTGACTTACAAAGTGATTTCCACAAGATGAACCGTAGCTCTGACTACACGCCAGAGGAAACCCTCTCAAACCTTGCATGTGTCACAAGAATGAATTAGTCCGCATCCAGGCCCGAGTCTACGTGGGTATTTCAGGCTGCGAACGAACTGTGGAAAGCTCTGGGCACAGAAATCCAATGTCCTGCCGTCACCGTTGAAACTTCCACTGACAGCATCCCAACAGCTCAGTGCTGTGTGGGCACCTTGGTGACAGAAATGACAGAGGCCTCGGCCCCCCAGTGGTGGCACATGTGCCCACACATGTCCCTTGAATACTGGGATGCCTGTGTCAACCACTGTGAGCCACGTACAACCTGGACTCAAGGGATGACTAAGGGGTCTTGTCCCCTGTCTTAAAGTCCTTATTCCGCTGAGAAAATAATAACTCATATTGAAGATTATGACATTATGTCCATTTTCTGTAAGACCTAAGCTATTTAAGGTTCTTTGGGCAAACCTTTTAAAAGAAACAAAAGCTTCCAAAAATGCTTCTGGACTGAAGGAATGAACAATCCTACAGTTGGAAAAATTAACCTGAAAATAAGAACTGCACCTAGCTAAACACAGGTGAGAGACTGAACCCTGACTAGAACAGTGAGAACACTCAGCCTGGCCCCTCAGCAAAGACATGGAGACACACTGATTCCAGGCATCTAAGGAAACTTTTGTCTAATGGTGAGCTGACCACTGAGCGAACTGAGCAAAGACCTCAGTGGTCACACATGACATAAAACATGGACTTGACAGAATTAGTTCAGGGAATTTACTAAACAAACGGCAACATCAACAAACGCTGAGGGGAGAGAATCTGATTCCCAGAGTTGACGTGTTGTATTACATAAAATGTCCAGTTTTCAACAAAAAATTATGAGACGTGCAGAAAAACTAGAAAGTATGGTTAATAAACAGGGGAAAAGTAATCAACAGAAGCTGTCCCTGAGGAAGCCCAGACACTGGACTTTCCAAGGCTTTAGACCAGCTATTTAAAATATGTTCAGGGCTTCCCTGGTGGCGCAGTGGTTGAGAGTCCGCCTGCCGATGCAGGGGACACGGGTTCATGCCCCGGTCCGGGAAGATCCCACATGACGTGGAGCAGCTGGGCCCGTGAGCCATGGCCGCTGAGCCTGCACGTCTGGAGCCTGTGCTCCACAACGGGAGAGGCCACAGCAGTGAGAGGCCCGCGTACCGTAAAAAAAAAAAGAAAATGTTCAGTGGACTAAACAGAAGTATGAGGACAGTGTCTCACCCAACAGAAAATATCAGAGGGAGAAATTACTTTAAAAAAAAAAAAAAAGAACCAAATAGAAATTCTGGAGTTGAAAACTACAATAATTAAAATTTAAAAATTCATTAGAAATGCTTAACAGTAGATTTGAGCAGGGAAAACAGCCAATGAACTCAAAGATGTATCAATTGAGATTATGCATTCTGAGAAACAGAGCAGAGAGAATGAAGAAAAATAAAGACAGCCTCAAAAACCTCACAGAGGCCACTAACATATACATAACGCAAGTCTCAGAACGAGGGAAGAAATGGAAAGGGGCAGAAAGAATATGTGAAGAAATAATGGCAGAAACCTTCCCAAACAGAATGAAGACATTAATCTATACATCCAAGGAGCTCATCAAATTCCAAGTAAGATAAACTCAAAGAGATTCACACACCGATACACACCCTGCAGAAAGACGGAGAACCATGACAGCAGGAAGGTAGCAGTGACTCATCACACAGAAGGACTCTGCCTAAGGTAACAGCTGGTTTCTCATCAGAAACCATGGAGACAGAAGGCAGTGGGAGGACATTTCCAAACTGCTGATAGAAAAACCCTGGTCAACCAAGAATTCTATATACCGCAAAACTATCCTTTAAAATGAAGGAGAGATAAACAAACACCAAGAGAGTTTGTTGCTAGCAGACCGGCCCTACAAGAAATACTAGAGTTCTTTGGACTAAAATGCAAGGATTTTAGATGCAACTCAAATACACACAACGGCATAAAAACACCAGTAAAGGTAGCTACATAGATAAATATAAAAGACTATAAGAGCATGTTTTTAACTCTTTTTTTCCTATCTGGTTTAAAAGAAAATAGCATAAACAATTATAAATCTGTGGTGATGGAAGATGTAAATCCTACCTCATCAGGAATTACATAAAATATGAATGGATTAAACACTCTAGTCAAAAGGCAGAGATCAGCAGAATAGACAAAAATAACATGATCCAACTCTGTGCTGTTTGCAAGAGATATACTTTATATCCAAAGACACAAGTAAGCTGAAACTAAAAGGACAGAAAAAGGTACACCATGGAAACAGTAACCAAAAAAGCAGTGGAGTGGTTACACTACTATCAGACAAAATAGGGTGTAAGATAAAGTTGTTACTAGACGCAAAGTAGGATACTTTATAATGATAGAAGTGTCAATCTATCAAGAAGATATAAATAATATGCACCAAAAACAAGAGAATAAATTAAAGGAAGCAGTAGCTGATAGAACTGAAGAGAAAAAAGTTAATAATAGTCAGAGATTACAACTCCCCACTTTCAATAATGGATAGAACAACTGGACAAAAGATTGATAAAGAAATAATAGACTTGAACAATACTATAAGCCAACCAGACTTACCCAACATCTATGGAACACTGCACCCAACAATGGCCGGACAGACATTCTTCTCAAGTGAACATGGAACATTCTCCAGTACATACAACATGTTTGGCCATAGATTTCAATAAAGTCTCAATACATTTAAAAGGATTAAAATCATAAAGAGTATGTTTTCTGATCACAACGGAATGAAACTAGACATCAGTATCAGAAGGAAATCTGGGGATTCACAAACATGTGGAAACTAATCGACACTCACCTAAATAATCAACCAAAGAAGAAATCATAAGGGAAATTAGGAAATACTTTGAGAAGAATGAAAACAAAAACACAACATACTAAAACTTATGGGATATTCCTGAGGAACCGTTTTCCAGAGTGGCTGCAATACTTTCCATTCTCACCAGTGAAATATTAAGTTTCCAGTTTCCCCACATCTTCGTCAACACTTGTTATTACCTGGCTTTTTTTTTATACCCACCTAGAGGATGGGAGTGGTATTTCACTGTGGATTTGATTTGCATTTCTCTGATGACTAATGATGTTGAGTATGTCTCCAGGTGCTTATTGGTCATTTGTATGTCTTCTTTGGAGAAATTCTATTCAGATCCTTTGCTCATTCTTTAATTAGGTTATTTGTCTTTTTATTGTTGCGTTACAAGAGCACTTTACATATTTGGTCACTAGACCCTTATCAGATATATAATTTGAAAATCTTTTCTTCCATTCTGTAGGTTACCTTTTCACTTTCTTGGCATTGTCCTTTGAACCACAAAAGTTTCTTTATTAGAATCTCTCCGACGATATCAAGGTTGGTGGGGATGCAGAGCAATTGGAACTCTTATACGTTGCTGGTGGGAATGTAAGATGGTTCAGCCCAGTTGGAAAATGGCTCAGCAGTTTCTAATTATGTTAAACGCACACTCACCATGTGACCCAGCAGGTCCACTCCTGGGTATTTATCCAAGTGAAATGAAAACATACATTTTACATAAGGACCTATACACTAACGTTTACAGTAGCTCTACTCATAATTGCCAAATAGTAGAAACCACCCAGATGTTCTCCATCTGGGGAACGGGTAACAAAGTGTGATTTCACATACAAGGGAGCCCTAAAGAGCACAAATGGACCAGACAACGTGAATGGATCTCAAGAGCTTCGTGGGGATGAAAGCAGTCAGTCTCAAAAGGTTGCAGGTTGTACTATTCCCTTTACTCAGAAAAAGGGAAAGCGATGGGGATGGAGGATAGATCAATACCTGCCAGGGAGGAAGGGTGAGGTGAGTTTGTGACCTCAAAGCTGTAGCTCAAGACAATTTTGAGGGTGATGAAGCCTTTCTGTATCTTGACTGTGGCTGTGACTCCAAGGGCTCTAGACATTGGTCAAGACGCACATATCTTTATGCCCAGAAGAGTGAGTTTTACCAAATGTACATTAAAAATAAATTTTTTAAAAACTAAGAAAGAGAAAATATTCGGAGATGAACAGTGACCTAGCGATCAACAAATTGTTCAAACACTTAATTATTTTTCTTAGGCTATCTCACTCATTAAGATGTTATCTCGTCACTGGCAGTAATCAGCTGTTATTAATCTGCGAGGGCCTGAATCTAATGTACTGGCTGCCCCGAGCAGGTACCAGTGTGCTGAATGAACTTTATTGTTCTTCTTGATTAGTTTTGACCCCCACGGTTTCTTGATGTCTGCAGTGATTATATTTGATCTCATGATGAACCTATACATGTAAGGAAGTTGGTGCGCATTTTTAACTGGAGATAATAGTGTCGATGTGGTTTGTACTTATTCTATTGTGTCGTCAGAGTCTCTTTCCATTGATTCATGTTGTTGTTGTTATTATTACATACAATATCATGAGGTTACTTTTCTAGATGTGATGCTATCTTTATGGAATCTGCTATGATTTGGACTATACTACTTTTCATTGCTGTCTGAGTTATACGGTGTCTGTAAGCTCTCATGGTCCCTTTGTTTTGCCAGCACTAAGTAGATCCTGCGTAAGAACCATTTTCATGTTGCCATTGCAATAAGCTGATTTCACAGACGTAGGAACTGCTGTGCTTGGAGACACTTTATAGATATTAGCATGAACATGTAACAGCATGTATCTTCGCCAACGTCCGTGATCATAGGAGACACTTTATAGATATTAGCATGGACATGTAACAGCACGTATCTTCACCAACGTCAGTGATCATAGCACACTGGCTGTCTCTCATTGGCTGAAGCATTTTGTTCCCCGATCTCCAACTCTCTGGACAGAAGAACTTATGTAGGGCTGCTTCTGAGTGCCAGGTGGTAGCAGGGCAGCATCACCTGTCTCCGGGCGTCAGTGAGAGTCTCATGATGGGGAACCGGTGCTGCTGGATCATCTCTGTGACGGCTGAACATCCGTGTTCCCCTAAAATCTGTAGAGTGCAGCTCTAAACTCCAGACGGTATCTGGAGGCTTTGAGAGGTGATCAGGTTTAGATGAGGTCGTGAGAGTGATGCCCCCATGACGAGATTTGTGCCCTTAGAAGAGAAAGAAGATCTCTCTCTGCACACACTGGAGAGAAGGCTGTGACGGACACAGCGAGAAGGTGGTGTCTGCAAGCCCGGAAGAGGTTCTCACCAGGAACTGAATGTACTGGCCCCTTGATCTTGGACTCCCAGCCTCCAGAACTGTGAGCAGCAAAGGTTGTTTAAGCCACATGGTCTACGGTGTTTTGTTACATCACCCCGAACAGACCAAGTGAATAGTATAGAGTACGTGGGGGTGAGGTGGGAGTCTGTGTTTGCTCTGCTGCCAGAAACCCGTGTTTTCGCAGGTGAGCCCACCTGGGCTCTTGCAGGGGGTGGGGGGCGTGGAGCGCCCCCGTGGACGCAGGCAGGCGGAAGGCAGAGGGGCATCTGCAGTCGTTGTGAGGCTAAGATGCCTGTGACGGGGCAGAGCTGAGCACAAATGTGACCCTGAGGCTGCCGTCCCGGGAGGGCTGATGGCTGGGTGGCTTCAGTGGCAGGAGCTGCCCAGATGCTCAGCTCTGAGCTCCAGAGTAATCCGCAAACGTCCCAGGTAAACGCCGACATCCTCCCCCAGGTCGCTCTGCAGTTCCCTTTGTCCTGCTGCACAAGGGGCCGCATCCTTGGGAGCTCGGGGCTTGGGCCTGGGCCTCGGGTCCCCGCCCTGCTCTGGTGGGGGCTCCACCCCCTACATACATCAGTCACAGAGTGATGTGGCCCAGGCCAGGGTGATGGGCCAATGATAGAGACCAAATCGTGATCCAGGGCAGTCTTGTTTAGCCTTTGAAATGTTAGAAAACGTATTTTTCTGAATTTGAATCCATCACAAGCCCCGTCACTCCCTAGGACCTTGAGTTGGTCCTCCTTCACCCTGACTGCATTTCAGTCTAAGACGCCTTTAGACTGTAGGACACAATAAATTATGTACCTTTATGAATAGAAAAATAGATTATGACACACTATGGATCATAGAGTGTGTCTGGTTTTCATGTGGACTCAGATGTAAAAAAAAAAAGAAAAAGCGTCTTAGAAGTAATGAGATGCAGGCTTGGCTGGCTGAGCCCCGGTCATCCTTTTGGTTTGTGATCCCCGCTCGGGGGCTGCAGATGTTGGGACCCTGGCTCCAGGCAGAGACTGCCTGCAGTTCCCCAGACGGCATCACCTGGCCCGCACAGTACCGTGTTCATGGGTGGCAAAGAAGAGACATCTTTTAGGAAGTGGAAGCCATGTCCGATTCTCCTGAATTTCAAGGAAAGAATACTTCATGGAACTGCTAGTGTGTCTTGAATTTTAAGTTGTGGGAATTTCACCCTCTGAAAAACCAGGGATGCTCCACAGGGCAGAGGCGTGTGTGGGGGACTGACCAGAAGCCCCTGGGGCCCTTTGCAAATGACAGAGTCACCCGCTGCAAGCGACACCGATGTGCGTCCTCAACTGGACCCAAAGCTGCTGCCCTCAGGTCAGTTCTGACATGTCCCAAGAGATCAGACATGGCAGGCAAGCGGACCAAGCACCCCCGCAGGGCTTTAGTTGTTTCATTTTAAAAATGATGATCTCCCTGCTAAATCCACGGCCGCTTGTTCTGTGATCTTCTCACCGGGCTGGCGCGTGGCCCCGGCCGTCCCTTCCCTCTCCATTTCCAGGCCCCAGAGCTACGGCCCTAACACTTCCAACCATGTCTACGGTTGCGGTTCCTACGTTTTACTGTGAAACCTTGACTCTCTTCCGTAAGCCAGCCTGGATGGGCTGCTGCCTCTGGGTACGGTGAGCGCTACCTGCCCAGCTGCCGTCTTGTCCCCCAGGGGCTGCTCTTCTGCTCCCAGGACAGGTGGTGCCCTTGTCCTTCATGCAATCAACCAAATTAGAGAACTGAGCCATCCTTGATTCTTCCCTGTCCTTAATCCCACACGTTCAACTATCACCAACTATGCTGTGAATGTGAACCCCAAAGAGCTTTCTAATCCAGAGATGGGCCCACGAACTCCCTGAAACTGTAGGTCCTCTCGTTGTATGCTACGATGTTGCAGGTTTTAGGAAGTATGTGGTTGTGTGTGTGTGTGTGCGCACACACACAATTTTTTCTTTTCTGGTGAGAGGATGTTTTAGTGTAGTTTTTGGTAGATTAGACAGACTACCAAAGGATCTATAACCATGCTTAAGCATTTGGACCACGTATCATTGAGCCAGCCTTGCTTATACAGAAGGAGTTATCATTTACGACCAGTGATCATTTTCTCTGATTTTTGTGGACACTCTTCTCTTGGCTGGAAATCCTTTTTCGATGCTCACCCATCTTTTCTGGGCCTTCCCTCAATGGCTGTTGTCATGTGTCCTTTGGGCGCCTCCCCCGACCCCTCGCAGACATAGCTGTCGCCTTCTCAGGGTAGGAACACCAGACACTGTCCATCTGGAAAGGTCATACATGCAGGTAGAGGAGGGAAGCTGTAGCATTTCTACAGCTGCAAAAAAACCCAAAAGTAAGCCTTCTGATGAGGCTGGAAAATAAATGCCTAATCCGTGTAAAGTTGCCAAAAAAAGAGAAAAGCAAATTGCGCCAAAGAGAAAAGAGCAGGAATGTGATGAAAACTGAGGTTTGAAGGTGACGATTCTGTGCCACTCTCCGGTGGCGTCCGCTGAGGCTCTCAGAGGAGACTCTGCCTTTGCGGGAGCTTTGGCTGGTCTTTGACCCGCGGGCTCCGATTCTGTCTGGCCCGGAGTGAGTGACAGGGTACATGCATCAGAAGTCATCAAAAGATGTGTCTCCCAGGGCCCTGGGGCTCCAGCCTCGTCGGGCTCAGGAGAAGGTGGGAGGCACGGTTGCTGGCGGTGACTCCTCGCCTCCCCTTTGTCCTCACCCTCGGCATGGGACTTTGTCTGTCTTCCCCCCGGAAGTGGGGTGAACTTCCCTGCCCTGTATTGAGGGCTCCATCACTTACTTGCTTTGGCCAGAGGCTGAGGGCAGATGAGAGGCAAGCGGGACTTGAAGTGAGCCTGGGTGATAAATCTGCTGCTTCTCTACCGTTGCCAAGGAGAGCACGCCCTGAGCAGCCTGAGGGCCACGAGGACAGACAGGGCCCAACCTGCGGTGATAAGCCTGGCTCCGTGGAACCCAGACAGGGTCAGCCAGTCCCCGCCCAGCCTGCATACGCATGAGTGGGGCTGGCGAGGCTGCAAACTCAGACAGGACTCGATACTGCCGTCTGGAGGTGGAATTCCTCTTCTCTAGGAAAACTCAGTCTTTGCTCTGATAGCCTTCAGCTGATGGGACGAGGACCACCAAGTTATCGAGGGTAATCTCCTTTATTTAAAGTTGGCCGATTGTAGATGTTAGCTGTAACTACAAAATGCCTTCACGGTAGCACCCAGATTTGTGTTTGATTGAACAACTCGGTACCAGGGCCTGCCTAATCATCATGGTGAGTGTAAAGGATTGTTGCTTTAAGCCACTGAGGTTGGGGTGGTTTGTTACTCAGCACTGTAGGACCAACAGCTGATGGATACATAAGATAAAAGCAAATTGGGACTGAAGGCTGTAGAACTGTGTCACTGCCACACGACACACGAGTGTTAGGATGTGATGTTTGGCTGGTGCATTTTGGGTACCTGATCTGCTCTCAGCACGCAGAGCCAGATAAAGTAAGTGCCACACTATGAAGCGGAACAGATAGCAGGGATCAGTCACTCACAGCAGTGATGACAAACAGCCCTTCGTTACAATTATCTAGTTAAAACACCATTAACAATTAATGACATACATCACAGAACTTATTGAACCCATTAAAGACTAATTTACTGGCTATAAAAATATGGCATTAAGAATTTATGGATCATTACCTTTTATCCTGGAATGAAATACTGCTGACGGAAACCTTAGAAACTGCTGAAAACAATTACTCATTAAAGCCACATGAAATTAAATGATACGGCTTAGCAAAAAAGAAAGAAAAGAACCCAAGCAAAGTTTGAAAATGTTTTTTTGAGAAGAAGCACCCACTTTGCATGACACTGAATGGATAAAGATTATATTTTCAAACAAGATTAAGATCTACAATTAAAAAATTCAAACGAAGTAATTTTAATGTGCAATAAAATCTTTTTGGAAAAATGTATTAGATCATGACTGATAAAAATTCTGATCATGATTAATCGCCGCCAGGTATTTTGGAACACTATTAAGGAGAGTGTAACAATGATAAAATTAATTAATTCCTCTAAAGGGTTTTAAAATATAATATGATGTAACAGCTGTTGCAGCTTTAAAAATGATTATTTCTTTTCCGCCCTGCAACCAAAATTTGTCAGTCAGAAATCAACCTAATTTCACTGCAATTTCCAATTTATGACTCTGTAATGAGACCGGCTTAATAGTGATGAGCCCCTTGTTTTCTAAGAGACCATATGCACGTCTGCAAATTTCCCAGCCTGGGGCACATGGCACGTGCCCGCTTCCTGCTCACGCGCGGCCCTTGGGCCTGGCCAGAGGGACACAAACCCCACAGATCGCCCGTGTTCAGATTCTGCTTCTGGCAAGTGGTCAGGCAAAACCAGCCCAAACTCTTTCTCAGAATAGTATTGAGCTGAGAGTCGATTTTTATATCAAAGAAACAGAATCATAAAGCTTAAGAGTTAGAAGAGATCAAGTCCAAAGCTCTTGATTCATAAAGAAACTGAGTCTCAGATAAGGGAAGTGAGTGGCCCAGGGTCTCACAGCCTTCGATGGCAGAAGCAGAATGAAAATCCAGGTCTGGTAAGTCCTTGTCCAGGGTTTCCATTAGAAGCACCATTTCCTGGTTCCCACGTGAAGGAGCTGCTCCTTCTGCTTCGGCGGAGTTGACCTGAGCGCCCAGCGAGGCCACACCTCCGGGCTCCTCCAGACAGTGCTAAGAGAGCTTTCAGATATTCCTCAAAGAGGAAACGCTGGCCACACCAATCACAGTCCCTCTCCTCAGGGCCTTTGGGTACCACGTACTTACGGTGCTGAGTACTGCTTTATAGCTACTTAATTTTTTTTTTTTTAAAGCCTTCTTACTGGCAAGTGACTGAAACAGTTTACCGGGCGCAGAAGTGGCAGAAAGACTCCCCACTGAGCACACACGATGTTCACCTGCACATCTGCCAGACTGAGGAGGCCTCTCCAGGCTGACTTGAGTCCTCTCCAGGAGGCAGAAGGCTGCCAGGGTTCCAGAGAGCCGCCTTCTTCAGGGCAGCCAGACAAGTCGCCTCCAGACCCTCTTACAACGTGGAAGATTGCCGTTTTGTCTGCGCCTCCTGGCATCCGAGGAAATCTGCAAGACTGCTGTCGTCAGCGGGACAATTCCGAAGGTAGTCATATAATTACGAAGCACCGGCTTTGGTTCCTTACAGATTGGCTTTACGATATCATGGAGTCTGGGGTTGGTAGATGCAAACCACTACATTTAGAATGGATAAACAACAAGGTCCTAATGGAGAGCACAGGGAACTATATTCAATCTCCTGGGATAAACCATAACGGAAAAGAATATAAGAAAAGAATGTATACGTAACTGAGCCACTTTGCTGTACAGCAGAGATTAACACAGCATTGCAAATCAACTGTTCTTCAATTTAAAAAATCAAAATGCTTTCAGATGTTAGGCACTAAGGAAAAAACCAATGTTCAGATTCTGGTTCTGGCGAGTGGTCAGGCAAACCCAGCCCAAACTCTTTGTCAGAACAGTATTGAGCTGACAGTCAATTTTTATATCAAAGAAACAATCGTAGGTTGTGTCGTGTCACCTCGTAGGTTGTGCGGCGGGGCTCCGACTCTTTCTTTCCCTCTTGTGTTTTCTACAGAAACAGAGTGCGGGGAAGGCTGCATACAATCTATAACGCTTAATGACTCGGCACGAACTTGACAACAAAGAAGTAAATTTTCTTCTAGGGGTGGAACCATTTGTTTTCACTTGGCTTTAATTTTTTCTAGACCTAATTGTGATTATTAATATGTATTCTTGCCTTGAAGGTTTCATTCCAGTTGCTGAACTAAATAAGTGCCAAATCATAAAAACAACCCAGTAAATAAAAAGCTGACAAATTCATAGCTGTCCTGAGAAGAATTATTGGGGCGCCCATATTATATATTACAACATGCGCCCAAACTAATTTATACCCAGAGGACTATTAACCGCACTTTCTGTGAAACATTCTGATTCTGTGTCTTGAAAATGTCGTCTAGTAACACGTGTTGTTGTCGAATCCCCAGGGCACCTTTCAAATGAGTTCATATTTGGGGACTGGTGGACATGATGACCTCGTGGGCGACGCTGGGAAACGAGCTGCAGAAGCTCTTCTCCGTGTCTCAAGGACGGCTCAGCGGACACGGTGGATTTAAGGCATAGGGACATGGCGGAAGCAAACCTTCATCCTCAAACCG
Organism: Lagenorhynchus albirostris; assembly: GCF_949774975.1. Taxonomy (NCBI): domain Eukaryota; kingdom Metazoa; phylum Chordata; class Mammalia; order Artiodactyla; family Delphinidae; genus Lagenorhynchus; species Lagenorhynchus albirostris. The sequence goes on along the minus strand of NC_083112.1, from coordinate 77,434,080 downwards.
AGAGGTAGGCAGAGTTACACTAGCTTGACCGTAGACCGTATTAAATCCAACGAAGTGTGTTACCACAGCTCGGGTGACTGGATTCTTTATCTTTCCAATGTTTTTCCTCAAGGAAAAGCGTGACAGCAGGTCTGGACATTTGTGATGGGCATATCCCCCGATTTTCCATTTCCTGATGCTCACACACCTCTGCATTCCCAACAGCAAGCGGTAAATTGCGTATGGCCCAAACTGAGATCACTCATTCGAGCTCCCGCTGTGTGGGCACGGGACCAAAGTCGCTTACGAAAGTGCTGTCTGGTTGAAAGCCCCCACTTTCCTGGAGCCGCCTCTTCACCTTCATCGCCAGCGCTAGCGGGTGGCATCCTTTCTGGGACGCCGTTTGTGAAGGAACACAGCGTTTAGTCAGCGATGCTCCCGGAGATGGGGGTGGAGGGGCCTCGCCCCCATGCTTTCTTTTGGGCCTTATAATGCTTGAGATTCAAACTAGCGCCTGAATAATAGCAAAACCGGATCTCTGCAGCCTTGCCCGTTATCCAGAACTGTTGTGCTCGCCTCTAAGAAGGACCCTCAAAGCACAAACTTGCCCACGCGGAGTTTGCTCAGTTCGTCCCTGGAGTCCCGGAATTAAGTGAGCCCTGAGCGAATCTCTACTACTCGGGGTGTTGAGCCTGCCCGCCCTTCCTCTAGACAGTATCTTTCGTTCTCTCCTCTTACTTTACACGTTGTCTAAGACACTGAGTTACTCAGTGTCTTAGAAACAGAAGCACCCTTAGGAGCCTTCCTTCCTGCATCAGCTCCTGGTCCCCCGTGAATCCCAAACGGGCACCTACGTTTTCACCGATGAGGAAAAACATCGCAAGAACAAAAGGAGGCAAAATGTCCAAGCATCACTGCAGCGGGCAGGATGCGTTATGAAGGGAACATGGTGGCTTTAGAGAAAACCCATCTATCTTAAGAACTTCTTCTTCTTTTCTTAACACTGTCCCATTGTCCCTAATTCCAGCAGAGTTTAATCACCTTTGATGCGTTTGCCCAGAAAGATATTTACAGGCATTCATCTCTGTCGTTAGCCTTGATAATTAGTCTTTGTACAATTCAGGGAAATCCTATCTAGCTCTTTAAATCTCTACTCATAAACCATAAATCAAGCTGTCCCACCCCCCCCTTAATCACTGCTTTCCCTTTCTCTTACAACTCCTCCCACATTCCCCGGCATCTTTCTGACTCTAACACTTTCCTCAAGAATTTACAAAGACCTGGACCCAAAGCCTCCAAGGCTGGGCTTCCAAGGGGCCGTGATGGGAAACCTGGCTCTATCCCTTCCCCTAAGGCGGCCCAACCTCCCAGTGCCAACATGGAGCCGCTTCAGCCATTTGTGTGAGTGCGTGTTGTTCGTTTTCAGTAGCTCAGATACTCCTGTCCACTCTCTCCAAAATTAAATTACATTTAAAGGTCACATCGTGACTCAAAATTCGCTTGGAGATTGTGGGATCTGCATGATGGGAGTTGGGTGGCCTTGAGCGCCCTCCCCTCTCTCCGGGCTCCCAGTTATGTCTCTTCTTTGGCTCCGTTACCTTTGGACCCTCGTGGAGCCATTGCACCCATCTTTCGTTCTCCTGCGTCTGGATCCTCCGCAGACTTCTGTCTTTTTGTTATGGGGATGACGTACAACCCATCAGAGAAGCTTCTTTTCCATTAGAATGGAATATAGCCCCACTCTGCTTGACTGGATTTGAGGGGTACTCTCAGTCTAAAAAGATTTTCAGGATATTTTAACGCTTTCACTGAATTGGGAACCGTCTGGACTCCCTTCAAGCTTTGGGAAGACATCACCTCGTTAGCTACATTGAAAAATGGAGACTGAATATCCAGTCACGGCCAGACCATAAACAAAGGTAGAACTCTGACCCACAGCCTGAGGCAAGCTGCCCGGCAACCGACCCTCTTGTGGACAGCAGCCGGCCCAGGAGGCAGCCGCTGCCTACAGGTCAGCCGGGTAGGAAGTTGGCCACTATCTCTGGTAACCATCCAGGGAGCCAGACAACACCCCGCATGGCAACAGCGCCAAGTGGCCAGGGCTTCATCAGTAACTGGCAGCTTCCCTAGCTTCCGGTCCTGCTTCCAACTCCAGACCCACCAGAGAAAGTCAGGTGTGCTCCCCTCACCCATCACACGGGACGCCGGCTCTAACTGCCCCTGGTCACCCGGGACAACAGCCTCCCTCAGGGCACCCGGGGCCCTCCCTTTTCCACCGTGATTTCTCCCTCTCTGCTGCCCTCAGTCTCCGCCACACACAGGTGATGGCGGCCCGCTCCCTGCCCCAGTGAGCTCCGAATAAACACCTGACTTGCTTTCATTTGGGTGGTGTCTCCGCTTATTCCCATGAAGCCACCTTTCTGCTTGGGCCGCTCCTACAGGCCACCGCTTGCAGGGCGGCGCGTGGATGTCGGAGTCCCTGTAACTCTAGGTGAGCAGCTCCGGACAGAAGGGGTTACACGGCTCATACCTGCCCCGCCTCAGTCACATTCCTGGACAGAAAGGGAGTTATGCCCACTTAAGCGCACAGAAGACAGAGCTACCAGGGCCCAGGCGAGAACCATTTCACTTGAACCGAACGACCGCAGTCATTCCACAAAGTACACAGACCTCCCCCCAACTTCTTTGCAGCTGATGAAACTTTTTAGGGATGTGGAGGCCGAACGACAACCCCAAGTCCGTGATTTTTTTTTTTTTTGCGGTACACGGGCCTCTCACTGTTGTGGCCTCTCCCGTTGCGGAGCACAGGCTCCGGACGCACAGGCTCAGTGGCCATGGCTCACGGGCCCAGCCGCTCCGCGGCACGTGGGATCTTCCCGGACCCGGGCACGAACCCGCGTCCCCTGCATCGGCAGGCGGACTCTCAACCACTGCACCACCAGGGAAGCCCCCAAGCCCGTGATTCTGACCAACGTGACTCCTCACCCTGCATGACAAGGACACTCCGGACCGCGACACTTTAGGCTCACAACCAGGGCGCAGATAACTGACACTTCAGATTTCCTGGGGAAACAGCAGTTAGACATGCAGATTCAAACCTGCAGCGTCTGGCTGTCTTTCGCACGAGCAGAACCCCCGGCACGCAGCCCTCACGTCGACTGGCCGTTCTTACTCTGCATGTATGGTGATAGCTCGGCCGTGGAACCTTCCACCGCAGTCAGAAGGGTCGCAATTTCAGGGCTGCGCGAAGCTCTAGAGATTGTGGAATCCAACCCGCTCGCTTCAGACGAGAAAGCTGACGGACATCCCGAGCAAACACAGCTGCTTGGTGGCGGGTCTGTGATCAGAACCCCACCCGTGGCCCTTTCCACACCACGACAGCTGCCCACGAGTTCATTCAAAGTACTTACTGGGCATTTCCCACCATGTCTGTTTCCTCTAATCCTTACTGCACTATTATTGGCAATCAGGCATCTTGAAGGAACTTGGCGGCTGTAGCTCTCTTGACCTCACACGTCACACACTGGTGTTCTCTTCGGTGCCTCGATACTCAAAGCGAGGTCCGTGGGCCAGCGGCCTTGGCGTCGCCTGGAAGCTTGTTGAAAAGGCAGACTCTTGGGAGTCATCCCAGCTCCGCTGGCCCAGAACCTGCAGAGCCACGAGGTGCCCAGGAATCGTGCGTACTACAGTTGGAGGAGTGCCGATCTAGACCATTCTTTTCTTCATTTTCTAGCAGATTTTAGAAATTCTACCTGGTCTTTCTAACCTCTAAGCACCCAGAAAGTCAGAGTAGTCTTCGTAGCAGATGGTGATGGGGAGGTACCCACGCACCAGGCACCTCTACCCAAGGACCAGGTGTGGCCAAGTGCACCCACTCCATGGGGCGCATCTCACCCGGTCAGTTCCGTCAGCACACCGGTGCCCTCTTCTCTCTCTTTGGAACGTTCCGAGGCATTCGCATGGTGAAGAACTGGAAAAATACAGAAACGTGAAGCAAGACTGAAAGCCCTTTAGCCCCTGCCCGTCTCGATCACATTCCTGGCCGCCGACACAGCAAGGATTCATCGTGTGGTGTTTCGGGAACAGTCTTCAGACACACCCATCTTGCTAGAAGCCCTAAACAAGAGCCTGGTGTGGCCAATGTTATGTGTCAACATGACGGCACGCGGGCTGCACCGGGGGCATCTGTGGCTGCGTTTCCGGGTGACGTTAGCGTTTGACTGGGGACTCGGGGAAGCGCACGCCCTTCCCAGTGTGGGTGGGCACCATCCAACCCTCTGAGGGCTTGGCCACAACCAAAGGCAGAGGAAAGAAGAATGCACCCCTCTTCTGCCCGACGACTGGAGCTGAGACGTCGGTCTTCTGCCCATGGACAGGGAATGGCTCGCAGACTGTGGGACCTCGCAGCCTCCATAATCACGAGAGCCAAGTCCTCAGAGATACGTCTCTTCATATCTCTCTACCAGCTAGCTACCTAAAGATCTTTGGGTCTTTTGCTCTGTGCCCACGTCTGGCTATAGAAAACTGTATCAATTGCCTACACTACCTGTTGACATTTTTAGTGCCTCGCTTTTCACCTGGTGGGAGACGAGCAGTGATACGTCTCTCCAGTCCGAGGCCGCCGCGGGCACAGATGTGCACATAACTAGTTGGGTATTTTGTATAAATCCTATCACGGCTTACTTTCTTGAGGCTTTCCTTTTTAACTTAAAATTATACCTTAGCATGTGAATCTTAACTGCACTTTTCAGTTGAGTTCTTCCCAATTCTAACATGTACCTATAATACCTGGGAAGGGTTCTTTCAGCGCAGGACTTTGTAACAACCAACAGATGTGTGGATTCCTCTGCTTCTCCGCACGCCGGCAGCCGCTCCCAGGGCCGCGAACCCGCCCGGTGGAGCGGGGCCAGTGGCGCAGTGACGGGGAAGGAGCGTGAGCGCCGCCAGAGCCCGCTCTGCTTCCCACCAGCTTCTCGACTTCACGCCAGTGTCTGCGTCTTTATGAGCTTCTGTCTCCTCGTCTGCACCACTGGCACCCACAGTGCAGGTACTGAGGGCCCTGCAGGAGAGGACGTATATCAAGGGTCGAGCCCCGTGGTAAGAGCCAGTTCACGTGCTCTTAACTGCTATGTGTCATGACTGGAAAACGGGCGCAGCTCTTAACCAGGCGCTGCGTCTGTCCTGGTCCTGCCGGAGGGCCTTGCTTATCTCCAGCCTCCACGCCATCCACATCTCTGTCCTGGATGGAGCAGCGAGGCATCACCTGGCTTTCCAATGACTGCCAAGAATTCTTAATCTCTTCGTGGATAACTTCTCGAAGCTTGCGTGGGGTGTACTTCTGTAGCTTCAGGTTTCCCGATTCCTCGTTCACTCTGGCGTCCGCCAGGCCGTCGGAAGGACCCCACAGGGTCTTGCTTTCGGCAGCGCCGTGGGGCTGCCCATCTCGTGGGCATTCTAGCTCAGCTCCACGCTGCTGACTCTGGGATGCTCTTAGAAAACCCTAATCATCCTGAGAATGTGCTGAACTTTCAACAAAGGATCTACAATGGTCAAGGCAAATCCACGAAGTGAGGCTCTCTGGGTGGGTGGCAGGAACGCAGGCGGCAGCCTAGACGTGGCCTGCCACCGGGGTGGCCAGTGGGCAGAACTGCCTTCCTGTCTGTCTGAGCTCGTGTGCGGCTGGATGACGGAAGGGGAGCTCTCACCCTCAGGTTTATTCTTCAGGCTGCCCACCTCAGAGTCCCCACGCAGAGTGGAATCCTGTTTGGGGTCCCCTGAGCTCCCCCAGAGAAAGCTGACCTGGAGTGTTTACACTTCTCTCCCTCAGGGGGCTCCGAGCTCCAGCGTGTCTCCCAAACACTCTGAGACGACACCGCTCAGGGGCCTCCTTCCACGCAACTTGTGGGTCTCTCACCCTTAGTGGCTAAGGTCAGCATACACTGCAGGATAAAAAGAGCCCCCACTTCTTATACTTCCCTCCCCCTGGGCTCTGGGGTTCCTCCAGCCACAACTGCCTTGGTCACTCTGAGCCCCAGGGGAGTCTCTCTAAAGCCATGAAACTTCCAGAAGCCCTCCCCAGATCCCCAGCCCCTTGGCCGCTAATATCTGCAAAGATTTCCCATTTCTTGGCCGGTGGTGTTTGTTGATCGGAAAAGGCCTTGGAGCTGAGGCCGTGCAGAACGGGGAGCTCCCCTCTGGAGCCTCCTGTCTCTCAGGACGCTGGCCCTCGTGTCTAGGCTGCCTGACAGCTCTCCATGCCTTCAAGCGTACTTTAAAACAATTTTATGATGTTCTCCTCGATGCTCTTGACGGGAAGAGCATCGAGCAGAACATAGCGTGAAGGCGGTCTGCTTCACGCTGTCCTGTCGTAAGAGGAAGCAGCAGCCCCGGAACCAAACCTTCTACCTCTCACAGAGCTATGGGTACAATGAACAGCAAACAATTTTCTTAGAAAAGGGAGAAGATGCAAGACCAGGGAACTTAAGCAGGAAGAATTTGGGCTAAATTACACTAAAAATCTCATAGTTTGAGGCACAGATGCTGGACTCCCACCTGGAACTGTTCTCTACTACGAATCGGGAGCGTCTGAAACACCCCAGCCAGAAGGCCCAGGAGCAAAGCAGCCCCACTGAAGAGGAAGCATGGGTGGGGCACCTTTTCCAGTTTCTATTCTTTCCGACGCAGAGGCGTCTTCCTAGAAAATTCGATAATCCTGCTGCAAGCAAGACGTGGGAACACGAGTAGATGAACCTAAACCCGGCTCCCTTCTGCGCCGAGTAGAGAACCTAAACCCGGCTCCCTTCTGCGCCGAGCGGCGGCTGGACAGCCACAAAGCTGCTCTGAAAACGAGCGGCTTCTGGGCACGGCTTCCGCCTCCCAGCATCTCCCTCTCCCCACAAGCGCTACGTCACCAAGCAAGTGATACAACTTTTAATCAAACGGTTTACCAGCTTGAGAGCTGGTAAATTAAATGCAATACTGATCTTAATTCCGGCCGCATTTTTTTGAGGAAAACAAAATGTTTCTCGATTAAAAGATGTTTTTAGGAAACTAGGAACAGAAGTAGATTTCTTCTAATAATGACTGACTGCATCAGACCATGAAGTCAATGGTGAGAAGAATAAAAGTGTCCTGGTGGAATCAAAGAGAAGACAGGATGTCTCCTCTCCTCAGTGTGATTTAAGGAGATGCAATGTTACCCTTATTTGCAGAAAATGTGAGTGTCTACTTAGAAACCTAGAAGAATCAAGTAAAACCTATTAGAATAAAGACAAACACATTGACTTCAAAGGTAAAATACGAATATTTCATTTATAGAAAAGAACGGAAATAGCTTTTTATTTAGTAAGAAACATGTAATTTACTATGTTAACCAGTTTTAAGGATACAGTTCAGTATGCGAATAGCTTTAATACATGAAAAGAAGTTCAACTTTACTATAATAAGAGAAAAACAAGTTGAAACTACACAGAAACCATTTTTCACTTCTGAGGCAGGCAGAGATTAAAAAGCGTGACATCGGGCATTGATGAGAAGTGGTGTGAGTGAAAACTCCCTCCACTTCACAGAAGGCAACACGGCAATAATTAGGAACAATACAGGTGTGTCTTCCCTTTGACCTAGAAATTCCACTGCCAGGAACTTCCTCAGAGATGCTCAGAAGTGTGAAAAATGATGTTATTTCCCACAAAGGCGTTTGAAATGAAAAAAGACTGGGAAGAGAATGGACTGGCTAAACACACTGTGGCAAAAACACTTGCTGAAGTTGAGTAGCAGATGCAGAAAAGAGGGCTGGAAAGGGGGCTGCTCCTACCCTAACAGCAAGAAAAAGCCCAAATTACAAATGTGACTTTTGTTCAGCCCATCAGAGTGCTAAGCTTGCAGGTCAGCTAACTGGCCTGAAATGTAAGGAAGGTCAGGCGTCTCCTAGAAGAGATGAGATGTGAGCTTCAACTCACGTGGGTCAGAGCACAGAAAGAAGAGGGGGCTCCCCAGGGGTGAGACAGGTGAGAAGAATTCAGCTGAAGTTTTAACCAAGTGCCCGAGGCTGAGTGTGGGTTAATGCAAGAGTGTAAAACCCACGGGAGTCATGGACACAGGGGACAGGCCCCGGCCCAGGCCTCTTCTCCATATACCTTCACTGGGTTCTCGTGAGGAAGACTGAGGGTAGGGGAGGGAGCCAGACAGAACCCCCCTGTGGGGTGGGCTGGAGAAGGGCAGCCCCACCTACAGCTCTGCCCCCACTACAGACAAGAGCTGCAATTCTCGGCAGGTGGGGGGGAAGCAGAGCAAACCCTGCCACTCCCACTGGGAGACAAAAAGCCACAGGGGCGGAGGGAGGGAAAAGGAAGACTCTCTACCCCTGGGTGAGGGGCAGGAAGCCATCCTGGGTCTGAACCATTAGAGACTGTCTACTTCCCAGAGAGAAGGGATTACTGAGAAAGCTCCCCTCCCAAGACCTGGAGATGCAGTGCCCACTCAAGCCTGAGTCTGCACCAGGACAACAGGGAAGGCCCTTGATTCCCCACTCGGGCTAGCAGGCACCATGCAACAAGCATGGCAGTCTGTCATGGGGAGGCGCAGGTGTGTGAAAGAGATCCACGCAGAGGCATGAGTGAACATGAGAGGCGTGACTGAGAAGAGAGAGGGCACTGAGAAAAATTCCCTGGCCACGAACCTCTAGTAAACTAGAGGAATGTGAAGCTGAGGGTGCAGTGAAGGTAACCAGAGCAACAACAAACCTCAAACGCAACTCGACTACATTGACTCAACCCTCACATTAATGGTTGAGCAAAAGAAGGGGTGTGTTCTTTTCCAGGAGTAAATAGTATTAACTCAGTATTGTTCCACACACACTGTCTCATGTTCAACCAAAACATTAAGACAATACAAAGGAAAGAAAAAGGGAAGGAAGGAAGGAAGGGAGGGAGGGAGGGAGGAAGGCAGGGAGGGAAGAAGGGAGGAAAGGAAAGAAGGAAGGAAAGGAAGGAAGAATACATACTCACTGTTAGGAAACAAATCAACAGAACCAGATTGCAAATATGACCCAAATGTCAGGACTATCAGACACTGAGAATTTAAATAACTACGATGAATACTTTAAAGACACTAGTAGAAAAGGTAAACAACATGCATGAACAGATGAGGCATTTCAGCAGAGAAATGAAAATTTTGAAAGAGAATCAGATGGAAAAAATACGGTACCGGAGTTGAAGAGGATGTTGAAATTATTAAACTCAGAAAATAAAGTACAGACAGTCAACAATTTATGACGGTTTGACTTTTGATTTTGTGACTTTACTATGCTGTGAAAGCGATACATTCAGTAGAAACTGTACTTCAAATTTTGGATTTTGCTCTTTTCCTGGAGTAGTGATGTGCCATGTGGGCCTCTCTCCCGGAGCTGCAGCAGGAGAAGCCACAGCTCCCAGTCAGCCCCGCGGTCATAAGTGTAAAACCCAGCACACTTACAGCCACCTGCACCCACACAACCAGTCTCTTTTTGGCTTTCAGCACAGGACTCAATAAATTACATGAGATATTCAACAGTTGACTATAAAAGACACTTCGTGTTAGATGATTTGCCCAGTTGTAGGCTAATGTTAAGTGTTCCAAGCATGTTTAAGGTGGGCTATGCTAAGATATGATGGTCAGTAGGTTAGGTGTATTAAATGCATTTTCAACTTATGATATTTTCAACGTATGATGGGTTCATCGAGACCTTATCATTAAGTAGAGAAAGATATATATTTTTAATGCTTGAATAAATAAAAGATATAAAAATATGAGTAAAAAGGCAGGTGCCACGAAGATTGGAAAACAACCAAACAGAACTTCTACAAGAAAATATAACAATTGAAATTAAAAACTTAATTGACAGGTTTAGAAGCCAACTAGGCTTGGGTAAGAAAGAATTAGTGAACTGCAACATAGATCTGAAGACATTATTCGGACTGCAGCACAGAGAAACAAAGAGATAGAAAATTTTAAAGAAAAATTAAAAGCCAAAGAGGCTCTCATTTAGGATGATATATATATATATATATATATATATAATCTACAATCTCAGAGGGAAAACAGAGAATAAGACTGGGTCAGGATGAATCTGAAGATATAATAGCTGAGATTTTCCAGAACTGACAGAAGATACCACCCTGCAGATGAAAGAATCCCATGATGCAAAGCATAACAAGTACAGAGAAATCCATACCTAGATACAGCATAACAAAACAAGGGGTCAGGAAAAACAAGCAAATGTCTTAAAAGCACTCACTGAGACGGGACAGACTATGTTCAAAGGAGTGACTGCCAGCTACCTCACTGGCAACAACAGATACCGGGAAATTGGAGTTCTATGTTCCATGTGCTGACAGCCAACAACCAACAACCTCAGATACTATACCCAGCAAAACTATCTTTTGAGTGCAGAGGGAAAATAAAGGCACTTTTAGAAAAACATTAGATAAGTGTTTGATGTCACACAGAAGGAACCAGTCTGAAATAAAAGATGGGCTAGAGAACACAAAGTGTGGTAAATAAGTGGAGAAACCCAAATAAACACTGATGATATTAAGGCATTAGTAATTATGTCTGACTTTAAAAAGAAAATAATAGAGGCAGGATTCAAACCATTGGCAGCAATAGTGTACAAGTCAGGATGAAAGGGAGGCAGTTAACGTGTTCTAAGCTCTAGAGGCACCAGCAGAGGGTAAAGCTATTGACTAATTCAGACAGTGATGCATTAGTTATTCTTGTGTTCATAACTATGATAACTACGAAAAGAATAGAATTGGTAACTACCACATTAGTAGAGGGAGAAAATAAAATCGGAAAAAATAGACAGTAAATCTAAAACAATCCAAGTACAAAAATAAAAAGAAACATAAAACAGGTGTGCATTAGTACTGTAATGCTGCACAACAAATTACCCCAAATGTAGCCCCTTAAAACACACACCGTCTCCCAGGTTCTCTGGGCCAGGAGTCTGGGTGTGGGCTAGCGGGGTCCTCTGCTTGAGGTCTCAGCAGGCTGAAACCATGCTGCTGGCTGGGGCTGCCACTGCATGTGAGGCTGGGGTCCTTTTCCAAGCTCCCTGCTTGTTGGGAGAACTGAGTGCCCTGAGGTTCCAGGACTGCAGCCCTGTTGCTTTCTGTGTGTTGGCTGTGATTCCCTTAGCTCCTGGGCCCATGAGCCTCCCTTCTCAGGGTCCGATGTGGGTCTTGTATACGTAACCTACTCCACTCACAGCTATACAGGCTGTGTTGAACACAGGGAGGGATCTGGGGGGACATTTAGAATAATGCCTACCACAAGGTGGGATAAACACAAAGTATAAAGTAAGGGGCCAAATACAAACTTATATCCCTCAGAAATTACAATAAAATATCATTACATCTAGGTATAAGATGAGGAAAGAGGTCTATTCCCTTCAGTTTTTCTTTTTGCATCAACTCCTTTTCTTACACATGTGACCCAGTGAAGAGTCCATACCCGTATCTTGTATTGGTCATTTTACAAATACGGAATCTGACAATTTCCATATTGTCAAATAGTTGCAAGAAATTCCAACAGATTTATGCATCACAATTTATCAAATCATTTTCCTATTGCCTTTTTACCAATTTTTGTCTATTACAAATGGATTATCATGTATATTTTCATGTATGTTATTTAGCTTTTTCTCCTTAGGAAAAATTCCTGAGAGTGGAATTAGTGGATCAAAGGTTATTTTGGTGATAGGCATTTTGGTGACTCTTAAAACATATAGGCAAAATTCCCTATTGAAAATGTTCACGCCTGCAACGATGTGTGAAGAAAGTACCAGTTTTGCTGCAACCTTGAGTGTCCTGGCAATGATCACTTTCATCAGAAAACAATTGCTTCATACTTTAAAATAATATTTTATCAACTGAACAGGAATTCATAGAACTAGAAAAATGATAAACGGTTCTCAAGACATAGGAGTTTTACTCTCCCCTTTTGGAAAAGTCAGCCATGGTCTGAGCTCCCAGAGATGTACCTGTTCTGCCCCTGTGCTCCTGACATGGGGACACCGGGCTGGGGGCTGCACTGGGGGAGCTGTGAGACTCCTCACCTCCTGCCAGAGCCTGGGCACACCCGTGTGTGTGTGTGTGTGTGCACGCGCACGCGCGGGGGAACCTCGTCTCCACACCCTTCCAGCCGGATAGCACCAGAGGAGCCCTGAGGCACGCCTTGGAGACCACCCCCTCCCGCGCCCGCAGCATTCACTTTTTCAGGAAAAAGCCACCAGTTGGGTTGGATCTGCAACCCTGTCCCCTGTCCTTCCAGGTCTGCTTTGCGTGTTGCCCAAGGCGGTGTCGGCCACCCACAGACGCCCAGCCCCGAGGCACAGTTCCTCTCATCCATCTCCTTACTCTTTCCCAGATCCCCAAACCCAGGTTAATTCAGGTTTTTCACTCTACATTGAGATACTTTCTAAAACTAGCTGAATTCAACTTATAACTTAAGACCCCAATTTTCCTGATTTTAACAATTCTTTTACTGTTTGTTTTTCAGCACCTCCCCACCAATTTTTAATCATGACACAAAAAGGCAACAAATCTGACCTAGTCCCTTCTGAATGTAGGTCTCCTCATCGGAAAAATTATGAGATTTCAAGGCGTAGAAAAATGGCAGTAACGATCCACGAATTCCGGAGGTGAAATCCCCGTCCGCCACGAACACACCACTGCCTTACGGAAGCAAGTGTTTCATGGGACCTTCCCGACCCTTCCTGACCGAGTGCCCAGTTCCCAGCAGCGCTAGGAAGCACGCGTTCCTGCTTACCTGACGGAGGACCGACCGCTCGGGCGGGCCTGCATTGCTCGCTCATCCTCATGGGAGGAGTATGCATGTCTTCGGAGGCCGTCACCTCCTCTCTTAGATGACTGCCGTTTGTAATCCAAATCCAAATTGACCTTGGTTGCCTTGGTTGATGTGTTGATCTGGGTTAGTTGTTCCTGGGTGGAGAGGCTGATAGGAAGCCAGCGGGATTCAGCTGTGTGTAGTCACTGGGATTTAAGGACATGTCTTCTGTTTGAAGACAGGAGTCCTCAAGAATCCAACAGTCTAAGAGCCAGTGGTAGGACTGGCCTTCTTCAGGGAGTGTAGCTCAGTGTGGGCCCCAAACCCCAAACCTGAAGGCGTTAGCCCAGATAACGGGAGAAGAAAACAGGGGCTCCACGCAGAGTCAGGGCGGGGGGGAGGGAAAGACGTGACTGAAGAGCTCGAGAGCAGCTGGCCGTGCTGCCCCTCCCAGAACGGTCCTCTGAGGGCACCTGGCATCGTCCCTTCATCACATCCTCTAAGCTCCCATCTCTTCCTGTACCGGACGGCCACCTGAGGAACTGCACATTGAGTAACGGTCCACATGTTTTGATGACATCTGTTCCTTCGAACAACTGTCTGTCCATTTTGTGCAAACAGGCTCTCGATCCCCGTCATGCAGTAGTTCCAACCTGGTGTATATTTAATTCCCTCCCCGTCACGCTCCACGGACAGACGCAAAAACGTCAGAATGTCCCAGGCAGGGTCTTGCCTTCCAAGGCCGCTGGGGGTCTGGGCGTCGCTGGTGGCTTCCTCGGGTGGAGGTGCTCGGATCGACCTCGGGGCTCTCGTGCCCGGGGCTCTGTCTCTGCCCAGAGCCGGAAACCTCCAGAGCCACGCGTGTGCCTCCCCTCCCCAGACCCTGGCTCTCACAGCATTTCAGGGAAAGACCTTCCCCAACATCTGTCCTCATGTCCCTTTCGGGGTCTTCAGAAGACTGCAGATCATTCTGGTGAGAACAACTTCTTTACAAAGATGCCTCTAATAACCAGCTATCGACAAACACATCGTTTTTGTTTTAAAGGAAAAAAACAGGTTTTTTCAGAGATGATTTTAGATCTGGCGTTTCATCCCGAAGAGGCCAGACCTGTTTCTGCAAACTAAACAGACTTTGCAAGCTCATTTCTTCTCCCTCGTATTTGCCACCATGTAAACCGTGACCCTGGTCCTAAAGTGCCTTCCACGGGTCCTGGGATCTCAGACACACGGGGCTACAGATGCTCTGAGTTCGCCAGGGAGGGCAGAAGGGAGTCCCCTCTACCAGGTCAGGCAGTGCTTAAAAACACGGACTGAATGAGCCCTTTGAGGTGGCTTTGCCCTTTCAGGCTGTATCTGATCAGTCTTTGTCGCTGCCTTCCTTAAATAAACAAGTACAGGGCAAAGAAGAAAGCACCGCAGTGAAGGGGAGGGATGCCCAGCCACCAGCCAGCCGTGCCCTTGGGAGCCTCAGGGGCGCTGCCCGTGCGGAGCCCGGGGCACGGAAAGCCCTTCTGGGGCGCGTGACGCAGTTTGACGAACGCGGGGTGGAGAGTGAACGAAGGCTGGGTTTTTGAGAGCGTGGAGTGCACTCAGATAATCATCCTCACCCCAAAACGGGCTGGAACCAGGGCACACTGGGCGTGAAGAAGTCGAAGCCGTGCGAGCTCTCAGGCTGAAATCGGGAAGCTCGGGGACGCTGGCGCGCGGCAGCACCTGCCCTGCGGGTGCGCCCGGGAGGACCAAAAGGAGGTGCGGAGGAGATGCTCCTGTTCCTTGAAGACGTAGACCTGACGGGGGGCGCCTGTGCGTCGTGCCTCGGAGGACCGCACAGCTTCGCGGGAGCCGCCGAGAGGGTGCTCGGGTGGGAGTCGGACAGCGGCCAGCGGGGGTCCGCCGGGCCGGGCGCTGCGATCGGGGAGCGCAGGCCGACGGCAGGGCCTGCGGAGTGAACAGCAAGCTGCGGTCAGTGTCAGGAAGCATTCTGGGCGGCACGTCCAGTCCCTTCTTTAAAGGCGGTTAAGCGGACAGCGGCACCGACCCTCCCCCCACCCCTCCCCAGGGCAGAGGCCTTACAGAGTGAGAGTAACACCTGAGCCACACTGTCTGGGCCTCAGAGGCACAAAGGAACTGATGTCACTGAAGCTTTCAGGGCAGCCACAGCTTCTGGTCAGATCCACAACAGAGACTAACACGATCTGGGCAGGGCTGCAGAAATCCGCAGCTGGAGAGGGAAGGCTGTTGTTTGGGCAACTCTGTGGAACGTCTCTAAAACTAAGAAGAGCTCAGGAAATGCAAGAAAAAAATATGGGCCAAGTATCATTGTTTTGAAGAAGATCTGGCATGACTATCCTTCACCACCTAGAAGCAGAACACACAGCTATTAAAAGAAACACTGAAGAATTGCCCCACTCGGTAGAGCAACAAGAACGATATAACACGTGAAAATAATCTACAAGAAAACTTTAACTGCTCCTGAGGCCATGAAGTGAGCTTGAACAAGTGAAAAGTGAAGTGCATTGCTTTAAATAAGATGATGTGTAAATCACAGAGATACACTTTCTAAGTTAATCTATACGTTTAACGTGATTGCAATAAAAACACTAAAGGATTCTTTTGGTGGGGGGGGAGAAATAAGATACACTGATTCATATGAAAAAATAAACACCTAAGACTAGCTACGAATATTATTCAAAAAAACCAAGAAGGGTGGTAAGTCCTAGTAGATAGCCAAACATACCACAAAGACACAGTAACTGAACACTGCAGCCTTAGTACCTAAATTGGCAGATCCCTGGCAGCTTTGAGTCTAGACATAGACCCAAAATACATATAGGAATTTAGTATGTGATAAAGATGACATTTTAAATAAGTGAAAGATGGATCATTTAACTAGTGTTAAATAACCAGTGTTGAAATAACTGGGTAGCCAATGGTCCCACTCTTAACCCGGTTAAATTCTAAGTAGATAAAAATTTTAGACATAATAAATAAAATCATAGAACTAACAGAATAAACCACAGGAATTTTTTTTTTTTTTTTTTTTTTTTTTGCAGTACGCGGGCCTCTCACTGTTGTGGCCTCTCCCGCTGCGGAGCACAGGCTCGGGACGCGCAGGCTCAGCAGCCATGGCTCACGGGCCCAGCCGCTCCGCAGCATGTGGGATCTTCCCGGACCGGGGCACGAACCCGTGTCCCCTGCATCGGCAGGCGGACTCTCAACCACTGCACCACCAGGGAAGCCCTCACAGGAATTTTTTAAGGATAATATCAAGTTAAGAAGGGCTTTGTAACTGACAAACATTGGTAAAGGACTGATCACCCTGACTTTACAAATATATAACATCTGTGAAAAAAGCTCCCCACCCACAAAGAAAATGAAAAGACAGAGGCCCAACTGGGCGCAACACTTGCAACTTTTATCAGAAAAAAGTTAATTTCCTTAAGATATAAAGAGCTCTTACGAATCAATAAAAAAGATTTCCAGCTCAATGGGAAATGTTCAGAGTCCACAAGTAGTTAAGTCACAGACAAGGAAACATAAATGTTTCTTCCACATTTGAAGACATGCTAAGCCTCACTCGGAGAAATACTGACTACAGGCTAGAATCATTTCACCCCTCAAACTGGAAAGGTGCCGAGAAGGGTGCAGAGGAACCAGAACGCTCCTACAATCTGGTGGGCGCGTAAATCAGTACAACCTCTATGGAGGGCAACTGGGCAACGGACTTTAAAATGAAAAATGCCTGTAAACTTCTAACAGTGGCTTCACTCTTAGAAATGTGTCCTCCAGGCATCCTGTGTAGCCTGTTCGTTTTTTGTTATTTCACAATATTGGGAAGCTGAGTCAACAGTAGAGAATTAATCCATGTCATCAGGAAGGAAAACGAAGGGTCTCTTCACGGATCCTGGCACAGCTTGGCTTTGAAATGAAAACTCAGGCCAGACATAACGTATCATAATATGCCATCACTTGTGTATAAAAATGAAGAAAAGAATAAAACTATGTTCATTTGCTTGCACATGTTACACATCCACGAAATACCTCTGAAAGGAGACGTAAGAGAGTTAGAACACTGGAAACATGCAGGGAGAGGAAGAGTGGCTGGAACAGAGCTGAGGCTGAGAGGATCGTCTTACTGTCCACCATTAAAAGAATAAGTAAGATTTACAGTGAATAAGGGCAGCACTTCATACAGAATGGATTTTTACTTTGAATTTTGAACTATGTACTTCCATACTCAGCCGCCACCCTCAAGATCCCTCTTTCTCCTCTCTTACACTTTCCTCATGTCGCTTGAGTAGTTACGTCTTGTTCCACAAACCATATGCTTTTTTTTTTTTTTTTTTTTTTTTTTTTTGCGGTACGCGGGCCTCTCACTGCTGTGGCCTCTCCCGTTGCGGAGCACAGGCTCCGGACGCGCAGGCTCAGCGGCCATGGCTCACGGGCCCAGCCGCCCCGCGGCACGTGGGATCCTCCCGGACCGGGGCACGAACCCGCGTCCCCCGCACCGGCAGGCGGACTCTCAACCACTGCGCCACCAGGGGAGCCCAAACCATATGCTTTTGAGGAATGGAGCTCAGCCTTGCTGATCCTTGCAGCATGTCTATTTCACAGCGCCTGCAATGCTGGCCAGCCCTTGGTACCTGGTGAAATGTTACTGAAGGGAGGGTTTAACTCTTTTTCTGTCTTCTTGTGTTAAGCGGCTGGTTAACTCAGATGGGCCGCCCACTAAGATGTCACATCAAGGCCGGTAGTCGGCGATTTACCCCGAGCTGATGTGCTCCCCATGGGACGCAGGGACTCGCCAGGCACTGGGGGCGGGGGGGGATCAGTGGATATTTCTTCATCTGAATTAATCTCCTACAACCTTAGTGGTGACTTCGCCTGGATGGAAAACTTTCTAATGATCTGGCGATGTCTGCTCAGCCCGCCTGAGAGCCTGGCCCGACAGCAACAGCCGAGAAGTCCTGTGTGTTTTCACCATCTTTGTGTCTCTCGTCAGGGTCTCCTGGAGTATCTGATGCAGCGCTGGGATAACCGTGTGGCTCGGGGCAGGGGTGCTGGCTGCAGTGGGAGATGTGTCTCCGGAAATGACTTTCGTAAGCAAAGCTTCCCCTCCATCCTCCGTTACTCCCTGGCCGAATCGGGCCGGTCTAGCAGCTCGGTGTGTGCAGTGGCCAGTCCCGCCCTTGGTCACTCCCTCGGCTCTGCTCTGTCTCCTCGAAGTCAGGTGTGGCCGTGCAACCAGGCTTGGCCAATGACATGTGATGACGTGGCAGGTGCCCCTTCTGGCCTGTGGGGCTGCTGTGAACCCCCCTTCTCCTCACGTGAGCCATGGTCCCCGAGACATTTCAGGGGAGCCCTGCTGACCAGCTCCCCAGAAAACAATGATGTGGAGCAGAGTCCCCCAACCCAGGATGGACACGTAGCACGAACAAAACCCACGCTTGTCTTGCCAGGGGCGCTGGCGCGTGGGGCTGTGCTCACGGAGTCCTGCGTCCCACCCCAAAGTGAAGGATGCCGAGACTCACTGCGCAGGTGTGGTCTCAGGGCGGTCGGGGCCCTCGGGGGGCACCCCATGTGACGCCCCTGTGGGTGTCTGGTGACAGCCTGGAAGACAGACTGCGCACTGACTCGACCCGCAGCTCTGGGAGGCAGGGCCAGAACGAAGGTCGCTCTGGAGAACGGACTGCTCTCGGCGCCCGGCCCACCAGGCCCGGCTGATGGAAATCGGGAGAGAAGGGGGCACCCCGCACCAGGCGCCTCTGCCCAGCCCCACGCTCAGGGACGCAGGCTGGCAGCACATAGCCTGCCCCGCTGGGAGTGTTTGCACCCCGGAAGCTGGCAAACGCTGTGGAGCAGCGACCCAGTCCCGGCTAGACGTTCCACGGGTCCCGGCGCAGCTCCGGTCCAAGCCCGGCCAGCAGGCGGTGAGGCCAGAGGGTGAGGCCACAGCGGGAGCAGACGGGGCGGGCTGGGGCTGGAGGTCTGCCCTCCGCCACCCGTCACTGGCTTTGTGCCCTCCCTCCTCCGCACGGCACCCCTGCGCCCCCATCCCCACGCGCCTCCCCACTGAGTCCGCACACTGCCTCCCCGCCCAGGCCGCTGCGCCGTGTGACCGTCAGTCGCCCCGTGGGCCGCAGCCTCTGCAGGGCAGGCTGTGCTCGGCTCAGGAGGCCACGCTTGGAGCGCACGGAGGACGGCCCTGCTTCTGCAAATGGCCCTCTAGCGGGCGGCACGCTGATGACTCCTGGCGATTTTCCTGCAGCCAATTTGATAACAGTCCAGTCTCCTCCCTGAGTCTTCTTACTAGCTGGAATTTTATGAATGTAAAGTCTCGTTAGCGTGGCCAATCACCGCACTGTCACACCGTGCCACGCGGTCTCTGATTTACCAAACGTCTTTGCCACAGAGATCTTCCTAACAGACACACTTCTATGCGTCCTCCTAAGTCCCTTAAAGGCTCTCCTTCAGATGATGATAAAGCCATTGTCATATCCCCCTAAGAAGGCTGTGAAAGACAACGGTCACCTGTTCAGGGGTTTGTTCTGAGAAGGAGGCTGAAATTAACTCTTTAAACACCCACTTCTCTTTTTTAAAAAAATTAACAGAATCATGATTTGGGGCTGGGAACAGGGCTGCAATATTTCCCAGTCCTCACAAGTGTGTGGGCCTGGGACCAAGTTTTCCTCATGAAATGCAAGCAGAAGTTACATGTTGCACGAGACTTCTCCTCAGCCTCTTTGAAAGGGGAGGAGTGTGGCTTTTTCCCTTCCCTCCCCCAGCCTGCTGCGTGGAGCACGGATCCGAGGGTCGGAGCGCCTACAGCCATTTTGAACCAGGAGAGCAGGGGCCACCCCCTAGCGACGGTAAAGCAGAATCTGGCAAGGGTTGGATTCCCACCTATATCCACCACACATGCCAGTCTGGGTTAGTCAGCGCTGCACTTCTTTCTTTTCTTTTCTTTTCTTTCTTTCTTTTTGATTATTTTAATTTTAACTTTTGGGTCTCTATTGCTGGGCACTCAACCTCATCACGACGGATAAGTACTTCTTCTGACCAGTGTATTACCAGTTCCCTCCCCAAAGGCTAATTGTTTACCTCAGGCCGTTTACTAACTTAATACCAGTTTCCATTTCTTGCCGGCTGAATGCTGCGTTGGTGGACTGGGCTCCTCTGAACCTCAGGCGTACAAAGCATCTCCTAAGGGAGTCCTGATGGGCGGGGCCCGTCCTGCTCCTTGAGGGGTCCAGCTTCTGTACCTGCTTCCCTTGCTTGGGCATCACTCTCATGACACGTGCAAAAAGGCCCGTAAATCACTGAAACTTCGCACTGGCATCGTTAGAGCTGAAGTGGAGACTTCTGGGCAAATCTCAGTCAACACTGGGGGAACACGAGGGAGGTACGTGATGCTGCTCAGGACTGCACAGCTGGCGAGCGACCAAGGAGCCTAGACGGAGCCCAGCATCAGGACCGCGGCCAGTGCCGTGGCCGTGCCCTCCTGTCTTCACCCAGGGCGGAAAGATGCTAACCGTCTGGGTTCTTCAGCCACGTATCAGGGTGTTTGCAGTTGTTAAGTCTGCTACCGAGTCTTCCTGTTTTACAGGTGTGCGTTTGATTTCTTCTGGCCCTGTTCATTTAATTAATTAGCCCCACGTGCATCACGCTTTTAGTAATAACCTTTTTCTCAAATAATGCTCAGTCATTTCACTTGGGTTTTCATGGACTGAAACGAGGAGTAGTGATTGCCCGTTTTTTCTTCTTCTCCAAAATAGAGCTTTTCTGGCTTTTGAGGTCAATTCGGCTCATATTCATTCCGTATCTGTACAAACTCCAGCGAAGGACTGAGCTGGGGTGGGGGTCTGAGGGCTGGGAGGGTTGGGGGCAGGTGCTCACGTGAGGACGAGATGATGACTCAGACGGGCCTGTTTCCACATGGCCTTTTGCTCTTCAAAGGAAAGAACAGGACGTGCCCTCCTGAGCCCCGTGGTTCAAGCTTGTTGGGTGCATTTCACAGTCTCAGCCCAGGCAAGGATGTCCAGGCAAGGAGAAGGATGTTCTTCCTCCAGTGGCTGAGAAGAAGCCGGAGCCCACTGACTACACCAGCATTTGCTGCCGGTGAAAGGGGCTTACGCGTAGCACGTGCTCAAAATCCTCAGGTTCTTCTTGAGCAGGGCTTCCCGCGAGGGGTCGTATCAGCTATCTGTTGCCGTGTAACAAATTACCCCGAACGATGACGTGTGTTATGGATCAGTTTCTGCGGTTCGGCTGCTCAGATGCCGCCTCACTGGGTGGTCTGGCTCAGGATCCCCCAAAGGCTGCCATGGAGGACTGGCCCGGGCTGTGGTCATCTCACGGCAGGATGGAAGAAGGACAGGCTTCCCCGCTCAGCTGCATGGCTGCTGGCAGGCCTCGGCTCACACGGGCTGCTGCACCGACAGCCTCGGTCCCGGGGGCTGCTCTTCTGCACACGGCCTCTCTGCAGAGCAGCCCAGGGGGAGCCCGGGGGTGAGGGCAAGAGGGGGTCTCACTGCCCTGCGACCTAACCTGTGTCAGCGCCTCCCGAGCGGACACCTCGAGCCCTGCCTGCTGCCTCTGGGCTCTAGACAGTCTCTAACTGATTGCTTGCCGTAGCCCCTTGAGCTTCTGGTAGGCATCTTCCATTTAACACAGCCGAAGCAGAACTCCGGATCCCAGAGACACTCCTGATGTCCCCATGAAACCTGGTTTTCTACCCATTTTCTTATGCACGTAAGTAGAAATGTGTATATATCTGTGTCACATATAAGAACAGTTAAATTTATAACAAAATTCATTTCCTTTTCAGGGTTGGTGGTGGGAGACTCATGTTGTAGCATCTAGGTACTTGAATCACTTTTATTTTAAAACCAAATTGACGTCAGATGTAAGTAACCAGTGAAATGTAAGTATTCTTTTTCTCAGGCTTTGGGGTGACCCACCCGGGTGCACAGGCAGGTACTGCGGGGCTGAGGCCGGCCTTCCCACACATGTTTGTTTGCAGAAGCCAATCTGTCCCTCTCATCTGTCACATCCCTGGGTAGAGGCGACACTCTTCCTCTAAATATCAGCCCCCGACCCCCTTGAGATTCCTTCTCCACCGAGAGGCTGTGCTATTTCCGAGGCTGGTCCACAGGGAAGAGGGAGCCCATTTCAAGGACCAGATCGTTACTGTGCAGAAGCTCTTAGAACTTAATCAGGAGGAGACACAGGGACCCTCTCATCCCTCGAGTGAGAGAGGGTCGGGGCACTCTGCACGGAGCGCCTCCCAAATGTAAACAGAAGGGCCAGCACGTTGCGAACTCCCAGAAACACCCCCCCCCGCCCCCCGCCCCGCCACTGCCTCCCGGCCAAGTTCAACACACTGCCCGCGTCTGGACTCCGTCTGCTCCCAGCTAATGGAAACTGGAGATGCTTTGGCGGGGGGGCTGGGGGGTGCCATCGATCAACCTCGCTGATGTCTCCGCCCCCGCCGCCCTGGGAGCGTATGAGCGAGTCGTACCTGGCGGCTCCGGGTGTGGCCGTGTGCTCTGTGAAGGCTGAGAGCGGCTGGGGGAGCGGACCCTGCGCCGGCCCCGCCGCGGAGGACACGGGAGGCCGAGCACCGCCGGGCTACTTATCAAGATAATTGTTGCCTGCAAGGGTTCTAGACGGCCACTTGTCCACATCCCAGGAGCAGCGGGGCTCCTTATCTTGTCTGGACTTAATAAAGGAGAAATAATGCAGGCTCTGGAGCCTTCTATGCTGTGTCTCCCCCACTAATCCTGTTTCCATTTTCTGCTTCGTATCGCGGACACAGAAAACAGCCTCGTGAATTTAACGCTACTGGCTTCCCCTCGTGAGGACACGGGGAGGCTCAAAAGACGCCTTCCGGCTTTAATGGGTTTAAAATGCTGCCTTTTCTCACTGTGCTCATGGCCCGTAGGGATCAGTGCACGTTTGTGAAAAAGATAATGTTATTAATATAGAAAATACGTTTCCAGTGGTTTTCCTTCCAGTGTTTAGATAGTGATGAGGCACACGCAGTGAGGAAAAGCTTTGTGTGGAGAACCGCTCAGTTCTCGGACGTGAAGCAGACACGGGAGGCATCTCTGCTCAAGACCCAGAGAGGAAACTGAGGCCCAGGGAAGTGGGACCAGCGCCCGCCCGCCAACCGTCTTCTCTCAGACGCCGGGTCCTGACCGAGCTGTCAGACCATCCAGTTACACCTAACTCAACAGAAGTCTGATATTCGTGTGAGATAACTGGAGCCCCTCCCCCCATGATCAGGTGACATGTGAACAGTAGAGAAGCGGTAGAAAGGTTTACATCTTTAAGCAGCAATGTAGGTATTTTAAATTTCCCGCAGTAAGTGGCAAAGGGCGAGCAGAGTTTAAAGCAGTTTGCTGGTCTAAGAGCTCATTTTCAGCCCCTTTGGCAAAACATTTATGGAGCAGAGTTAAAATAATTTCAATTGATCAAAAGTCAGATTTTAAAAGGTAAAATATTACCTTTTATTCCCCCAAACATTGCTTTCTTCACACTAAAATACTGAGAACGGAAGGACTGGGCTTCTGGCCTCTCCTCTCCTTTTAGTCAGTGGAGCTGTCTGCGCCGACTTCAGAGGGGGTCCGGGCCGGACTCTGAGCCCTTGGCCGCCCTCGGCCGACTGCATCCTGCCTCGGTCCCCAGTCTGTACAAAGAGTGAGTCTACCCACGGAGGTCAGAGTCCAGCACTCTTTGAAATGCCCAGCACAGACGAGACGCGTTAGGACCATCTCTAATGGGGCCATAATGATGAGGAGAACTTCCCATGATCGCTTGGTGACAACAGGTCCAGGTTCTGTTACCAAGTTACCGTCGAGGAATCCAAGCACCATATTCAACAGGTTTGTACCTGAGGCCAGGCTGAGGGCTACATCACGTACATGTGAGCTGTTAGCAACTTGCAGAACACACAGGGTGCACCCAGGGGAAAAGCAAAGAACGCAGGTATGGGCTGAGCCACCTGGATGGAACCCTGCTGTGCACGGGAGCGGGGGCTTCGGTGCGTGGACGGGAGAGGCTCCCGGGTCACCACGTGAAGTTGTCCAGGACACAAACTGCAGGACACAAACTGGGGCTCACTTTAACAGGCCTTCCCAAGATGCTGGAAATACAAAGACCCCTGATTCGAGAGCTAGAGATTGTCACGGAGCCAATGCCCCGAGGCCGTGGGTCCTTCCTGGCTCCTCGGCACTCAGGCCACGGCTCTCCGTGTCCGTCGGGCAGCTGGTCCCCGAGCCCCTCGGACTGGCAGCCGGGAGGAGGCCCGAAGCGCCCGCTCAGAAGCAAGCACTTGGGACCCACCTCCACTCGCCCTCCCTCTGCATCTGCCTTGATGTTTTGCATTCGTTTGAGGCTTGCATCTGCTTGCAGACAATGAGCAACAATTTTCAACCTGTTTAGCGCGCATTTAACCCAGATACTTCTTTTGTGACCATTTCACTTGCACCTGGGGTTCAGTGCAAAGAGGTTGCGAGGAACAAAGCGAGAGCAAAATGGCGTCAGCCAGCAGCTGCCGGGAGGCGCAGCCACGCACGGCGCGCCCGCTCTCAGAGGCCCTGCCGCCAAGGGCGTGTGCTGGCTCGCTCTGCGCACTGGGCAGCGTGGTGCCAGGTGTGCGCTGGCCGTGAACTGCCCCCACCTGGGACTTGCCGGGCGAGAATCTAGGAAGTCATGGGAGTAAAGGGAACCCTCCGCCCCCCGTGGCTCGGGGCCCGTGGGGACGGGGACACTTCTCCCCGGTGCTGACGAATGACCCCGCTGGCCGGCAGGTAACCTCCCTCTGGGGCCGCCAACCAATGGTCCCGAGGCCCGTGGGCTAAACAAGAGACAGGGAGGTCCCTGAGGGAGCTGGCCGGCTGCGGCATGAAGGGATTCCTCACTTCTCACACACGGTCCTCACAGCACACACGGCCGTTGACAGGCACTTGGGGTGTTTCCGTATCTTGGCCACTGTGGATAAAGCTGCAGCGGACATGGGAGAGCAGATATCGTTTCGACACCTTGTTTGCATTTCCTCTGGATTCATACCCAGAAGGGAGTATTACGCAGCCACGAGAAAGAAGGCGGTCCTGCCCTTTGCAACAGCA
Source organism: Lagenorhynchus albirostris (assembly GCF_949774975.1). NCBI lineage: Eukaryota > Metazoa > Chordata > Mammalia > Artiodactyla > Delphinidae > Lagenorhynchus > Lagenorhynchus albirostris. The sequence goes on along the minus strand of NC_083112.1, from coordinate 77,409,145 downwards.
CGGACGGACCTCGAGGGCATTGTGCCAAGTGAGAAAAGCCAGACAGAGACAGACAAACTCTGTATGATCTCACTTACAGGTGGAATTTTAAAAAACTGAATTCATAACAGCAGAGAACACAATGGTGGTTACCAGGGGCTGGGGGTGGAGGAACTGGAGAGATGCTGCTCGAAGGGTTCAAAGTCACAACTAGAAGGTAAGTGAGTCCTGGGGACCTAGCGCACAGCAGGGTGACTACATCAGCGGTACTGTACTATGAACTTCAAAGTTGCCAACAGACTAGATCGTAAATGTTCTCACCACAAAGAAGAAAGGACAATTACGTGGCTTGAGAGACCAGTTAGTTAACACCGTGGTGGTATCGTTGCCATACATAAATGTATCAGATCGACACATTGTACACCTTAAACTTACACAATGTTCTATGTCAATCACATCTCAGGAACACACACACACACACACACAAACACACACACTATTTCACGTCAATTGTTTGCTCTGATCTTGGTGTTTCCTAAAAGCAGGGAACTGATGATGGAAAACCTGGTAATTGAAGGAAACGTTCAATTTCTTGCCTTCCATTCTCTGTACCATCCTAGCACAATCACACCACAGCCTAGACCTGCGAGAGCCTCTGGCGGCCCTCAGGGCTGGGACTCACTGGAATGAAGAGGGTTTGGGGTCTAAGCAGCTGTCATGCCCGTGCTCAGATGTAGCGGATCCTGCACAGACGCCGTCCCGTCGTGGGCTGGGGTCTGCTCTGCGTACCGGTCCTGGTCCCACAGACACCGCTGGGGAACTCCCTCTCATCCCGGGACAGGGCTGTGGGGTCTTGGGGACTCTGAACAGTTCATGGGGTCTCAGAGTCAGAGCACTTTTTCAAGCCAAATTTGAAAGCATATTCATATGAAATCTGGTTCTTCTCTCTCAAGGCATCAAAGAAAAACATTTTTACAGTCACAGAAATTATGTCCCCTTGTTTGACACGGCCATGTGCTCCTACACTCACAAGGCGGGCTGAACGGAGGTGGGGGACTGCAGCAGACCCCGCCTGCGTGGCGAGGTGACGATCAGATACATGGGGTCTCACGCGCCGTCAGCAGAACTGCGTGTGGTGCCGGGAACGTGTGTCAGCCCGGCTGCGACGTGGCCGCTGTCCTGGTGGCTGGTGAGCACGTAAAGTGTGGCTGGTGTGAATGAAGACGCACGTTTTCATTTTCTTTGGGTTTGAATCATATCAATCCAACTTTAAAAGCCGCACGTGGCTAGTGGCGACCATATCGGACAACACTGATTAGGGGCTTTTCTGTGTCTTCATTGCTACATACACAGCAACCCGCCACAGAAGTAAGAAAACTTATGTAGAAAAAAACAAATAGCCACACAATTGTAGCATCTACACTCAGGAAAATACTTTTTATAAGTCGAAAATTTAATTCTTATTCTGTACATTTTTTTTTTCTTTTTCATTGATATAGCATGAAAACTGTCCCTAGAAAACTGGGGTGAGAGAAGCAAAACCCCCCTCAATCAACTCATTACATTTGCTGATGTCTTTAGGGGAGAGTTTTTAATTTAGCTGTTCTTTATTGATAATTTAGATGCTGTTTCTTTTAAAAGGCTATCCTATGGAACAATGACACATGCATATTTTTTCAGAAGCCACAGACCAACATTAAGGCAATCAGCAATATTTTTATCCTTTAAAAAATGAAAGAACAAGTCAGGTTTTTGAAAAAAAATTTTGAGATGCATATTTAAAAAATAAAATTTTGGGGCTTCCCTGGTGGCGCAGTGGTTGAGAGTCCGCCTGCCAATGCAGGGGACACGGGTTCGTGCCCCGGTCCGGGAGGATCCCACATGCCGCGGAGCGGCTGGGCCTGTGAGCCATGGCCGCTGAGCCTGCGCGTCCGGAGCCTGTGCTCCGCAACGGGAGAGGCCACAACAGTGAGAGGCCCGCGTAACCGCAAAAAAAAAAATAAATAAAAATAAATTAAAAAAAAATTTATTTGTAAGTTTGCATATATGATTAAAATAACCAATTGTCGCAGTAAATTGTGTTTATTTAAAAACAATTAGTGTTTTGCTCCCCACTTTATCCATAGCCCTCGGCGTGGAAAGAGCCCAGTGGATACTTGCTGTGACGCTGCAGCTATTCGCGGCTGATGTTGCCGCTTTCATCTACTGTGATCGTTTAGGTACCGATTTCTGCGTCTGTGAAGTGAAAGTTATCATAGGACTTTCTCTCGGGGCGGTTGTAAGATTAGATGAATGAACAGACAGAAGGCGAACTGATGTCGTTGGTATAGCCGAGATCACCTCCCTGCCCGGACCGTGCGGTCTCCAAGGCCGGGGCGCGTCCTACTCATGTCTGTGCTCTCGTGCAGCGTGTGTTTGGAAGTGACTAAACAAATGCAGAAATAACCGAGTCAGGAAGGAGCAGATGAGGAGAGGGGTAGTGAGTGGCCATTATGGGAAGGCCCGGCTGGCCCTCCGGGAGTAGTGGGTAGGGCCGGCTTTCTCGACGCCGGCACGGCTGACGCTTGGTGATGGGGCCACCCCGTGTGTGTGGGGGCCTCCACCGCTCGATGCAGGACATCCCCAGTCATGACACCCACAGATTTCTCCAGATCTTGCCAAGGGCTCCCTGGAGGGGCATTCGGATTACACCGTCCATTTCCGTCAGGGCTCTAGTTACCAGCTGCCAGGGATTTGGGGAGTCTGCCCCAACCCCATTTGTGTTTTTAAAATTTTGCAGAACTGAGGCTTTTTAGGATCTATGTGATGTTTATGATGGCAATGCCTACTTTGACGGCTCACGCCCACCCGTTAACAAGAGTTCTCTCTGGGAGTGAGATTGGGGTGACTTTATTTACTTCTTTGGGATTTTACGTGTGTTCCAAATGCGTACCATACACAAAGCTTTCTTATACTAAAATAAAGCTGTATAAACATGTATTTATCAAATTACATTGAAAGATACTTCTCTTCTCTTTTTGTCTAAATCCTTTAAATACAGTCCAGTCAGTCCTAGTCTTGAGGTCATAAGAACGTCACTATGAGGTGATAATAATTATGCTATAAACATAAATGCAGAAACGGACGCAAACTCCAACCTCCCGCCTGAAGGCCCACATCATTCCCTGGACTCTGGGTCTAGAGCAGACGGCCCTCCCACTAGAGGTGCCCTCCCACTAGACGCTGCCTCTGGTTGGCTGCAGGGTGCCTCCGTGGCAGCCATCTCGTTCCACCATCCACAGCTGTCTTGCACCACTGCGTTTCAATATGGCTGTGGAACTAACTGATGCATGATTTAGTCTGGTGCTAGAATGCAAAAAGGGCCCCGCTTCCGTGTTGGGTTGCTCTGCGCTCGTTTGGACCTTGGTAGCTGTTTGCAAGGTGAGACAACGGCCTGGCGCATCCCCGTGCCTTTAGCGGGAAGACAAGCACAGCATCGCCAGCTGCCAGACTTCCTGCAAACAAGCCCATGCTCCTCATGAGCTCTCAGCCGTGCCTGCGAGCCACAGGACACGCTCAGACTCTGACCCTTCTTCCATACTTTGTGTGGTGGATGAGGCTTGTTTAAAATGGCACAAGGATGAAGCCCACCAAATACTGGGGTCCAAGTTCGTCACGGTACTAAGGACAGAGCCCATGGGGCAAAGCCAGGAGAAGCTTTTCTCAGACGGTGCGCAGATCAACCACTTTAACAACCACGAGATGCTACTTTTTCCCTCGTGCTCTTAGACAACAATGACTCCTTAAGAATAGGTTTCTTAAGAAAGGCTAAGAGACAGAGGTCCTTCTTGGAAACAGTGCTCAATAATAAGATAATCAAATGTTTGAATGCCAGTGTCACCTAAGGCTGATAATAACATATCTCATACTTTTATTTTATTTTTTGCAGACCAGACAAATTACATTAAACCGGCTCTTTGCTCAACAGTATGACACACATTGTTATAAAAGCGCCTGCTCCTTCAATGCAATGACTGGCTCGAGGGTGAACGGGCGGTCATTCACCCCCTGGGTCCTCCTCCAGGAGCTGATGGAAAGCCCAGTCTCCATGGAGCAGAGGAAAGAGGGGAGCTGTGCCTGTCTGGAGTGATGTCAGGAACACCGGCGATTCTGAAACTGTGAACAGGGAGGGAGCCTGGAGCCAGGGCGCACGTGACCAAGGATGCTGCCGGGCCAGCTGGGCGGGAACCGTGCAGCCAAGACCTCGCAGCCCCAAGGATGCCGCTGCCCCCAGATCTAACACCAGCTAGACAGCATTTACGTGCATCGCGGCCAAGACTTCAAGTTAACAAACTGTTTAAAAACATCTTCACTTCTCATTGGTAAACACCAATGTGTCTACTAATATATATGGAGAAAATTAGTGTTTTCATGCAACGTTTTCTGGTACATTACCTAAACTCAATGTGCAAGCCACACTCAGCGCTTCACTGCTAGCAGCATCGGATTGCAATGTTTCACCACCAACTATGGGCGTCACAGCAATAACTTGACAGGCGATAAAAAGAGAATAAAGCTCTTTGGTGCAGTTTTTACAGTCTGTTCTCCACAGTCTCAGTCATTGGAGTGGAAGAAATGAAGACGTACAATTTAACCAGTATGTTTACGTGCAACCCACAGATAGTTTTCTTGGGAGATTAATTGAATTACACCTATAAAATACTGACATTGTATGCTTATCAGTCCTTAGATGGTTTCGAACAATTAGGAAAATATGTTTTCATTAGTAATAAAAGATAACTACCACTGCTGAGCGACACTGCGCCACAGCCTATGAACAGAACGCGCTCTAGTAATTTTTGTAAATGTGCTCTTTTGTGCCACCATGTAACGCATAACTTCACTGAAGTACGTTAACTCCAAAATCTCAAATTCTAAATATAAAGTGACCCTGTATGAAAACCCCGTACCTTTTGCACTGTCACGGTCATGCCCAAATACAGCAATACAAAAAGCAGTGGATGTGGTGGGGTGAAAAAGGACCTGGGTTTTCCCTTAGTTCTGCTGCCATAAGCTGTGTGATGTCAGGTTCGCTCAGAGAAAATGGAACCATTCAATCCAAGAAATTCCCGTCGCCGCTGATGGATGGGAACTTCGTTTTCACACGTATTTTAAGGAAAGAAGATGCTCCAGTTTGTCCTTTCTTTCGTAAACTTGGGCTCCCAGAAGCGTCCTGTGACCCCAGACAGCGAAGGTGTCTCCTGGGCGGTCCCCTTCAGAGGCGATGCAGTGGGACCCACCCTCATCCTTGCAGGAAACCGCACTGCTCTGAGTGCAACAAAGAGCCTGCAGCTTAGAGAATAAAGACAGGACGTTGCGTGGGTGAGGCAACTGCACCTCTCAACGCCGCACTTTCTCCCGGGTCCCCAGCGCTGGCCTTGAACTCTGCCCCTTAACTCTCGGACCCAAGGTGGGCTTGGGACCTTGGCTCCAGGACCGAGGAAAAGTGCAGGAGTGAGCCTGGGGGGTGATGCGTCCAGATGACCTGGCTCGCAGGATGCTGTGGACTCACGGGCTCCAGAGTCACCCCTGCGATGCCCCCGAAGATGGGTGACCGCTCTCTCAGGACCAGAAAGCTGAGGCTTTGGTGTTAACCTTGGCTGTGAACTTCCGGGCACGGCGGTGACCACGTGTGGTCAGTTTCCGGAGTGAGTGGTCACTGGCTTCACCGAGCATCTCTTTTAAGCTCTGGCTGGCAGAGAGGTTCAGAGTCATCTCCACGGTGACACATCCTGACCCCCAGGCATGGCCGCCGCAGACCCTAGTGTCTGGACGAGGCCGCGTCCCGGCAGCCCCGAACTGGGCCTCTTGTGCGGACGCCCGCGTGAGCGCCCTGGGTGCGGACAGCCAGCTCTGATCGAAAACCACATGCTTTACCAAGGTCCAGAGGCCCCCAGGTGCCACGGCACCGAGGCTGCACATGCAGAGGGAACCACGGACGGGAGGGTCAAGCCGGGGTATGGATTCCGCCTTCTGACCCTGTGGATGGCAAGGGGCGGGGAGGCCCAGGTTCCAACTCTGTTTACTGTGAGCAGACAAAAGCCAGGCTAATGCCCTGCCGGCATCTGAGGAACGTGTGGACACCTGTGACTCCTGCCCGCTGTCCCCGAGCACAAGAGAAGCAAAGCAGCTTCTCTGGGTCCCACCTGAGACCCGCAGGATCAGGGCTGGGGGGCGCTCGGCGTGAGGACGTGGCCTCGGAGGGGGAGGGGAGGTATTCCACCTGGCGGAGGGAGTCCACCCACGCCTGTTTCATATGCATTTCCTGTCGTGCTGTTTTTGACGAGGGCCTAGCTTTTCTTTTGTGTCCGCAACCAAACTGACACAGATGCTCAAGAAACCGAAACCCACTGCAGACAGGAAGCGGGGCCCGCGCCCGGAGCCCACGGTCCTCTCCAGAGACGTCCGGCGGCTGGGACATGCCTGGGATGGGCCCTGCCCCTCGGGGCTTGTCCCCTCATTGGCGAACTCAGGCAGGGGCTTCGGACACTAGGCTTGGTTTGAAGAAAGATGCCACCCCGTGAAGAGGTCACATGATTTCTAGGGTTCCTTTTGCCCCTGTAACATCCATGACCCCCGAGAATGGCCACACACCAGTGAGCCGGCAGGATGGCCCAGGACAAGGCAGGTCGGGCTGCCAGGGACGAAGGCCCAGGGGACCCATGGACCCCAGGTCCCCCGGGAGGCACGCCTCCTCGCGAGGGGTCTGCTGGGTCCCAGCACCTTCTGCTCCACCCACTGCAGGCCTGTCTGCGTTTGCTCAAGGTCGGGCCCGCGTAGCCAGGAGAGGAGAGAAGGGGAGTCCTTGTCTGACACAAGAGACCAATTCAAGCCTCAGTCAGGCTAATTGGGATCCCCCCCCCCCACACCCCGGCATGGAAAGCTCTGGGTGGCTTCCTGGTTTGCATTTCAGGCCCAGCTCTGGGTCGCTGCGTCACGGGAGACGCTGACCACTCTTCGTGTGTGAACAATCTCGGGCAATAAGAAACCTGTCCCTCCTGTGTCTTCCTGGCCTCAGCCTTCTCCAGGGGGCTGGGGGACACGGGGTCCCCCCCTGCTTCCCCGCTGGCCTACCCGGTCCTGCGCTCCACTTGCACACCGGTGTCTCCCGTCCGACCTGCTTCGACATCGAGGGTTGGTTCGGCCCCTGGACCCCATCTGCCAGCCTGGCTTCCAGCTGCCTCACGTTTGCTAAGTCAGTTAATCCTCATACATCTGTTTTCCAGCTTCTCCAATTTTGTCCCTACTGTCTTTTCCCCATTTTTCTGCCCTGTGGGCTTGTGTCATTTTGCAGAGGCTTAAGGAGAGAGTGGAGGGTGGGTAAATATGAATATATGAGTTAAGCCCCCTGTTTAATTCAGGACTTGTCAGGTGTGCATACGACTTTGATAAACCAGAGGAGCTATGCCACACCCCTCTCCCTCCCTGATATGAAAAAGGAAGGTCCTCGTGTTCTGGGCTGGCCATGCACCTCAGAAAGCGCTGGTTGGAGGCCCCGCCCGGGCAGCCCTGATTCCAGGGACCCGAGGTTACATCCACGGAGCACTGGGGTGATGCCTTCCAGGCTCTAGACTGACCACTTGGGTCCTCTGGGCATCCACAGAGGGAACTTCACACTCTCCCTGCCCCGTGGTCCATCGAGACGTTCCTTCCTGATGCACAGGGCACACCAGGGCCACGGGGCTGGGGACACGGCACAGGCCTCGGCCGGAGACCAGGGCGGAAGGAGAAGTGACGAAGCAACACACTCCTCGAGAAAGGACACTTTGAAGCTGATGTGCAAAGACTGGACAGAACACAGCTGTCCTGGTGTCTCTGGAAGAGGGACCTGGGCTGCTTCCCTGACGCCACGTCCCCGAGGCCCCGGCTCCAATGGAGCGAGTGCCTTTCCATTGAAAACTTCAAAGTTTAATGACCCAAAGCATAGAAATTGATGAGAAAAGACATGCCACCCCTAATTTCCAAACGTATTTGTCATTACGCTCATTAATCCTTCTAAAACCGTCTCCCTTGGGGAGGAAAAGCCGAATTGGAAAAATGCGGCTCTTCATCCCGGCCACTCGACGCCCTGCGCCTTCACGGCCCTCGCCCGGAGGGGCCCTGCCGGAGCACAGCGCACGCGGATGGACCCCCGTGGGGTGTCCTCATGGGGCACGGGCGGATGCCCCGCTCTCAGGTTCACCGGCACTCAGCCCAGCCCCTCTTCACAGAGGCCCCTGCGCTGCCGGCTCCCCGGGGGCTGGGTCCCCTCATCCTCCCGATACCCTGGGCCCACGGCCTCGGGCCCAGACCCCTGTTTGTGCCCTGTGCCCCTGCGCCCCCCTGCTGGCCCCCTCTCCCCTCTCTTCCCGCCCTCTGGGGCCCCAGGGCTGTGTTCGGGCCTCTGTCCTTTGAGGACCAGCCTTGGCCATGGGGCCGGCTCTCCCAGCCCCCAGCCTCTCAGGCTCAGCTCCCTCCCCGTTTCCTCTGCTGGATCTGGAACTATCCGGAAGCCTCCTTTCAGCTTGTCTTGTGCTCCTGGGCAAGGCCAGTAACTGAGCAGCCATCCACGAAAGGAAAGCTTCCCGGTGATGGACTGAAGAGCAGATCTTCAGCCCTCCAGTCGGTGCCCCCAGAGCCCGCTGTGCAGGCTCCCCACGATGGAGAGAAGACCCCAGGCCGCCCCCATGGTGCTCGGTCCGGGGAGACGGGCACAGACGCATGGAGGGAGGGACGGTGTCCAGGGCAGTTTAACCTCTAGATGACCCCAGGTCCATCTCTCTTGTAGCAAACACCCGATTTCATCCTGAAAAAGCCCGGCTGAACTGGACCAGAGCACGGTCGCTGCGGAGAGGCAGACTCGCGCCCCAGTGGACAGAGAATACATGATGCCCCAGAGCTCAGGGGACGGCGGGACAGAGGGAGCAAGGGGTAGACGGATGCCGAAGAGGGATAGTTCCAGGAGGAAAATGGAAGAACCGGGGCGGGGCGGGGGCTGTGGAGTCAGCCCATAAATCAGCAGGGAGCCACGGAGAGACCAGGGTCTGCAGAGCTAGGGAGCTCCAGAGAGAAGAGCCAGCCAGGAGAGTCCGGGGAAAGCCTGCGGGACGAGAACAAAGAGACAAACCCCGAAGCCTTCAGAAGTGAAGAATAAATCACAAAGGAGGAAGCGGCAAACCGGCAGCAAGTCCTCCTCCGGAGCACGGCAGGCCAGGAGATGCTGGAGAGAATCACAGACGGTGCGGGACGCGTGCTGTCCAAGAATCCCACGGTGCTGGGTGTCGAGGGGAAGGAAGGATGGTTGCAGGTATTCAGGGAGCCTTCCTGGGGACATCCCCGAGCAAGGGGCCTCGGGATGAGCCGGCAAACAAGCAGAGAGACACACACAGGTGCGTGTGAGTGAGGGCGACAGTGTATCCAGGAATGAGAAACACAGGTGCTAAACGCAGGTGCTAAGCGCAGGTGCTAAGCGCAGGTGCTAAACGCAGGTGCTAAGCGCAGGTGCTAAACGCAGGTGCCAAGCGCAGGTGCTAAGCGCAGGTGCTAAGCGCAGGTGCTAAACGCAGGTGCTAAGCGCAGGTGCTAAGCGCAGGTGCTAAACGCAGGTGCTAAGCGCAGGTGCTAAGCGCAGGTGCTAAGCGCAGGTGCTAAACGCAGGTGCTAAGCGCAGGTGCTAAGCGCAGGTGCTAAGCGCAGGTGCTAAACGCAGGTGCTAAGCGCAGGTGCTAAGCGCGTATTTTTGAAATTGAAGAGACCTACCGCAGGCACAGCCTCCTGAGCTAAGAGCTAAGAGTATCAGATCCACAAATCTAGGAGTTCGCACCGTGGGCCAGGGTGGGGTAGGCGAAGTCCTGCCATCCGAGGGGCTGCGTATGGACGGGGAGGGGGCAGAGAGCAGACAGGAAGTCCTCTGGGTCCCACGGCCCTGAGATGAGAGAGGTGTGCGTGTCACCAGAGAGGGACGATAACGTTCACACAAGCAGGGACTGTCAGGCTGCATCAATGGACAACGCCCAGGCTACTCTGTGCACAGGAAACCGGCCTCAAACAGCTCAATAAAGGAAGGTTGAAAATAAAGGAATGAGTGGAGATACCAGGCAAATGCAAGGCAAAAACCAAACCAAACCAAAACCAAGAAAGGGGAGCGCAACGGCGGTGCCCGCGTCGGGTAAGGACGAGCCGAAGGCGGAGAACAGCCTTAAGCTGGAAAAGAACGGACGGTGCCTACAAAGCGGGTATAAAAGCACGTACACGACCCCTGGGCTCGCGCCCGAGTACACGCAGAGGGGGAGGGGGCAGGGCCCGGCACAGACCTGTGCCTCCGTCTCTCTGTCTCACTGGCTTTCCAGAAAGCACCGGGCAATTATTTCCTGACAAGCAGGAATAAATGAGTGACTTCAGATAAAGGTGATCAATGTTCAGGCACTTTTCTATCAAGAGCTGAGCAGACTGGGGGCTAACACTGGCCTTCCACGGGGGAGAAAGGAGTTTGCAACTTATCATGAGAAGTTTCCTGCAGAAGCACGCAAACAGCCGTCTCTGTCCCTGTGACGTCCCTGCAGAGGGCCTTGGGCCCAGAAGACACCTGCCTCCGCTCCCGTGGGACAGTACGATGATGCCAGCTGCGTCCCAGTCCCACATCACATGATGGTCCCCCGTGAAGGGAAGCGCCCAGGTGCTGGGCTGCATCCCAGTCCCACATCACATGATGGTCCCCCGTGAAGGGAAGCGCCCAGGTGCTGGGCTGCATCCCAGTCCCACCATCACATGATGGTCCCCCGTGAAGGGAAGCGCCCAGGTGCTGGGCTGCATCCCAGTCCCACATCACATGATGGTCCCCCGTGAAGGGAAGCGCCCAGGTGCTGGGCTGCATCCCAGTCCCACATCACATGATGGTCCCCCGTGAAGGGAAGCGCCCAGGTGCTGGGCTGCATCCCAGTCCCACATCACATGATGGTCCCCCGTGAAGGGAAGCGCCCAGGTGCTGGGCTGCATCCCAGTCCCACATCACATGATGGTCCCCCGTGAAGGGAAGCGCCCAGGTGCTGGGCTGCATCCCAGTCCCACATCACATGATGGTCCCCCGTGAAGGGAAGCGCCCAGGTGCTGGGCTGCATCCCAGTCCCACCATCACATGATGGTCCCCCGTGAAGGGAAGCGCCCAGGTGCTGGGCTGCATCCCAGTCCCACATCACATGATGGTCCCCCGTGAAGGGAAGCGCCCAGGTGCTGGGCTGCATCCCAGTCCCACATCACATGATGGTCCCCCGTGAAGGGAAGCGCCCAGGTGCTGGGCTGCATCCCAGTCCCACCATCACATGATGGTCCCCCGTGAAGGGAAGCGCCCAGGTGCTGGGCTGCATCCCAGTCCCACATCACATGATGGTCCCCCGTGAAGGGAAGCGCCCAGGTGCTGGGCTGCATCCCAGTCCCACATCACATGATGGTCCCCCGTGAAGGGAAGCGCCCAGGTGCTGGGCTGCATCCCAGTCCCACATCACATGATGGTCCCCCGTGAAGGGAAGCGCCCAGGTGCTGGGCTGCATCCCAGTCCCACATCACATGATGGTCCCCCGTGAAGGGAAGCGCCCAGGTGCTGGGCTGCATCCCAGTCCCACATCACATGATGGTCCCCCGTGAAGGGAAGCGCCCAGGTGCTGGGCTGCATCCCAGTCCCACATCACATGATGGTCCCCCGTGAAGGGAAGCGCCCAGGTGCTGGGCTGCATCCCAGTCCCACATCACATGATGGTCCCCCGTGAAGGGAAGCGCCCAGGTGCTGGGCTGCATCCCAGTCCCACATCACATGATGGTCCCCCGTGAAGGGAAGCGCCCAGGTGCTGGGCTGCATCCCAGTCCCACATCACATGATGGTCCCCCGTGAAGGGAAGCGCCCAGGTGCTGGGCTGCATCCCAGTCCCACATCACATGATGGTCCCCCGTGAAGGGAAGCGCCCAGGTGCTGGGCTGCATCCCAGTCCCACATCACATGATGGTCCCCCGTGAAGGGAAGCGCCCAGGTGCTGGGCTGCATCCCAGTCCCACATCACATGATGGTCCCCCGTGAAGGGAAGCGCCCAGGTGCTGGGCTGCATCCCAGTCCCACATCACATGATGGTCCCCCGTGAAGGGAAGCGCCCAGGTGCTGGGCTGCGTCCCAGTCCCACATCACATGATGGTCCCCCGTGAAGGGAAGCGCCCAGGTGCTGGGCTGCGTCCCAGTCCCACATCACATGATGGTCCCCCGTGAAGGGAAGCGCCCAGGTGCTGGGCTGCATCCCAGTCCCACATCACATGATGGTCCCCCGTGAAGGGAAGCGCCCAGGTGCTGGGCTGCATCCCAGTCCCACATCACATGATGGTCCCCCGTGAAGGGAAGCGCCCAGGTGCTGGGCTGCATCCCAGTCCCACATCACATGATGGTCCCCCGTGAAGGGAAGCGCCCAGGTGCTGGGCTGCATCCCAGTCCCACATCACATGATGGTCCCCCGTGAAGGGAAGCGCCCAGGTGCTGGGCTGCATCCCAGTCCCACATCACATGATGGTCCCCCGTGAAGGGAAGCGCCCAGGTGCTGGGCTGCATCCCAGTCCCACATCACATGATGGTCCCCCGTGAAGGGAAGCGCCCAGGTGCTGGGCTGCATCCCAGTCCCACATCACATGATGGTCCCCCGTAAGGGAAGCGCCCAGGTGCTGGGCTGCATCCCAGTCCCACATCACATGATGGTCCCCCGTGAAGGGAAGCGCCCAGGTGCTGGGCTGCATCCCAGTCCCACATCACATGATGGTCCCCCGTGAAGGGAAGCGCCCAGGTGCTGGGCTGCATCCCAGTCCCACATCACATGATGGTCCCCCGTGAAGGGAAGCGCCCAGGTGCTGGGCTGCATCCCAGTCCCACATCACATGATGGTCCCCCGTGAAGGGAAGCGCCCAGGTGCTGGGCTGCATCCCAGTCCCACATCACATGATGGTCCCCCGTGAAGGGAAGCGCCCAGGTGCTGGGCTGCATCCCAGTCCCACCATCACATGATGGTCCCCCGTGAAGGGAAGCGCCCAGGTGCTGGCTGCATCCCAGTCCCACATCACATGATGGTCCCCCGTGAAGGGAAGCGCCCAGGTGCTGGGCTGCATCCCAGTCCCACATCACATGATGGTCCCCCGTGAAGGGAAGCGCCCAGGTGCTGGGCTGCATCCCAGTCCCACATCACATGATGGTCCCCCGTGAAGGGAAGCGCCCAGGTGCTGGGCTGCATCCCAGTCCCACATCACATGATGGTCCCCCGTGAAGGGAAGCGCCCAGGTGCTGGGCTGCATCCCAGTCCCACATCACATGATGGTCCCCCGTGAAGGGAAGCGCCCAGGTGCTGGGCTGCATCCCAGTCCCACATCACATGATGGTCCCCCGTGAAGGGAAGCGCCCAGGTGCTGGCTGCGTCCCAGTCCCACATCACATGATGGTCCCCCGTGAAGGGAAGCGCCCAGGTGCTGGGCTGCGTCCCAGTCCCACATCACATGATGGTCCCCCGTGAAGGGAAGCGCCCAGGTGCTGGGCTGCGTCCCAGTCCCACATCACATGATGGTCCCCCGTGAAGGGAAGCGCCCAGGTGCTGGGCTGCGTCCCAGTCCCACATCACATGATGGTCCCCCGTGAAGGGAAGCGCCCAGGTGCTGGGCTGCGTCCCAGTCCCGACATCACATGATGGTCCCCCGTGAAGGGAAGCGCCCAGGTGCTGGGCTGCGTCCCAGTCCCACATCACATGATGGTCCCCGTGAAGGGAAGCGCCCAGGTGCTGGGCTGCGTCCCAGTCCCACATCACATGATGGTCCCCGTGAAGGGAAGCGCCCAGGTGCTGGGCTGCATCCCAGTCCCACATCACATGATGGTCCCCCGTGAAGGGAAGCGCCCAGGTGCTGGGCTGCATCCCAGTCCCACATCACATGATGGTCCCCCGTGAAGGGAAGCGCCCAGGTGCTGGGCTGCATCCCAGTCCCACATCACATGATGGTCCCCCGTGAAGGGAAGCGCCCAGGTGCTGGGCTGCTCCCAGTCCCACATCACATGATGGTCCCCCGTGAAGGGAAGCGCCCAGGTGCTGGGCTGCATCCCAGTCCCACATCACATGATGGGTCCCCCCGTGAAGGGAAGCGCCCAGGTGCTGGGCTGCATCCCAGTCCCACATCACATGATGGTCCCCCGTGAAGGGAAGCGCCCAGGTGCTGGGCTGCATCCCAGTCCCACATCACATGATGGTCCCCCGTGAAGGGAAGCGCCCAGGTGCTGGGCTGCATCCCAGTCCCACCATCACATGATGGTCCCCCGTGAAGGGAAGCGCCCAGGTGCTGGGCTGCATCCCAGTCCCACCATCACATGATGGTCCCCCGTGAAGGGAAGCGCCCAGGTGCTGGGCTGCATCCCAGTCCCACCATCACATGATGATCCCCCGTGAAGGGAAGCGCCCAGGTGCTGGGCTGCATCCCAGTCCCACATCACATGATGGTCCCCCGTGAAGGGAAGCGCCCAGGTGCTGGGCTGCATCCCAGTCCCACATCACATGATGGTCCCCCGTGAAGGGAAGCGCCCAGGTGCTGGGCTGCATCCCAGTCCCACATCACATGATGGTCCCCCGTGAAGGGAAGCGCCCAGGTGCTGGGCTGCATCCCAGTCCCACATCACATGATGGTCCCCCGTGAAGGGAAGCGCCCAGGTGCTGGGCTGCATCCCAGTCCCACATCACATGATGGTCCCCCGTGAAGGGAAGCGCCCAGGTGCTGGGCTGCATCCCAGTCCCACATCACATGATGGTCCCCCGTGAAGGGAAGCGCCCAGGTGCTGGGCTGCATCCCAGTCCCACATCACATGATGGTCCCCCGTGAAGGGAAGCGCCCAGGTGCTGGGCTGCATCCCAGTCCCACATCACATGATGGTCCCCCGTGAAGGGAAGCGCCCAGGTGCTGGGCTGCATCCCAGTCCCACATCACATGATGGTCCCCCGTGAAGGGAAGCGCCCAGGTGCTGGGCTGCATCCCAGTCCCACATCACATGATGGTCCCCCGTGAAGGGAAGCGCCCAGGTGCTGGGCTGCATCCCAGTCCCACATCACATGATGGTCCCCCGTGAAGGGAAGCGCCCAGGTGCTGGGCTGCATCCCAGTCCCACCATCACATGATGATCCCCCGTGAAGGGAAGCGCCCAGGTGCTGGGCTGCATCCCAGTCCCACATCACATGATGGTCCCCCGTGAAGGGAAGCGCCCAGGTGCTGGGCTGCATCCCAGTCCCACATCACATGATGGTCCCCCGTGAAGGGAAGCGCCCAGGTGCTGGGCTGCATCCCAGTCCCACATCACATGATGGTCCCCCGTGAAGGGAAGCGCCCAGGTGCTGGGCTGCATCCCAGTCCCACATCACATGATGGTCCCCCGTGAAGGGAAGCGCCCAGGTGCTGGGCTGCATCCCAGTCCCACATCACATGATGGTCCCCCGTGAAGGGAAGCGCCCAGGTGCTGGGCTGCATCCCAGTCCCACATCACATGATGGTCCCCCGTGAAGGGAAGCGCCCAGGTGCTGGGCTGCATCCCAGTCCCACATCACATGATGGTCCCCCGTGAAGGGAAGCGCCCAGGTGCTGGGCTGCATCCCAGTCCCACATCACATGATGGTCCCCCGTGAAGGGAAGCGCCCAGGTGCTGGGCTGCATCCCAGTCCCACCATCACATGATGATCCCCCGTGAAGGGAAGCGCCCAGGTGCTGGGCTGCATCCCAGTCCCACATCACATGATGGTCCCCCGTGAAGGGAAGCGCCCAGGTGCTGGGCTGCATCCCAGTCCCACATCACATGATGATCCCCCGTGAAGGGAAGCGCCCAGGTGCTGGGCTGCATCCCAGTCCCACCATCACATGATGGTCCCCCGTGAAGGGAAGCGCCCAGGTGCTGGGCTGCATCCCAGTCCCACATCACATGATGGTCCCCCGTGAAGGGAAGCGCCCAGGTGCTGGGCTGCATCCCAGTCCCACATCACATGATGGTCCCCCGTGAAGGGAAGCGCCCAGGTGCTGGGCTGCATCCCAGTCCCACCATCACATGATGATCCCCCGTGAAGGGAAGCGCCCAGGTGCTGGGCTGCATCCCAGTCCCACATCACATGATGGTCCCCCGTGAAGGGAAGCGCCCAGGTGCTGGGCTGCATCCCAGTCCCACATCACATGATGATCCCCCGTGAAGGGAAGCGCCCAGGTGCTGGGCTGCATCCCAGTCCCACATCACATGATGATCCCCCGTGAAGGGAAGCGCCCAGGTGCTGGGCTGCATCCCAGTCCCACCATCACATGATGATCCCCCGTGAAGGGAAGCGCCCAGGTGCTGGGCTGCATCCCAGTCCCACATCACATGATGATCCCCCGTGAAGGGAAGCGCCCAGGTGCTGGGCAGGGAAAGCTGGCTTCCTTGTGGAAATGCCTATTCCTCTCCAGGTGGGCTGGGCAGGGGCCCGGCACAGGCTCCCTGCAGACACCTGGCCTGGACTCCGGCTCCAGAAACAGACGAAGCCATCGGTCTGTGACGTCTAAGCGGCCCGGTCTGTGCCGCTTTGAGCCGGCGGCTTCGGCAGCCCCAGGAGGCACCTCGGTGGTGGTTCGGGCCCAGGAAGTGTTAACACTTCTGACCCGTGTCAATCCCTCTGCCCGTGCTCAGGCCCACGGGTCACACTCAGCGTGTGCACCCGAGCAGACTCCTAACCTGCTCTGCGCCTTTCTGCTTGTTTGGTTTCGTTTTTAATTTTGTTTTACTTTTTGTTAACACGTGGGACAGCAGTGACAACTCCGAGACAGGGCTGCCTGAGCCCCGGTGCCTCGTTGGTGTGACGTGCTTGCTGGTGGCCCTGCAGAAGCTCTGGTTTCCACGGTGGCCAGATCAGCAGCCTGGGCGTCACCGGGGAGCTGGTGAGGGCTGCGGACCCCCTGAGTCAGAAACCCCGGCAGGGCTGGGGCTCAGCATCCCGTGTCTTAACACGGCCCCTGGGCAATTCTGAGGCGGCCGGAGTTTGTGGGCTGCTTAGAGTAAGTTCTCAGCGAGGGTCGGGACTCTAGCTGGTGCTAGCTGCACACTGCTGTAGAGCACAGGGAACTCTGTTCAATACCCTGGGATAAACCACCATGGAGAAGAATATAAAAAAGAATATGTATGTGTATAACTGAGTCACTTTGCTGTACAGCAAAAATGAACACATTGTAAATCAACTATACTTCAATTAAAGAACGTATTTTAAAAAAGACTCCAAAGAAGTAGAGAAGGGGTCAGAGCCTTGATTCCCAGGGTTACCATGTCTCCCTGCTGGAGCCCAGGGAGGGCGAGGCCTGGGTGCCAACACCCCACTCCCGGGCCCCTTTCCTCCGAGGCTGTGAGGTTCCTGCCCTGGAGGGTCCCTGAGACCCCTCTCCAGCCTGCAGCACAGGGCTCTGAGCCTCGTTCAGGTCTCAGACTTGCAACCGGTGTTATCTGCAAAAGGACACAGGCCAGGTGGCCAGGCGGGTGGCCGGCCCATCCTCGCGTGGACTGACCAGAGACGATATTCAGAGCAGCCTGGCCTCGCCCAGGTACCAGCACTTCAGAAACCAGAATGAACTCAGGACGCTGCCCTCGGACACTTCCGGGGAGCGCAGATTTTGAAATGTCATCCACCCAGAAGCCAGTGCACATCACGGGGATGTATTTATGTGGGCCGTCACGGTTTCGATTAAAGCATTTCATATACCATGCTCACCGCAATGTCACCGAAGCAGGAAGCACTCAGTCTGAAGTAGCCATTTTGGTGTATTATCCTAATAGAGTATTATTTTTAAACTACCACAATATTTTAATTACGTTCTCAGCATGAATCATTACGTACCTTAGTGCAGAAGCACTTCTGACTCTAATTGCACGCTGCAGCCCCAGGACACGGCCGTGAACGTGGGCTCTGAAGTGGGCTGACAGCCCGGTGATCGCCAGCCGCCCCACCCAGGACACCAACCTCGTGAGACGGGCCTGGTTTCCTCCCAGCAGCTTCCCTCCCTCCCTCCCTCGCTTTCATCCCACGCTCTGTATTAAGCTCCCAGCACACACCAGAGAGGCTTCTCGACTCCAGGGATGCCCACGAGACTCCCCACCCTCATGAAGCATGTGTTCTAGCACAAGAAGCGTGCTCTCACCCACAGGGAAGCACCTGCACAGCTGGCGGACGGCCACGGGTGCGGTGTGGGCCCCAGCGGGGCTGGCCCGGCTGGAGGGGCCCCCGGGGCAGGGCTTCGCTCTTCCGGGCGTCAGGACGCCCACGTCCCCGCCCCGCCCCACGCACCAAGGTCTCCAGACCTGCTCCACCAAAACGCGCTCGTGTGGGTCCTGGGACGCTCGGGGTGGGAGCGCAACGCTCTCCTGCAGGTCCCCCCGTCCCCCCGTCGGTGGGTGAACCCCAAGGCACCTCAGGCCACGTGTCTGCACACAAAGCGGTCGGTGGCTCTTCACAGAGACGGGAGGCAACAGCCCGCATCATTCAGGCGTCACCCCGGCCAGTTACCTGCGTCTCCTGGGGTGGATCCCGCCCCACAGGTGAGCCAGGCTCTCTCGTGCGTCTTCATGGCCACGCGGGGCCCTGGGGGGACTCAAGGGCGGTGTGTCCTCCGACATCGCTGCAAATGCAGCCACCAAAGCCTGCTGCTCTTCCCGGAGGGGCCACCCCGAGCAAGGGCTTCCCTCCTCTCAGTGGGCCTTAATCCAGACAGGCGGGGGTGCAGGGATAGGCCGCCCGGCAGCACCTGTCACCCCATCACCGCTCCACTCGCACTGGCTTCTCCTCCCCCATAGAAGGAGTGATGCGTAACCGTCGAGCGGCTGGAAGGACATCACAAAAGCCTCCCAAACCTTGTCAGGAAGAAGGGACATCGCCATGGCAGTGGCCCTCACTCTTCGCTGCGTCCCCTGCTCTGTGAGGTATGAGGTGGGGCTCACGATTTCTCAGGGTCTCTCGGTGTTGAAACCCGAGTCCTGTGGTTCTGGTGCAGGAAGGAGAGCAGCTCACCAGAGACAGACACGCACGCCCGTGGTCCCTCCGGGCTGGGGAGGACAGTCACGTGGATTCTGTGTGTTTTCTGGGCGGCGGGCAGAGAGGGAGGCACGGAGGATGGGGACGGCTGGAGCACCGCGAAGGCCCGCTTCACTGGGCGGCCTATAGCTTCCAAACCAGCCCGACCACAAGTGCGGCAGGAGAAACCTCCGCGGTCAGGCCGTGACATCAAGGTTGCGAGGGAGCTTTGCATTTGCCGTGCGGATGCGGGGAGCACACCCCCGACCTTTCCCCCTCGCTGCCTGCCCCTCTGCCACGTCCCCCGAGAATCCCCGTCTCCGAGGTCAGAACCCCAAGGCGCCCCTGCAGCCTCAGCCTTGCACTCGCTGCTTTAAATGCGTAGCAGCGACGGATGAGGAGCGCCTGAGGGTGTGGACCCTGCGGGGAGAGCGCCTGGGCTGCACCCCGACCCCCCCACGCGCCACGAAGCCTTCAGGCACCCGCGCTCCCCCCGGCGTCCTCACCTGCACGTAAATAAACGGGGCGAACGGGGCCCAGGGGAAGGGCCTGGGGTCTGTCCTTTGGGCCCGGTGTGAGTTTTATCACCCAACAGCCCTGCTCTGAGGTTTCAGACGGACACTGGGGACTGGACAGCCACCCAGGGGCTCAGAATCAAGAATCGGAGCACAGCAGGACTCTGGGAGGGGCAGGAGGCGGGGCCTGTCGTGGAGGAGGCCGCCGGCTTCCCGGAGCTCCTGGGTCCTGGTGCCCACGCCCGTCTTCCCTGGTCCCCGGCGGGGGTCTGTGCACCCCTGCTGCCCAGGCCTCCCGCCGGCTCTGCCTGGAGAGAGCTGTGTGAGGCCTGGGGCCACACAGCAGCCGAGTCTCAGGGAGGGTCAGCAACAGGCTCAGTGACACGGCTAGTAAGCACGGGCTGGATATCCAAACCACGACTGATTCGTGTTAAACCAACAGCCAGCCAAAAAGTGGACAGAAGACCTGAATAGACACTTCTCCAAAGAAGACAGACAGGTGGCCAAGAGGCACATGAAAAGGTGCTCAACGTCACTAATCGTTAGAGAAATGCAATCAAAACTACAACGAGGTATCACCTCACACCAGTCAGAATGGGCATCATCAAAAAATCTACAAACAGTAAATGCTGGAGAGGGTCTGGGGAAAAGGGAACCTTCCTGCACTGTTGGTGGGAATGTAAATTGATACAGTCACTATGGAGAACTAAAAATAGAAATACCGTACGACCCAGCAATCCCACTACTGGGCATACATCTGGAAAAAACAAAAACACTAATTTGAAAAGATACATGCACCCTAATGTTCACAGCAGCTCTATTCACAATAGCCAAGATATGGAAGCAACCTAAGTGCCCATCAACAGATTAATGGATAAAGGAGATGTGGTACATATATACAATGGAATATTACTCAGCCATAAGAAAGAATGAAATATTGTCATCTGCAGCAATATGGATGGACCTAGAGGATATTATACTTAGTGAAGTAAGTCAGACAAAGACAAATATAGTATGATACCACTTATATGTGGAATCTAAAAAATAATACAAGCAACTGTATATGCAAAACAAAATACTCACAGATACAGAAAACAAACCAATGGTTACCAAGTGGAAGAAGGAAGGGGGAGGGGCAAATTAGGGGTATGGGATTAAGAGATACAAACTACTATGTATAAAATAGATAAGAAACAAGGATATATTGTACAGCACAGGGAATTATAGCCATTATCTTGTAATAACTCTTTTTTATCATAATAACTTTTAATGGACTATAATCTGTAAACTGAATCACTATGCTGTAAACCTGAAACTAATATGATATTGTAAATCACCTATACTTCAATAATAAAAAAGAAAAAACTGATGCGATTATTTTGCTACTTCTCCAATAGAACCATTGTATCTTTAAATTTCCACAAGGCAGCTTAGGTCTTCAAATTATATATATATATATATATATATATATATATAGTTGAAAAAGAAAACTGTACAAGATTTATATGAAGAAAATTAAACTACTACTGAAGGACCTAAAATAAGACAAACAGAAAGCATTCTAGGGTAAGTAGATTTGATGACAGGAAGACTGAGAGCATAAGGTGGTCAGTTCCCCATGAGATAATCTGTACCGTTTAATGCACTTAATGCAATACCACCTTTCAACAAAGCCCATGCAGGATTTTCTGAACTAAATATATTGATTCTGAATTTCACATGGAAAAGTAAACTATCAAGAATAGTCAGAGAGCTTTTAAAAATTAAAAGTAATAAAGAAATCATAAGGTTCTCCATGTTAAATATTAAAACATATTTTGAAAGCTACAGTAATCAAACAGTGTGGTATTGGTATGAAAATAGACAAAAGGATCAAAAAAGAAAAGTCCAGAAACAGAACCAAATGTATACGGGATTTATTATGTGATAAAGACAGCATTTCAAGTAAGTGTAGAAAGATGAATTTTGACAATGAATAATGTTGGCCTAATTGGGAAAAAAAGAGCTGGATTTCTACTTCACACTATTCCAAACAAATTGCAGACGGAATTCTATATACATGAAAAATGACACTATAAGAGATTCTGTTCCTAAGATCTCTTTGCCCAGTCTTACAAAAAATTCTAGGAGGAAAATGTCATAGAACTTTTTTCAAAATCAGAGCGAGAAAAAAAACGTCATGAGACCCAGAATCCATAAAGGACAAGATTGCTGCTACACACAAACACTTTTTGAACAGTTTGTTGAGTGTATTTTATGTGCAATAAACCCACGTACAACAAGTGTACAATCTGACAGCTTAACATGCGTGTGCACGTGTGAAACCATCGCCACAGTGAAGACAATTCACGCCCACCGATCCCAGTCACGCCCAGAGTCTCCACCTGCCCTCATCACCCATCCCTCCAACCTCTCCCAGCAGCCGCTGACCTGCTGTCTGTCACCGAAGGGTGGTCTGCATTTTCCAGAACGCTGTGTAATCAGAACCATACAGTGTGAATACTCTGTCTGGTTTCTCTCACTCCTAGAATTATTCTGAGACGTATCCATATTGTTGTGCGTATCGTTGGTTTGTTCCTTTATATTCCTGCAGAGTACTCTGCTGTACGGCTGCACCAGAATAGGTTTATCCATTTATCTGTTGATAGGCATTTGGGTCCTTTTCCACTTGGGCTAGAAAACAGAGCTGCTGTGCACATGGTGCGCAAGTTGTTGTGAGGACAGGTGTTTCCATTCCTCCTAGAGGACGCCTAGGACTGGGATGGCTGGGCCATATGGTAAGTTGTTTGAAGGCAACTGCCCAAGTGTCTTCCACAGTGGCTGCCCCATTTCACGTTCCCACCAGCAACTGGGGGGGGGGGATTTCAATTTCTCCACCACCTTACCGACACCTGTCACTGACAACAGCATCCTCAGGGGTGTGCAGTGGTACCTCACTGTGGCTTTGAGTTGCGCCTTCCTGTGATTAACGGTGTTGTACGTCTTTTCACAAGCTCATTGGCCATTTATATCTCTTCTTTGGGATATGAAATGTCTATTCACATCTTTTGCCCATTTTTAAAAATTGAGTTATTGTCTTTTTATAATTGAGTTCTAAAAGTTTCTTATATATTCTGGATGCAAATCCTTTATCCTTTATATGATTTGCAAATACGTCCTCCCAGTCTGGGACTTGACTTTCCATCATCTTAACAGTGCCCAGAGCAGAAGTTCTTAATTTTGATGACGTTCAATTTATCACTTTTTTCTTTTATCGATCACGCTTTTGGCGTCATGCTTAAGAAATCTTTGCCTCACCTTACACAAAAAATTTGAAAAAAATTTTGAATCACAAAAAGGAATAAGAACAAAGAGAAAAGACAAATGACTGAGTGGATCAAAATATTTGAACTCATAAGGCGCTAATTTGTCTAGTAGATAAAGAACTTCTACAAATCAATAAGCAGAAGACCAGCAATCTAGTAGAATAAATGGCACAGATACAGGCAGACAGACAGAGAGAATGAAATACAAACGCCTCTTGCACATAAAACTCCCAACTGCTCGTAAAAAGAGAAATGCAAATTAAAACTAGAGTGAGATACCACCGTTTCCCTCTCGGGTTGGCAAAGATCAAAAAGTGGGACAAACCCTACGGAGAGCAATTTGTTAACTTCCTATCAAAAATACATATGGTTTTTGACCCACAAATTGCACTACAAGAAATTTATCTTTTATATGTATTGAGTCACGTGTAAAATACGTATGCTCAAAGACATCTATTGCAGCATTAGATACTATGTAAAATATTGAAAATAGTCGATCAACAGCAAATTGATTAAGTAATCTATACAAACAATGGCATATTGTTGGAGAGTCCTCCCTTTTTCCTGGGTTCATCGTTCATTGTGGGGTGAGCTCCATTCCTGAGCTCTACCCTGAAAACATAAAAGAGGAAGGGGCTGGGCTTCACAGACTGACAAACCAGAGAACTTACTTTTCAGGAGGTATTTTTTGTGTGTCTTTTAAATTTTGTGCATTCAGAAAAAAAAAAAGAAGAAAGAAAAAAGGAGAGAAAGAAAGAAACACAATGGAAACTAGCGTGGTAATAGTTGGTTCGTTGTGAGCTAGTAAATGAAAGAAAATGTACGATTTATTGAGCACATACTTACGCCAGGCAATTTCTTTTCAGCCTTCCAACAACCTGAAATAAATGTTGCTCTTGTTTATGGTTGTGGGGCCCAGGTTCAGACAGGTAACACGTTTGTCCAAGGTGGCCTGGGCGGGAGAGGCTGACTAGGAAGTTCAGCTTCAAACGTCTTGAAAATACAGAGCAAGTGTTATTTGCATGTGTTCCCTAATGCCTACGGCAGACTCTGGCCTAATGGCTGCTCAGCGATCATCAGGTTGACGGCGCCCTCTCGTCGTGTAGTTTGCCAACTCTAAGAGAGGTCCCTTCAGTCACCTCCTGCTCTTGTAAACACACCAGGAGGTGTTATAACAAAGCTCCCAAACATATTAATCCCAAGTTATCTAACTGCCTGATTTGCCAGAATTAATCCAAACTCCTGCTGTGGTGAAGCGGACGGAGCTCAGGCGCTGAGGAGCGAGTGTGGGCCCAGAGGCGAGGACGCCCCGGATATGCGGCCTATTCCCCCGGGGGCGCACACAGCCTCGGCTCCAGAGTTTGTTCCTTTGACAGGGCTTGTTACAAGGAAATCTTCTGGTACCTACTCTTTGTGCCTACTCCTACTCCTACTCCTACTCCTACTCCACGGTTCACGTGGAGACTGAAACAAAGCTCCTCGCTGTTTAGTATTTACATTAGCAGGTAGTAGACGGTGTGCAGACTGTCGCCCGCAAGCGAAGGACAAGCAGAGAGCTTGCAGCTAGCTCCCCGGGTCCCCAAATCTCCTGCCGAAAGGGGGTCTAAGATCAGAGGGGGACCTCAAGGGGGGGATCTGCAGGCCACATCAGAGGGAGCGGCTCAGGACGGGCACCCTCTCCTCACTGCCTTCAAGGAGGGACAGCTGGCATCCAGGATGGTGTTTGGCACAATTCAGATATCTCGTTTCGTGTCTCCTTCTTAATAAGCAACATCTATTGCCTGGAAATGTTTGTTTCGCTCGGAAACCTACAGCTGCACCTCCTGCCGCCGGCTCCTGACCCTTCTAGCTGCCGGCGATCAGTAACTGTGCATGTCACACCGACGTGGGACCCTGACCCCCGCCCCGCCAGCCATACCGGCCCCCCTCACCCCTCCTCTCTCACCTCCCGCCCGTGGCCCCGAACCTCATCTCCAGTAATTATGCTGCACATGAATCATTTTTTAATGTTTGGTTTAATATATACAGATTCTTTAAACAATAAAAATAAATCAGCAAACAGCATCACAATCTGGAAATCTCTTTCTTAACATAGAAAACGGTTTCTTAATGGCACAGGGAAAAGAACTCAACAGCAAGCTTGACAACATAATTAGAAGATTGTTCCCGGGAAGGGAAGAGCATTCTTTATACAGCTCTTACTACTCTCAATAAGATTATTCTCCCTGAATAGCTAATCAGCTTTTCCCAGCTTCCCAAAACCGTGTGCTCGAAGCTGTGCTCACGGCTCTCCTCACTTACTAAGTGGCAAACAGTGACGCCTCGGAAAGGGAAATTTAAGGCATTAACCGAGTGTGAGCAAACAGCGCGATGGAGGCTGTGGATGGAGAGGCCCCTGGTAGATTAGCGGCAATTTAGCGAGATGGTACTGTCACACCTGGGTTGACAAGGGCTGACAGGGTTTGTTGATCTCTGCTCCCGTCTCAAATTTGAGTGTCACGTTTCAACAGAAATGAGAGGAGAGGAAAAACAGCCCTTTCGGGAGTCAGCGGTGAGGCACCTGGAACAAAGGAACCACAGGGGCGCCTGGGGGCAGCGGCTGGGCCCGGGTGCCCATCCCTGCGGGGTCTCCAGCCGAGGGGGAGGGTGGAGAGGAAAGGACCAGACAGGGGCGGGCTGGCCCTGGGGTTTCCTGGGGTAAATCCCCTCTCCGGGCACCCAGCCCTTTCCCTGCTCTGGTTACGGCACCGCTGTCCTCTCTGGGGTTCTCGTAGGGGCTGCGCTTCAGGATGGAAGATGCAGAGACCCCAGAGGATGCTTGGCAGAGTGAGGCTGTCTGAAAAGCCACGGGGCGAGAAGGCCCCGAGCAGAGCGCCTGGACCTGGCGGGAGGACAGCGCGAGGGACACGGCTGCCCACCCCAGGCCGCTGACCCCACGCAGGGCCTGCAGAGCCCCCATCAGCGCCCTGGAGAAGCCCCCAGCCCGCCTGCAGAGCTCAGAGCACTAAGATCATAGATTCTGGTTCCTTCCAGCTCGTGGACACTCACCCTTCCACGCACGGACCTTGGGAGCTACGAGAGCACCTCCGTCTGCTTCGTGGCCGAGGCGATGGCTGGGGAGTGATGCCCTGACATGGTCGTTCCACAGAGAGGGCAGCCCCGGAGCCAGACCTGGTGAGCCTCGCTCCCCAAACCCCACGGAGGAGCAGGGAGGGTCTCCAGCTCCCTTTCCCCTGTAACTGAGGACGTACATATCGGCTGACAGACAGGTGGCATAGGGTAGGCGCTTCCAGAATGCTGAGCCAGCACAGGGAGGGCAGCCCTGCAGACGATCCCTACCCTCGGCCGGGCCGAGAGATGCTGCAAAGAGAGGTGAATGGTCTCACATCACTGCGGCTTTTGATGCTGGATGTCACAGCACAGCACCGAACCTTTCCTAAGACAAATGACTGGTTCTCGTCACCCTTCGGTTGAGATGTTTGCTGGGAGTTTCTACGGAAACAAGCCTCACCTGGCAGAGAGACGCAGTCATCCTGTGTGTCCAGGAGGGAAGGGCCAGCGTGAGCCCAAGCAGCACGGACGCCTATCCCGCATTGAAATCAGACGTTTCCCGGGAGCTCGCGGAGCAGAGGTCACGCGGGCAGCCAGGGTAGGCGCCTCCCTTCCGCCGTGTGCCCGTTCATGGTCCGGGCATGAGGGTCTCAAGCGTCCCTGGGGGAGAGGCAGGGCTCGTGAGCCCCCAGCTGGTCTCTGCAGCCCCTCCTGTGCCCAGAACCAGAGGGGAGGGGCCGGGTCCCCGCCCCAAGGCGCAGCGGGAAGAGGGGCCAGTGTCAGGCTCTGAGGACGGGCTGGATCTCAGCAGCAGAGGGGTGGGCCGACCCCCTCCAGAAATGAACCGACATTCCAGGCCTCTGGATGCGACAGCTGCTGTTCCCCTCGGTGTCCTGAAGAGGGGGAGTAGTTCGTTAGCATCAGAACCAGCAAACGAAACGCCTTCTCTCCTGGCCCATGCGTTCACCTTCGGCCACTGCTTGCCTCCCGATGTCCTCCGGTTTACCTGTAAACACACATCTCTCCGTGTTTTCCCACGGCTTCACCTTTCCTTTTCGGCCCTAGGCCCCGACAGAGCATCATTTTCCCCTTGTACCCTAGAGGGTTCCCCACTTTATTTCTTACAGTTACCCACTGATCCTTCTTCTTCCATCAAGAAACTTCTCACTTCGCAGCTCAACAGGCTGGGGGCACGATCCCCGCCGTGTTCCTGGTGCCGCTCAGCCCTCTGGCCATGCACGACCATCCTATAAAGCTTCCCCTAACACCGTACAGCCCTACACACTAGTTCCGCATCTGGTTTTTCCTGTAACTAACTCTCTCTCCTCACTTTCTCATTGGAGGCTCCTCTGATGCAAAGCCCAAGCTCCTCTTTGCCTACATTTTTCCTTCTCCCATTCCTGCCCACAGCACGCTGCCCTATTCCAGCATTTTCTCATGCTGTTCCCAACGGCCTGAAAGCCTCCCATTTCAGAGAGAATGGAATTATGCCCTTTGCATAACTGATGCAAATTAAACATCCTCCTCCATGAAATATGCATCTGGAAAGTCCAAGGAGTAGCCTTCCAATTCTTTTTGGATGTTACCTTCTTCCATCCGGTAAAAGCCTTCGTTAGGATGAGATGATCTTTGTTTATTCTGAGTCTCTAGAAAGAGAAGGCATCTAGGCTGAAATCTCTAACGACACCCCTGACTCAGGAGATAAAATTAGGCAGGACCACGGTGTCAGTCTGAGAAGAAACACTGTTCTGTCCTAGAACAGCCTCGGAATACCCACTTATCACTTCATTTTCTTTTATACCAACTGAAATCAGATTCCTCATTGGAGGGAGAATTTACCAGATTATCAGATTATACTGAAAGCACATAGGAAAAATTTGTCTTATTCTATGAGACAAGGTGTACCCAGCATCATGGCCTATTTGGGCCAAATGTGAAGGAATGCAAGCTTTTCAACTTACAGCAAACGAGCTGAATCCAAGCCACTCGTTGATAAAGTCAACCATCAACAGTGTGATAGCTTTAACTGAGATCCATAGACCTAGGAAAAAAGGCAACCACACACGCAGGCTGGTGATAAACTTGAATTTAGATTTTAACTTGGATTCCAAATGGTGACGTCATCATTCTTCTTCCAGGTTGTTGAGAAAATAAAGCAGTGGGACAAGTTCTAAGTCCTGTTTATTTTCATTTCTCAGTTTGAACGTTGACCTTGGTAATAAGAGGCATTCCAAGGGCTGGAGAGGCCCCGCCTTACCTTCCAATGCTCACGCCATGCATCGGCTGGTGGAAGGGCAGCTTTAAAGATGACCAGAGCATGGGAGGAATAGGCTGGAATCAACTCTATGGTGACGGGCTCATCTGGGAAGAAACCATTCACTCAGATGACCAAACAGATCAACACAGCACCATCAGCTTCCTTTTCACACCTGTCACAAATGTTCTCCTCAATTGAAGAGGACAACATAATCGCCAAATGTAGAGCCAGTTCCTGATTATGTGTCCAGCAAAACTGGAACAAATCACTGAAAGTGACAGGTCATCTAAGAATCTGAACTTTAAGAAACTATCAGTGCCTTCCAGGGAAAATGTCCCGAGTGTCCAGACGGAGAAGACTGAGTTTCACTTTCTTGTCTTTAGGACAAAGAAGATGCCCAAGAGAAAAAGTCCAGCGTCACCTCCCAGATGAGGAGGCTGTTGTCATCTGCGGGGACAGCCCTGCACTAGGGGTGTAAACTTAGAGGATTTAACTCCTCTAGACTTCAGATAAGGGACCACCCGGCGCCGGCGAGCAGGGAAGGAATTTTTAGGTCTGAAGCTAAACAACATGCTACAAAAGTGCCTTTTCAGCTCAGACCGAGGAGACTGGTTCCCGTTACCGAAGGTGAGGTGATGAAGAGGGCTGAGGGGCTGGGAAAAACCCCCGGCTGGCCACCCTGCTCTCCAGGTGACCGAGGTTGACGAATCTCTGGCAAGTTAATTGTTCGGGAGGAAATATTTGGTCTGCGAGGAGCGTAGCTCAGTTACCACACAAAAGGATGGCTTGATTTTGTGCACGTAACACAGATCACAGGGAAAATGCACCTCATCCACTGGCTTCGCCAATTCCCACCAACCGCTTACGATTCCCCCCACCCCAACCTATTTCCACGATTTCTGCCGTGTGAAATAATCACGACACACTCACTGAAGTGTGGCCCGGTGGGAAATGGAGGCTCACCCCTGAGCCTGTGTAGACAGGCTGGTGGCAGCCTCTGCGGTATCGGGGTCCCCGGAGCCTGGACCCGGACCCAACAGTACCCAAGGTGCAGGTGACTGTTGGAGCTCAATTAAAAGCAGCGTCCCGATCAAGTCACCTGAAAATTGTCAGCCGGGTGGACAAAGGTTTGACTTCTGGAGTCTTCATCTGGCCACGTGTTTTGAAGTGGAAATGGAAGGTAACACACCTCCCTGACCAGGCCGCCGCTCCTCCTGCTTCCCAGCCTCACGTGAGCCCGACACTTGGGCGACCAGCTGGAGGGCTGTGGCTGCCGCCTGGCAGGGCACACACACCCCTGGGGTCTGCTCTCGGGCTCAGCTTTCTACCACCCTGTGCCAAAGACCTGAGTTTGGGGAGTTGCCTATTTGAGGCTACACTGTAGAGAATAAAAGTTGAAAAGGCCGAGTTTCCCAGGAAGCATGTCTGAGACGGACTGGGGCAGAGGACGCTGCCCTGCTCGGAGAGCTTGACTCTGTCCAGCCGTGTCCGCCGTGGGCAGACTGTGTAATTTCAGGGGCAACGGGAAGGTCCTTTTCACGAAAAGGGACCCGTCCCATCTCCCTCCGGATTATTGAGACCCTGTCATCAAAGAGCCACACCTTTGACTTACATGAGATCTTCATTCCTGTTAAAAATGAAGCTTCCTTTCTCCTGAGAAGAATCATTGACACATTAATGTGAAAGGTTTTCAGAATCTTCCTGGAAGATAGACTATCTCGGGGGGGAAAAGAAAGAAAAAGCAAAAAGTCTAGGTTCCTAAGACTGGGGAGTGCAGGTTAGGAGGAGGGGCCGTGGTAACTAAGAGAATCGCCCTCACCCCGGGTACGCAGGCCTCAGCCAGGATGCACCCCTTTCCCGAACAAGCATCCGCAGGGAGAACGCCCTCCATGCTTCTGCCAATGTCCTGGGCAACCTTCAGATGCTGCCTTGGGCACAGCTGAAGTCACCTCCTCTGCTCCGCTGTTCCTGTTCTCTCCAATGGGACCCCACGTCCGCCGAGTCCCGCAGGGCACCGTGTCTGTGCCCCTCCTGCGTTTATTCGAACCTGGACAAGGACAGTTCCGCTCACCTTGCGCCCCGTCCAGCACCCACTGCTGTGGAGCACAGCCTCGGGCTGTTTGTCGACTCACATCCTTAGTTGGTTGATAAAACCAACGGCTGGAAACGCTTACAATGTGCAGCAATCAAAATAGTAATTAGTAACTTTACCGTGAGGTACTCGGCCAACAGAATTAAATAATAATTACCGCATTTGTATGATTACCACCATGAAAGGATAAACTACGCATCAGCACATGGAATGTTTTCAGCCCCACTCAACCCTGAGTGGACTCACTGCGGTGTCGCAGGAGTGGGTTTGGGGCAGAATAACAGAGCCGTCCAGCCTGGGAGGCAGAGCAGGGGAAGAGAAAAAGCGCGGACTTCGCAACGTTGACTCGTTCATCTCCCGTTTCCTCATATGTAAAATGCCGGAGGCCACCTATTCCATGGCTCCCGGGAGGCCAGGGTGAGGTCACGCGTGTGGGTCCCGCGCGGGGAGCGGACACGCAGTGTCCCGAGTGTCCTGGGGCGGCCGTGACACAGCACCACAAACTGGGTGGCTCCACACCATGGAAATTTATTGTCTCGCAGCCTGGAGGCCAGAGTCCAGTCAAGGTGTCACCTTCCCCCGAGGCTCCGGAGGAGATGGTTTCCTGCCTCTTCCGCCCGCAGGTGAGGGCAGTCCTCCTCAGCAGCTAGGGGTCATCGTCTCCGTGTCTTCATGTCATCTTCCTTCTCCCTGTGTCTGTCTCTGTGTCCAAATTTCCCCTTTCTATAAAGACACTGGTCATGACCACCTCTGTAACGACCCTACTGCCAAACAAGGTCACGTTCACAGGTATTGGAGTTAGAACTGGGGCGTACCTTTTGGGGACACAGTTCAGCCCGTGGCAGTTGGCTTCCTGACCCACATTAATGACATTCTCCCTCCCCAGCCCCACTGACGTCAGATTACATCAGCTGTTCTCAAACTTTTGGGCCTCGTACCCCTTTACGCTATTAAAAATTACTGAAAAACAAAAAGACCTCTTTTCTGTGGGATATATGTATTGATATTTACCACGCTAGAGATTAAAAACAGGAAAGTGTTTAATTAATTACTTTAACCCATTTAAAAATAACTATAATAAACCCAATACACATTCATACAAATAACACATTTTTATGAAAATAGTATATTTTCCCCAAAAAGCCAGTGAGAAGAGTAGCACTGTTCTACATTCTTGCAAATTCTTCGATGTCCTGGCTGAAGAGGACAGCTGGGCTCTCGTATCTCTGTATTCGGTCTGTCGCTGTGTGTTGTTTTGTTGAAATATGTGGAGAAAATTCAGCCTCGAGCAGATGCGTTGCTGGAGAAGTGAGAAGTGTCTGAATAGCCTTTTAAGGGAGTTGTGGGTGTGCTCCTTCGCTACTCCACCCAGATTCAACCACGGTCGTGTCTTAACGGTTAGTTATGGAATCTGAAGCCGCATCAGTAAGCTTTCCGCTCTATTCCTTGAACATCTGTGGGTCTCTTTTGCCCTGTGAACGCGTGATTTTCTACCTCGAGCACTGCCTTTTGGATATTACTGGTGCACTGGAGTTGTGCAGGTCTTCCAAGTGCTGGCAAATTTTATTAGACAATATTTTAAAAACTCACGTTTGTTAATACCACCACGGTTCTCAGCAGAAAAGTCTTTAAGTACTGGAACACTTCAAGCTCACAGTGGTGGGTATTAGTTTTTCAAAATTCTGATTTCACTTGAACATTCAATTTTTCTTATTGACAATAAATACTGCCAGTTCTTTTCTTTGAAGTGATGTTTGGAGAAAGTGCCTGCCTAATGCCCACGTCTGAGTAAGTATTGTTTTTCCACTAAACATTCCTTGAGGCAAAGATGAGGCTCCACAACAGAAGGGATTGCCTCGGGGTGCAAGCTGAGCTCTTCCTGGAGAGGACGTGGCCCTTCAGACAGGCTTCGTGCCCGCCCCGCGCTTCGTCACAGGGTACCGAAAAGACCTGGACGAAGGGTCAAGATCTAATAGGAGGCAAGCTCTTTACTGCTTTATCCAGAACGTTCTTGAGTGGAACTGGCTTCCTTCCCTGCACGTGCACGGTGCTCAAGGAGCCAAGGTTACCGCTGGGCGCCGCTGCCTTTGCTCCCAGCCGCGGCCCAGCGGTTTCACCCGCTGTTGGCGAAACTGCGGACGTGAGCAAGGATGACCTGACGTCATCCACCTTTTCTGTCGCTCACAGCAAGTTACCAGGCTGAGCATCCTCATCAGAGCACGTGTGCCATCTCAGGGAGCCCACGGCCGGGAGTCGGCAGGGCTGAGAGCACCCTCTGCGCAGCTGCGGTCCAGGTGTCAGTTGGGGCTCTTCCAAGTCACTCAGGTTGTAGGTGAGCTCAGCTTCTCATGGATGTAAGGCGACGGTCCAGGTCTTCTTGCCTGCTCCCAGCTCCCAGAGGCCGCGCCTCTGTAGACCATTCCCGTCACGGCTGTTCGCTTTCTCTCTCTGAGAGCAGCTGAGAAAATCTGCTTTCAAAAAGGGCTCACAAGATTAGGCCAGGCCCACGCAAGATAATCTCTTTAATTAACTCAGTGTCAACTCACTTGGGGCCTTGATCATGTCTGTCACATGCCTTTTGCCTTATACTGTGACATAATCTCATCACATTCCTTGGTTCCTCCTTCCCCACCCTCGATCACAAGGTGCGTACATCAGAGAGGGGGAGGGACCCCCATCCTAGAACTCTGCCTACCGCCCTTGTCTCAGTACTAATGTCAGGGTCAGCTGCACAACTGTGAAATGAAAATGTGCGGCCCCTTGTTTAAAAATCATTACGAGTCTGAAGACTCCAAGGGCAAGTCTTTGGACCAGGGTGGAGCCCTTCTCAGCACAGCCCTGGGAAGCTGGCCCTGATTTGTTGTGCAAATGGTTCTGATCTGTGCACACTCTGCTAGCTCTGGGAGCCCCCCAGGCATCCGCAGACCGTACTGGAGTCCCACTGAGTACGAGCCTCTCAACCACTGACTATGGGGAAATTTGTCTGCCCCTAGTCATGCAGACAATCTAAGAATTTTCCAGCAGAAGTGTTTCCACAAGTCCCTTCTTATTTTTTGTACAGCTCAGAAGTTTCCCTAGAGATGACACACACACACACACACACACACACACGCACACGCACACGCGCGCGCGCACACACACACTCCAGTGATTCCATCACACAGGCCGTCCAGGCTTATGTCTCCCACCCACAGACTCCAGAAATCTGCCACTGTGCCAACACCTGCCCTTCTAGGACAACTAACTCACTGGGCCTGCAGTTCCCCGTGACCCCAGGGACAGAGCGTGACCATAACTGCTGGGCTGGGGGGGATTTTTATGTGAAACGGACTTAGGAAATCCACATGACTCCTGTGAAGGAAGTCATTCCATCTTCTGAGAAAGCCTTCAGAACTAGAAATCGACTCTGCCCCCCAGAACCCCAGACCTCTGAGTAGCGGGGTCAGTCCCCTCCTGGAAGCCCGAGCCCCCTCTCCTTTATGTCGAGGGCCTGGGGGCTTCTCATCTTCCAGTGGAGGGAGCTTGATTTCTGGAGCGACGCTTGGATCCTTTGGGTGACTCTGGTGCACGCGGAGTTCTCAGGCTTTGTCCTTGAGGGCCACGTTCAGCGATACAGCGTGGACTCAACTTGCTGAGTTTCTAACCTTTCTCTGGCTCACTCGAAGCTGGCAGGGGGCACAGCCAGCACTCGAGTGCCCCCTGCTTCTACTCACGTAAGTGTGGTTTAGGTACTGATGTAGGTAATGGGGCTGAACCTTCAAATGTGATTCTGGGGCTTCTTCCCCGGATCTCACCTAATTTTTAAACAAGGGCTATTTTCACCTGGAAGCCTGAAAAATCATTCTACGGCCAGTATCCCCACTATGGCCACATATCCCTCTGCCAGCTCCAGGGACAGCAGCCAGCAGGATCCCGGTCACATCCTCCCTGGTCGCCCCCAGTCCTCGCTCCCCTCCAAGGCATCCACCACATTGCAGACGGTGATCCTTTGATAAGGCGCACGCTGCCAGGTCGCTCTCCTGACTGAGGCCCCTCACCGGGTCTCCACTGCACTTTCCATAAGCATTTATGGAGAAACATGCACTGTTCCAGCCACTAGGGTGGCATCTGTGAACAAAACAGAGAAACTCCTGCCTAACAGAGACAACATTCAGAGGGAAGTCCAACACTGAATGAAAACTAAGGAAATCAGATAGAGGAGAAATATCTGGGGAAAGGCGGCTCAGGCTGCAGGAGTCCTGGGCAAGTTGCCTGACAAGCGGGGTGGCGGGCTCTCACTGAGCGATGCCTTTGAGCAAGGGCAGAGGAGTGAGCGGGGGGTGTCTGCAGGGATGCTCGGGGCACTGGGACGGCAGGTGCAAAGCAAAGGTGGAGCCCACTCAGCCCTGGAGGAGCGGGAATGGAGCGGGGGGCGCAGCGGTGACGGGAGCTGCAGTCCACAGGGCCCAGAGGAGCAGAGCGCTTTGGCTTCACATCAGGGCGGGGGACAGTCCCCTCGTCTCCTGCCACTGTCCTTCTCCCTCCTTCCACCAGTCTGGACTTGCAGTCCTCAGCAGCCTTCCACAAGTGGTTCTCTCTTTCTGAAACTTTCTAGCCCTCCTACGGCTCACGCTCAGTGTCACTTCCTCAGGACGGCCCTTCCTACACTCACCTCACTGAGGTTGGGCCCCGTGCACCTCCTTCTCAGGCCCTGGTCCATCCGCACTTGCTGGATGAATGGCTGGGCTAGTGCATGAACGTGATACTTTGTGTAACGTCCGTCTTCCTCGCTAGACCTTAAGCTCTACAGAGGGAGGGTCTGCCCCATCCACCTCTGTCCCTCCAGAACTGGGGGTTCAGGGGGTTCTGGGGGTTCAGGATGGAAATCAGGTGGTGCTGACATGTGTTGACTGATCAACCCATGCTGGTTGACGGTGGACTCAACACCTGAAGAGCCTCGCGTAGGGTACTGGTCATCTGGATTGGAAAAGAGTGGGTGGGTGCATTTGGCGTTTTTTTAAATATTTTATTTATTTGTTTATTTATATTTTTTTTGGCTGCATCGGGTCTTAGTGGTGGCACGTGGGATCTTTTTGTTGCGGCGCACGGGCTTCTCTCTGTGGCACTCGGGCTCAGTAGTTGTGGCGCTCGGGCTCAGTAGTTGTGGCGCTCGGGCTCAGCAGTTGTGGCGCACGGGCTTAGTTGCCCTGCGGCATGTGGGACCTTAGTTCCCCAACCAGGGATCGAACCCGTGTCCCCTGCATTGGAAGGCGGATTCTTAAGCACTGGACCTCCAGGGAAGTCCCTGCATTTGGGTTTTTAGACTTGCTTCCCTGTGAGGGATCGAGAGGGGCCTCATACAGGGAAAGGCGCCCTCTTCCCACATTAACACCAAGGTCAGCTCTCTCTAATCGTAATATGTACTGGCCACTGAGGGGGTTTGCAACAGTGGAATCTAAATTCAGACCCCTTCGCTTTGTACCGCTTACGAGTTCAGAGCATCGAACAGGCTACTCGATGCCTGTCGTCCGGAAATATCTCCTCTCTGGAGTGAAGCTGACCATGGTCCCTGTGCTCCTTAATCGTCCCGTCTCTCCTCCCCAGGATTGTTGGCGGAGGAGATGTGATAACATGTTACAAGGTCGGGAGTAGGTCTGTAAACTCCAGAAAGCTGCTAATTATATATAAGCAGGAGATATCTACAGCACTTGTACTCTGTTTCCACCCACAAATTATGTGCAACAATACAACTGCCGTTAGGAAGAAATTATATATTGATACCTGCCACTGTGATTCAAGAGTGAGATGACTTTTAACCGAAAACGACGGCACACACGTCTCGGAACTCCCCCCCCCCCCGCCCACACACGCGTCAGCACGCAAGTCCCGCCCACAGCGCTGTCTTTTCACTGTTCCTGTGGAAATGACCTCGTCTCTTTCTTTGCCCGCAGGTACCTGGGTTGCCGGTCCACCTGGACTGTGGTGGGAGCTCCCCGGGGAGACACACCTTGTTGGTTGCGTTCATTCCTCATTCCCAGCACTGAAAACTCGTTAAAATAGGTGGGATAAATGGATTGCCAAGTAGAATGGTACAACGTTTTGCAGATTTATCTTAATTCGCATAACTGTAAAGCCCCAACATGAGTGAGTGAACTACACGTCAGAGGAAAAGGTGAATGTCAGGAAAATACTCTGAAGACTAGCTCTATGGTGTGTGTGAAGAAATGATGAGCCCCGTACAACGAGATTACGGAGAGGAGCATGTGGTATTAAATGCCCATCACTTCCTTCTAGGAGGTACTCAGTGAAATCAATGAATGTATATTTATTTATAGTTAAGGACCATTCCCTAGACTCCGGCCTGTTTTTAGCGAACGAAAGATCATTGCAGAGCGTGTGGTGTGTACCTCATAAGCACTATTCATGAGAGGATGAAATCACAGCAAGTGATATAAATAAATAATTGAATACATTATTAAATTAGGGAGAAGCGACAGATCTCCCATGCAGAGGAATGTGGAACAATTTGTGTAATTCAAGCAGCTGCTTCACCCTCACGGACCGGAGCGTCACGCCCCTCCCTTAGCCTGGGCTGGGCAGACGGCTTCCTGCCCAAGAGGACAGATGGCAACACGGAAGAAGTCACTTGAGTAGGAAAACCTGGCCAACACACCTCAGCCAGGTGAGCAAGGCCAACACCCACAGAATCAGGTCAGGTGGCCAGACTCCACCCCATGTGATGGTTGAGAATCAGAGGCACGTGGTAAGCGGACTGGAGGACTCACCTTTTAGAGGATAAACTAAAGGTAGTGCTGGGGAGGGTCAGGGTAGGAAGACAGGCCCTGTGTGTCCCCAGGCCCCCCGCCCAGCTCTGGGGCCTTGGGTGGCCCTCGTAGAGTCCGGCTCAGCATTCCAACCCTGACCGCTCATGCCTATCCCTCGGAAGTTTAAGCCTGTCGATTTTGAAGGCGGAAAGATGAGACCTAATCTATTTAAATGAGAAAAAAAAATGTTTTCTTACATTCTGGATAATTCACCTTCAAAAAACTATACACTGAGATGATGTTAAAAGCAAGGGTTGCCTTACACTCCGATGAAGACGTGCAGAACGAGCCGTCATACAGCTGCCCCCAAATCATCCCTCCCGTGACAAGTTTTTAGAAACTGTCTGAATGTGCTCAGGGTAGGAAGAGAAAAGACTAGCCAATGATCACGTGTTGTTTGACCGGGAGCGGGGTCCTTTCCAGCTTCTTCATTCAAAAGGGGCCCAACACAAGCCCATAAAGAAATCCGAACGTGCACTGAGGAGACGACCGGCAGCCCGTCCTCACCTCCCTGCCTCGCTAACCTTAAACTAAGACCTTTCCAGGCGGCTTCAGAATCCTTCTGCCATGTGCAGCTTCGATGGCAAAGGGCTTTAAATACCGTTATTTCTTCCATGTACCGGACCTTCCGTATTACTATTCCGGCCAGGAACGGTTTAAAATCGCACAGAGCAAGCACGCTCACCAATAGCTCAGTGGGAGGCTGCATGTAAGTGGCTGCCAATCACCGGGCCCGGGCCATTGTGAGCCCAGACAGCGCTAACAACACCCGGACGGGGTCCCCATCGCTCTCCTTGTTCGGCTGGGCTTGGAGCAAGTGTGGGTGGGGGGGGGGGCTGGAACGCAAACACGGAGCAGAGGTGGCGCTGGAGGCCCAGGCCGCGGGGGAGGTTTCTGGAGGCCTGGCAGCCCCCACAGCAGGTGCCGTTCCTTGTATCACCTCCCAGGCGTCTGCCGGGGACGAGGCTCCCTGGGGCCCTGGCAAACAGGGCAGCCCAAGGCTGGCAGGTGCGCCCTGGGGGGTCGGCCCAGGGACAGGCCTGCTTGTGTGCGGGCCACGCGGGTTCAGTGCTCTTGTCTGACGGCCAGCAGTGCGCGGGCCGAGGCTGGTGCAGGGAGGCCGGCCGTTTGTTCTCCGCACAGCCACAGAGGCACCGTCGCTCCAGCTCCCCTGGCAGTTTTCGTTCGGAACCTGGGGCCGCCCAACTTCGCTTCAAAGGAACTGGCAGGGCTGTGAGGCAGTGGCAGCCGGTCAGTGACAACAACGTGCCGGCCCCTGTGTGCGGGGCATCTGAGCTTTGCTTTTCCAGATCAGTCACTAAATTCACACAAATTCAGTGACCGCAGCACACGGCTGTGAGGTGCACACCATGTCCCGCTGTCCCCACTGGGCCGCTTGGGGGACGGCATCCACCGCAAACACACATGGCGTCTGATCCCAAAGGAGATCAGAATTCCTTCCTTCCCTGTGACAACACTGGCAACGCCAGCGGCCACTCTCTACCGGAAATGACATCTGTCATCTGAGCTGCCACCCCGAGTAGGTACCCTGAAACCAGAAGAAGAATCTGGGGAGGCTGGAGAGGGTGAATGGTGTGGGCACCCCCAGCTCCGAGCAGAACGGCTGTGGGAGGGTGTTCAGGACAAGCAGAAGCTGCGACCTGATGG
This sequence comes from Lagenorhynchus albirostris, assembly GCF_949774975.1. Taxonomy (NCBI): domain Eukaryota; kingdom Metazoa; phylum Chordata; class Mammalia; order Artiodactyla; family Delphinidae; genus Lagenorhynchus; species Lagenorhynchus albirostris. The sequence goes on along the minus strand of NC_083112.1, from coordinate 77,370,402 downwards.
GATGGAGGAAGCATGGGGGAGGCACGGAGGTCACCGCAGAGCCCGGCCCGGCTCCCGGACACTGACAACGGGAGGAGGACCTATGACAAGCAAGACGAGACACCCCACGTTCTCCGTTTTCTCTGGGTGAACACATGAAGGAAATCATCTCCCCCAAGGCCTGAAAGGGTGAGAAATACTTACGGATTCTGAAAGGCTTTGGGAAGTTCATGAGTGATGGAGTTATAACCCGCTACCCACACAACTGGAGCAACAACTAAAACATTCCTTCCATGGAGGCGGCCCCTCTTCTAGGCAGTCAGTGCTCAGCATTTGGGAAGAGTCTCCCTGGGATGTCTATGCACGGATGGTGGGAGCTAGGGTAGCAGTTCCAGTGGCACCCTCAAAGTCGCCCAGCCCATGTCCTTTGACTGCCTCCGTCACTCAGTGGACAAACACGTCTTCAAGCTCCCAAGCTGGACGGAAGGAGGTGAGGGAAACAAAGTCCATCCTCACGGGGCTTCTGTCCCAGAGCCGGGCTGGTCGACTTGGCAGCCGTAAGCCAGCAGCTTAAATTGGAATTAATTACATTCAACCAGGTTACGAACCCATCCCTCAGTTTCACTACTCACTCTAAGTGCTCACTTGCCAGTGGGTAACACAGCGAACGGCACACGAGAGAAAGCACTTCTGTAATCACAAGAAGTCCTCCCAGACGGCGCTGAGTGTATGCGTGTGTGCAGGTGTAGGTGTGATGTGTGTTGTGTACTGTGCATGTCTGTGCGCGTGTATGTGTGTTGATGAGTGTCTGAGGAAAAGCAGAAAAGTGGTTGACAAGCTTATCTGTGACCTGGGCTGAGCAGAGAGAAGAAAGAAAAACATGCCGTCTTTCGAGGGATGGAAAGCAGGAATGTAATTTAGCTACAAAGGCAGGGGTCTGCCCCCTGCCCCCATCACTGCCCTCATCATGTGAGCGCCAGGAAGTGAGGATTTAGAAGGTGCAGCCGGGCTCACTGTATTTCCCAGACAGTCATATCATGCCTGGATGACTTCTAGGCGCCAATGTCACTGCAGACACTGGGATGCATAGGGAAAAAGCCCCTCGGCCGGGCGCCGGACTCTCAGATTTGGGTTCGCACGTGCCAGGTGAAGGACCCTTCTCCTAGGTAACACCCTCCAACATCGCCTGTCATCGTGACCCTGAGTGAACCCAGCCCGGCCTCGGCCAGGGGCTCGGACAAGCTCCCTGGGTTCACAGCCGCTTCCTTGTCTTGCAGGGTTAAGCAACGCTGGTGCAGTTCTGCGTCTTACTGCTTATTCTGGGATCTAAAGTAACAACATAATTGTGACACCTCCAAAACAAGAAACACGCTGCCTCTCGTTTTATCAGATTCTCACTAATTAATCTACTACAGACGCCGCACAAGCCACTGAACCAGGAGGCTGGGACACAGCTGTCTGTCCTACCTGCCAGGTGGCAGTTCACCAACGACAGCTCAACTTTCGGCAACGCGGAGAACAATCAGAGAAATAGCCACGCTCTGCAAATGGTTTTCACCCCCGGCCCCCAGGCGAGCCATTTTCCGTGATCATTTTCTTGTTAAGTTCCAACGAAACATACACATACAAGCACCCGCCCCCACCCCCAAAATCCACACATGGGCACATGCACCCAGACACACATGTTGCCATGGGAAAAAGTACAGTTTCATTCACATAATGTCATCTATTCATTGCTTTTATGCCTCAGACGTGGCCCTGGGAAAACTTATCTGCATTAACAGAACAGATAATGATTCTAAAATAGCAATCCTGGGAAAAGACGGCACACACACTCCCGAATGCTTCCTGCAGTTTTCTTCTCCCTCTTCGCCCTCAGCATATGTCGCTGGTCCCTCTTGCTTCGGTGTTAAATCACGTTTGCACCCAAGACTGCGCACACGTCTCGTCCTCCTGCGGGGGCCACATGCGGTGTGGACACTAACACCACACTGGGGAACTGTGTCTGTCCTGGAGCCAGAGGACGCTGGTTCAAATCCTGACTTTGTCGTTCCTCTCTGTGTGACCTTCGGAAAACGACTCAGCCTCTTGGGACCTCAGCTTCCTTGCCTGTTGAACAGGGATGATGGTGACGCAGGTTTCCTAGACTTGCGGCGAGGATGACGTGAACTAACAGATGCGAAGCTAGAGATGGGTTCTCGGCTCCGTAATGGTGCAACAAGGATGCCTGTTACTATGAATTAGGATGGAGACGTGACCTTACATTTTTTACAGCATTAAGGTTGCTTAGCAGTTGTACTGAATTTATATCAGATTGCTTTCAAATTATTTTTATTCAGCTTTAAGCACGTTACCTATTTTTTCTGATCTTGTATGCAATCTGAATATTAAACGACCTGTCCAGCTCCTGTCTCCATGTACTACCACGCATGTTTCAGACATGCCAAACTGCAGGTTCAAACACCGACACAGGCTTTTCTCTCGGCCTGGAAAGACCTCCCAAGCCTTCCCTGCCTTAAAATCCAGTTCTGAGGGGACTTCCTTGGTGAAATGATCTCTGAGGAGCTCATGCAGATGGGAGAGCTCCTTCTGAAATGTTCCAGAATGTGTGCAAGCTGCCTTTTCACCACAAACCACGTGCAGATCACGTGCAGATCATACCAATTTACATGCATTTATTCATCTCGACTGGGAACCCCTGAAGCAAGAACAGTGTGGATGCCACAGCGGACACCTAGGAAATGTTCTGCACGACTGATCTGGAAAAGCAAAGCTCAGAGCAAGCACGGCAGAGTAGCCCGTTGCTGATACTGTGAGGAAGTCAGTCAGCCTAGGAAAGGCCCAAAGCCTTCCAGCCTCTCCCTGACACACCTTCTGATTTTGTAAGCAATCTGAATATTAAACCACCTGTCCAGCTCCTGTCTCCAGCGTCTCACAGCGCCCTGTGCTGCCTGCTTAGCTTTCCAAATGCGACATCCCATAAAACACGGTCATTACCTAGATATCTGTACGTTTCCAGGGACATGCAGAGAGGTCTTCAAGCCCCCCGCAGGGAACAGAACATGGGACCAGGTCAGAATTTGTCAACTGCTGACAATGAAATTAATAAGAACTGGCATCAAACAGGAAGAATTAACCACATGCGGAGGGAACCTGCCTCGAGGGACAAGTTTGCACACGGGCTGTTTGCGGACTTATTTCTCTTCAAGCCTTTACTGAGTATCTAGGTTTCAGGCCCTTTGCTTAGTCCAGGGGAGACGACGGAGCCAGGAGGAGGCCCGGCTCCTGCCTTACAGAAACCACTATGAGGGAAAATGAGGGATGGATTCTTAACCTAGTTGAAATGTAATTAATTCCAATTTAAACTATGTACATTGAAAAATGTACATAGTTCCCTAATCCCTCATCTGCACTTCTGGGTCCAAGACATTCTGAAAACTGAAGTTTTGTCACAGTTGTTTGTGGCTCGTTGGGTGGCAGGTGACGGGCTCCGAGCTCATGGGGCAGCAATTTACGGTCTTTACCCACTGAGTGTGAATAGTGATCCTTTTTTAAAATTTTTGGCTACACCACAGGGCATGCGGGATCTCAGTTCCTTCCCTGACCAAGGATCGAACCCGTGCTCCCTGCAGTGGAAGCTGGGAGTCCTAACCACTGGACCACCAGGGAAGTCCCCAACAGTGATACATTTTAAGGTAGAAAGACTAATGTGTTTGATTACAAAATGCTGCCCAGGTGCTGTGCTATGTATGTGTACATGTATGTGTATAGTATACGGATGTATTATTCTGAAATCTAAAAATTCTGAACTCTAAAACACACCTGCCTCCAAGGGTTTTAGCAAAAAGGCTGGTGGACCTGGAGTTGAGTCCTGTTTGGGGGACATCTATGAGGGACACCAGAGTGTGATAGGGGTGAGACATCCCCAGGAGAGTCAAGGTAACAGGAAGAGGGTAACAGGAGTGCGCTTGTCTGAGAGCGGTGTCACCTGAGGGACTGCATTTGCACACACTATGGCTGGGTGGGAGGGACAAGGCTGCTGGAAGCTTTACAGAAACCACCGCAGTCTGGCTCCTCCCTGAAAGCTCCCCTCTTGGCTGGGTGACGGGGCAGCTCTTCCCAGTGAGAGGCTGAAACCACGGCCCCCTCCTGGAGTGTGGACTGGCCTTAGCTCTGACCTGGGCAGAAGTGACCCTGCGCCAGTCCCCCGGGCAACGACCCCAGGCCCTGGTGTGCTTCTCCCCTCACCCTTGACCTTCCGCCCAAATCCTTGTGAACTGCCAGACCAGCTGGCTGGTGGCTGAGAGACCGTGTCAGCCCGTGTGTCCCAGCCAAGGTTCCAGGCGTGGGAGAGAGCAGGTCGGACCACAGCTGACCACAGCCCATGAGAGAGGGAGTCACAACCAGGGACCTTCCACCCACCCCACCAAAACCGCCAGACTGCGGGACTGCAAGCGACATAAATACGCTGGGCGTAGCTACTAAGCTTGCGGGTGCCCAGTAGGTGCTAACGGTACGGGGGATAGGCAAGGGGCAGCCAAAGGGAAGACTCTGCCAGGGCACCATCAGCGCCACCCCAGCAAGGACACCTTCCACCTAAGGTACGAAAACACCTGCGCTGGCCTCCCGGGTCCCACTCCCTTCTGACGGCAGAGCGCGCCATGCTTGTCGGGATCCCAGGACGTCACCTCCTCGTCTGTGACTGGAACGGCTGTCCGTTCACTGGAGTAGAATTCCTTGAGATTCCTCTGAGAGACATGAGGCTGGGGTTTTCTCTGTGTATCCAATTACCAGGTTTAATCAGGACAGAAAAACTGAACGGCTGTAAACTGTCGCACAAGAAGACATTCCCAGGCCAGGGGCCGCCGGTCCCAGGGGAGGTAGATAGCCCGTCGCTTGGACAGACACACACGGCTTTGTTTCCTCGCTGACTCTTCTGTCTGGGGCCTGAAATGGTTAGTCCCCAGGAAACCTTCCCTTCACCTCGCACTGCAGCCTGGGGTGCAGTTTCACGCAAGACAGCGCATTAGGGAGAACAAGGCTGTCCCTCCAGCGGCTTGTTCTGGACGCCTGGGCCACCTAGCGCTACTGCTAAGACAAAGGTCCGGGCTAAGGCTGGGGGAGGGCACCTCCACTTCTCGTGTCCCTGCAGCAGGACCCCTGGGTGTCTCACCTGCACCTCCCGTGTCCCTGCAACAGGACCCCTGGGTGTTTCACCTGCACCTCCCGTGTCCCTGCAGCAGGACCCCTGGGTGTTTCACCTGCACCTCCCGTGTCCCTGCAACAGGACCCCTGGGTGTTTCACCTGCACTCCCTGTGCCCCTGGGAAGCATCTTAGTCTGCTATGTGTGGTCAGGCAGGGCCCGGTGTCCTCAGGAGCTGTCTCTGTGTTGCCTTCATGAAGAAACTGAAGTTCAGCCGTCTCCTCACCTTGCCGTGTGGAGGTGCTCACTCCGTGTTACCCCTGTGGGCAGCGCTGGCCTTGCCATTTAACTGCCTGTGTGGCTTTGACGAGCTGCCTAATGTCTCCACACCTCTGAATTCTCATCTTGTGACGGCAATAATAATAGCAAGTATTTGCCAGGGTCTTTTAAGGATTCAAGGCCATTAAGGAAACGCTGAGAGCAGAGGTTTTGTCGATTTTGTTCAGTACTGTATCCCCAGGCACTCAGGCAGGGCCTGGCACATAGTAGGAGGTCAATAAATAGCATATTAATCAGTACGGTATATACATTATGGTTATTGTACCTGGAATATACTAATAAGCACATAGGTGTGCGCGGTCTCACGCATGTGTGAGGCTGGCGCTGTCAGCATGCAGTAAGTATTAGCTGCTGTTCTTACTATCATTAGCCACTTTGCCTCCTGTACAGGGTTCCCGTGAGGATATGTGAAACACACGCGTGTTTTCGTACTCTGCTGAGAAATATTCCAAGGGCAAGGAGGAAAAGCAGTCCACAAATACGAATTATCACTGTCGATCTCAATTCCGTATTTCAAAATCCTACTTCTGAGCACATCCTTTACTCAGTCACGTAGCAAGGCTTTCCTTTTGGACGGAACGTTGGAAATGAGCACCTGACCCAAGGAAACGGGCAGATTATACACCGCGTGGGGCCTCGTGGCGGCTCCTGGATTTCCCAAGGTGCGTGAGCAGTGCGTTTCGTGCGTGTCAGAGGTCTCGCTGCCCCAGCTCTTCTTGCTCCGACGCAGGGAAAACCTGTTCAATACGTTTCCCCAAGTCCTTCTCCAACCAGGAGAGTGTTGAGAGGCTGACAAAGCCCGGGAGGAAGCCCTCCGCTGCCCTGCTGGCTTCCGTGCTGGCTTCTTCCACCCCTCAAGTCCCACGTCAAAGGCTGCCCTTGCAGCCCTTCCTGCCTGTCCCACTGAGAGCACTACGTCCCGCTCCTGCTGGGCGACTCTGGGCCGCGTCCCCAGCCTTCTCAGCGGCCCCGAGCTGCCCCATCTCCAACCCCCTCTCTCTGGGCCCTTGTCTGTCCTGAGGGCAGGGCTTGGCAGCGTCCTGGACACCCCAGTGTCGCCTTGTCTAGAGCAGGACCTGGCACGGACTGGGTCTGCAGACAGATGCTTACTGGATGCCCGGAGATCAAGTACGAAGGTGACCCAATACTGCACAGAACCTGGAACAGGCCTCGAAGAACCGGGCTTGGAATCAAATGCAAAGCATTCCTCTCAAAGGGACCCCGACAGCCTCCGCCCCAGGGCTCCCCTGGGACATCCCTGGCACATAAAAATGACAGTATTTGGACGGCAGGCTGGGGTGAAGAGCTGAGGTTCCCAGCCACCACTGCAGCTGCCTGAGGCCCGCCTGGCCACTGCAGGGGCTGGGGACTCCTGCGCACCTGCAACCTTCTGTGGCCCCGTCACCTGGGCTGGAAAGCTCGGTGGTGTTCCAGTTCCTTCCACTCAGGGGCTGTAAGGCTGAGGCACAGAGAGTGGGGTCGCTTCCCCAGGCAGACAGTGACGAGCCTTGTACGGACTGATGTATATTCTGCTCGATAAATGTGACACGGGAGAGTCAGGGTGACAAGAAGTAACTGATGGCACTCTGAGAAGACCCTGGGCTAAGGGACCACGGAGACGGTGACTCAGACCCTGTTCCGAGGAGCTGGTTCGCTTCACAGCCCTCACAGCGAGCTCCCTTGACCACTGTGCTGATGGTGGAAGTGTTACGGAGACCCTGGCATATGGTGGCAAGGTGCAAGTTCACAGAGGGGAGACACGGAAAGTCAAGCCATGGTGTCTTGGCCGGAGCTGGTCGCAGACCAAAAGCGGAGAATTTAGACCCCCTGGATCTGTCATGTGAGCGGTGTAGCCGGGACCACGACAGGCTCAGCGAGGAGTGTCAAGCGCTTATTTTTAAAATCCCGACCGTCAGGCACACGTCAGTTAAGCGGATGCAACTCGACCTCGGGGTATCAGGGAGTCGCCCCTGAGGACGCCGGCTCTGTAGGAGGAACCCTCGCATTAGCTGGGTCCCACGTGAGGGTCTCCATGGTCGTATTGTTCTATTAAGCCGTCTAAGGGCTGCAGCAGTAACGCTGTGTTCAGATGCAGGTGTCCAGTCACCTGGAATCAGGGTCTCCCAGTGGAGGGAAGAAAAGCGAGTCTGAACTTTAACTCTAAGCAAGTCAAGGGCAAGTGAGCTTGTCTCTCTCTTGTTGGCCAGAGAGTCTCAGGAAGGTCATACAAGAAAGCGTCCTCATTCTGGATCTGGGTCCTCGAATTCTAGCAACTGGAAACTGGAGAGACAGCTACTGCAGGCTGAACTGTGTCCCCAAAAGACAGGTGGAGTCCTGAGCCCCGGACCTCAGAATACAGCCTACTTGGAAAGAGGGTCTTTGCAGATGTCACAAGTTAAGATGGGGTCACTCTGGAGCTGGGCGGGCCCTCATCTGATATGACTGGGGTCCTCAAAGAAGAGACACAGGGACGCAGATGCTGGGAGGAGATGTCCCGTGTGGAGACAGACAGGGTGAGGCTCCAGGAGCCAAGGAACTTGGGCCACCACCGGGCGGGACTCGGGGTCACCACCGGGCGGGACTCGGGGCCACCACCGGGCGGGACTCGGGGTCACCACCGGGCGGGACTCGGGGCCACCACCGGGCGGGATCAGGGCCACCACCGGGAGGGACTCGGGGTCACCACCGGGCGGGACTCGGGTGGAAAAGAACATCTCAACATCATCCTCGTGTGTCCAACAAGTCATAGGGTCACTCAGCATCTTGGGGTAAAGTCTTGGCAAATTCACGACAGGGAGGGAAGCCTGCTTGCTTTTCTCATGGCCTCGGCTGGGAATAATGATTGTATCCCATTTGAACAGTGGCAAGGTCAAGACATGATTATTTTCTGGGAAATCAATAAACTTCGCTGTGCATTTACAATCTTTATAAGCAATTTAATCGCGGGTCACATGCATTGATTCATCTGGTTCTTGGGTCCTACAAACTCTGTGACTGTCCAGGGCTGCAAAACCATTACGACACCCAGACATGATTATCCTGACAGAGTCACTCCAGGGCACCGTATATTACCATTTTATCACTGTTTCCCTGGAAGAGCCACATGTCTTTAAAAACTAGATACTTAACTTAGAAAAGCATTACCCTGTCGTTTATTTGTTCTAATATACACGGAAACATACGTAGTATGCCACAGGCATACGAGAAATCTGGTTCATAAACTTGTTGTTTGTGCGCCGTAACTGGAGTGTTACTTTCCAAGTTGTTAGAATGAAGACACAGTTCACAAATAAAATTAATCTGAATATAATTTAATATTTCTTTAATGATTCAGAGGCTCTTCAGAACCTGCCACCCCTAGAATCATCAACGTGCTCATCAATATAATTATACTCGACGTAGGAATAAAACTCCCAGCGAATCGGAGTCTCAGCTAATGGATTACTCAATTCGCCGTTGGTTTTTTTTCCTAATGTAGCTCAGGAAGTGTTAGCGAGAGCAGCCACTAGAAGTTGTTTACTCCACAGCTTGGTGACATACTTACACTTATTTTCAAGGCTTAAAAATGACAGAAACAGAGTTGAAGACAAAATGTGAAGAGATATGGTCTTTGGGGGCCGGGTGAGACAGTCTTTGGGTGGAAAACGTCGTAAGATTCCACTGAGACGTCGCGCCATTTCTTTAACTGAAGTTTCTCTAGAGAAAGCGTGAACGGAAGGAGCCCCAGATGATGAGGTTCTTGCTTCCCTTCTCACTATGACGTCGCCTTGCTGTTTCTTCTAAGACAAGTTATTAGTGCATCTTTATCTGCAATCATGACTCTAAAAAGTCTCAGGAGATGCTCGCAGGTGATCAATCCGTAGTGCTGGGCCCGAAAAGGCTGGTTTCCACTGACGGTTGGTTGGCCATCACTGCGCCCAGCATCTTGCCCCCCGATCTTCATGGCAGGGCCCCCAGGAAGCTCGTTTCCCCGTGGGCCTGACTGCTGCAGTAACCAAGCTGGATGTTGAAGTGTTTGGCCCCGTTTCCCATCCTCCTCTAGGTAATAAGATGTGTCATGTTTCCCAGGGGTGGCCCTGGGGTGAGGGTTTTAGAAATCCATTACAGCTTTAATGGGGTGAACCGTGTAAGCAAGTTCCAGGGCTGCCTCTGAAGGACACGGCTCTCCTCATTCCTTCACGGAGAAGGGCCCTGCATGCGGAATTAACGGTGAGGTCGGGGGGAAGCCTGCGGGGCCCTCGGGTGCCCTGCCTGAGCCTTGGACGCGGTATACAGGCCTCTGACAGCCGATCCAGCACTGCCTGAAAGGGCAGGACAATTAAACCTCCAGAAGTTTAGGGAGCACTTTGAGGAAGAAAAGCACTATATAGATGCTAAGTATTATTATTACATAGAAGAAGGAAGGGTAAAAATGATGAACGCTTAGAGAGAAATCCCTGCAAGATATAAAGTACCAGGGCAGAGCAGAATGAGAACAGCATCTCATACAGAAAAAGAAAAAAATTAGGTGAGAAAGCCAGGCTCAGAAATGAGAGGAAGGCTCCAGGAAGTATTAAGATAAATTATGCAATTTAATGAAACCTGATAGAGCCAGAGGTCACCAAGAGACAATAGGGCCTCTGAAACATGGCAATGATAATTAATTCCTAAAGAAAACAATTAATATTTTCTCTCGTCATCCACAAAGGGGGCTGGAGCAGAGGAGGGTAATGCACACATTTCCCCAAGGAGGAGCAAGGAGAGTGTGAAAATCAGAATCGTGTCAACACGGAAGACGGGGAAACGAGTGCCTGCGAGGGGCCAAAGCAACGCCCATCCCCGGATCCTGCAGGGAAAGACCAGGGGGATTGAAACGTGATGCTCTCAGAAATCATCAGAAAATCTATTTTATACTTAGGGCTTCATGAGAAAGGTAAGGAACATGGACCCTTTTTATTTCCTAGTAGATAGAAATGCTTGGGGTATTCTATCCCGTAAAGATGGTGCACTCCGAGAAACAGAAACACACACACACAGGCACACGCACACACACAGCAACACACTGGAGCCAAGCTCTGGGGCATCTGCTCAATGATACTCTTGCTGAAGCTAAGAGCTGTCTTAGGGAAACGGGCCATCTTCACCGGCTAGCAGGAAACAAAGGGCAATTGGGATGTTCCTAGGACACCTTGTTTAGTGCTTTATCACACAGAATGGGGCTTAATAAACTTTTTTGTTGGTTTGTCTTGAAGACACGCAAGAGAGGAAAACAGAAGAGACTAGACTTGGGATGCCCGCCCTTCGCATTATAAAATTCATGTAGAGTCACTCTGCGCTCGAGGCAGATGATGCGGGGCAGACGCAGGGTCCAAGCAGAAGGACAAACAGACTCACTGGACGCTCCAGGGCCACCGTGATCAAAGGGCGGCGGGACTGGTCTAGTCCAAAGGGAAAAGATGTGCAGGATGGTGAGAACACGCGTAATGAAACTCACTGGATGGGGCCGGCGGACAAAGACGGAGGTGAAAAGTCAGCGTCACTCGAGGGGATGGTTCCGAGTCGGGGAAGCGGGGAACGCAATTAAGGAGAGAAAAATGAAAGGGAATGAGATGAGGGTATAAATTGTGAAAGGGCATGTGGCCAAAATAATGACAGGCATGCGGTGGCCTTGAATGGGACCGGAGGTGGGAGATAATGATCAGAACCGTTACCAGTGGTTTAAAGACACCAGATCCGGCAGCAGGGGGATCAGTAACTAAAAATACTGGAGGACACGTGACTCCAGCCGGTACCACAGTGGACACCGTGCACTCAGCTCACACCCCTCTGTTCTCAACGGCATATCACGGAAATGAAGGAAGGGAAACAGAGGGTGAGCAGGTCGGCAGGCAGAGGGTCGGGGCCAGGAGTCCGAGTGCTGAGGAAAGGAGAAGGTTGAGCGAGATCCCCACTGGGAAACTGAGGGGCTTTGATCTGTATTTAGTTTGTACACAAGTCCTGCCCTTTTCGGGGTACTGACCCTTAGCAGCAGAGGGTCCTGCTGCCCGTGCCGGAGAGACGGGGCGGCCATCTTTGTCCCATTTGTCTCTGGTGATGTGGCCTTTGCGTCCGTGTCCCGGCCCCCCCACTGGAGGGGCCCGGGCTCCCCCAGAGGGGAGCGGGCAGGGGCACGGACACCCACGGACGCCCAAGGGGAGTGGGAAGCGAGCCTCCTGTGCGTGGCTCCTTCAGAGAAGAGCGGGGCTGGCCGGCCGCCTGGGATCCGTGACTCTGCTGCAGCAGAAACCTGAGAGCAGGACGACCAAGTCTCCTGCAGGCCCACGAAGGAACCTATGACCCAGAAGCCTGGTCACAGCCACACGGCTCCTGGGAACTGGCTCCTTCCTCAGAAAGGACCCACCGCGTTTACACCGGTCTGGGAGCCCATCCTGTCGGCGTAACCGTTGCCAAACTGGATCTGCTTCTGACGCTCTGTTGTTTTGTTTTTGCCAGTTTATCGTTTTCTTTCTGTCAGCTTTGTCATTTCTCAGTTGTCACTGTTTCCATCCTCCTGGGCGCCCCTCCCTCCCTTCCTCCCTCCCTCCCTTCCTTTCCTTCCCACTTACTTATCTCCTGCTAGTTCCTTCTTTTAAGATCTGTACATATCAGAAGTGAAAACCTACCATATTCATGCTCCCCAGTGCAACTAATCACTGTGAAATAGATTTTGCCAAGTAATTCGCCCAAAGGTCCAGCCCTCTGCTTCGAATGATGTTTACGGGGTGTTTCAGGGGTGAGACCTATGGTGCCTTCCCCGGCACAGCCCCGCTCTGTCCTGACCTGGGAAAAAACCTGAAACGGGCAAGGGTAAGTGTAAGAGCGAATCTGGTGCTGGAAACTTCTGGCTATGCCTAGTCCTACATATGCAGGTCACCCTCACCTGGTGTAGTCCCAGAGGGGCCCAGCCCATGGTCGGGAGACCTGTGAGGAGACACCCCCAGCCGGGTGGTGGCCGAGCCCCGTCACAGAGAGGGGGGAGGGGAGGTTGTCAGGCCCCCCCCCCGGAGGACTCGGGGCCTGCGCGGCCCCGACGAGAACTCCCCAGAGCCAGGGTACAGCTCAGTCACACCCCACGGGGTAGGACACAGAATGAGGTCCCGATTCAGGCTTGCAACAGGTGGTCCAGGACCGGGGGGGGGGGGCGGCGGTGGAGGTCAGACACCAAGTACTGGAGGGGTTCACGAGCTTGGGGAATCGGTGCCTACAGAGCCCAGGCCCTCCTCCCCGGGCAGCCGGGCCCTGGTTCCCGTCTGTGGGGGAAGCTTTCCTACACTCAGGGGAGCAGGGCTGGGAGACCAGGTGCTTTCATCTCCTGCTGGGAGGGGAAAGCGCGAGCTGGACCGGCCTCAGGTAACTGGCGCGGCCGCAGGACCACGGGCTGGGCCAAAGGCCTCCGTCTCAACTCCCCGCCCCCTGACGGCCCCCGCCCTCCACGGTGACCCGCGAGTCGGGGGACCAGCATCCTTCCCGGGGCAGGTCGTCCACCCTCCCTCTTGAAGCCCAGCCTCTGAGCCTGGTGCTATCCTGGCGTCTGTGCGCTGGCCCTTGCCTGCCTCACAGGCTGAGGGGTCTGGGAGGCCGGACCATGGGGGAGGCCCCCCAGGACCTTCCCGTGTTTCATCCCGAGACCCATGACTCCAGAGTCTCGACGCTCAGGGGTCCTGTGGGATCCATCGGCTCCCACCTCCCACATGCAGAGCCCGGAGCCCCGCCCACCCGGCGCTGTGGCCTCGTCCCATCACCACACGGCCTTGCTTGTCCCTGCCCAGGACCCCAGAGGGGCCCTGCTCACCGAGGGACAACGGCCTCTCCGCCCCCACGTCCCGCCTGGACCGTCACGACGCGCCGTGCAGACACCGAGTGGGGGCACCGTCTGCCGCCGGACTTGCCGCCCGTCGCTCCATGAAGGGCCGCTCGCCCCCAGACCCTCAAGCCTGTTCCTCCAACTGCAGTCAGCCCCGGACGCTCCAAGGTGCCCAGCCGGTGCCGGAGCCCCGCCTTCCAGGAGCCTCCTGGGACCAGGGTAACACGCCGGTCTCTGCCGCTCGGCGCCACGCAAGACGAAAGGAAGCAGCTGAGGGATGCCCACCGCGTGGGCAGCTGGTGACCCCCTGCCCCCCAGCCCTCCCTCCACCTCGACCCCACACGTGCAAACCGCCGACGGTCTGCTCCGGGGCCACAGGCCAGGGAAAGCCCGACTGTTCAACACCACGGCGAACGGGGGCTTAAGAAAGTAAAACTAAGGATGACGCTTGCTTGCTGGGCCAGCAAGGCCTTTGGCAGAAAACCCTGGGTTTCACCTCACTCGAGAAAAACTGACTTCGCCTAAACGTTTCCTGAGCTTTGAAGGAGACGCTGGAACAATTTGGAGACTCGCCTTTGCGACGCGGCCCTGTCTGAGTACCACCATTCACGCTGCCGTCACTCCGAACCGTGAATAGTTGAATTTGGGTGTGGAAACGGTGAGCAGCTCAATTCTCTTGACCGTCATTTTCTAGCTTCAGACAAGCTGCCGATGCAGATGTGGACGTGGACGTGGGAAGAAAACATACTTGGAGGCGGAACCACGGGGGCGGAATGCCCCTGCCAGGAGGGTCGCTGCTCTTACTGAGACGGCACCCAGAGAACAACGTCAGAGAGCTCCAAACGCGCAGGACCGCTGGGAAAAGGCACCAAACTTTGCACGGAACTTCCAGATGATGTAGAGCCTCGCGGTGCAAAGACATCCTTTCCAAGGAGATGTGCCAAAGGGCTGGGGAGACATTTAAATACTTCCTCAGAATGGAGACAAGTGCACTTGGGTTTGGGAAGCCTGACGAGGCGGCAGCAAACCTCGAGAGACGCAGCTCCAGCAGCAAGTGACACTGAAGTCGGACTGCAGGGGCCAGGCTGCGTGTGCGTGTGTACACGTGTCCCACGAGACAGAGCTGCTGAAGCGTACAGGAAGTGCGTGAGGGCACCCAAGCGGCTGTCGCTGTGTCTTGGCTGGCACGTCCCCTTCCTTCCTCTGATGTACCATCTCGTTTTGTTTGCCACGAGCCAGAGCCGAAAGCTGTGTGTTTGGTGTCGCCATCACCACTTGGCTTCTGGCTACCAAATATTTGATCATTTCTATTCCAAAATGAGTTGGGCAACATTCATTCACAGATGCTATTTGCAACAGATAATTAAATCTTAACAGAGAGACAGAATGGCCCTTTCAAAACAATCACAGGGATGCTTGAACATGAAACCTTTTTCTGTTTTATCGCAGGATGCAAAGTGATCTGGGGGACTGTGAACTGATCAAGGGGCAGAACAGAAAGATGAGGGGCTGCGTTTTCCAGACGCCACGGGCAACGGTTTAAGCTCCAGGACGCGGTTATGCGCGCACGTCCTTCCACTCGCCCCTCCCCCCGTCCAAGTGTCCGAGGAGCGGGTGGGCGGAGGCTTGCGCTCGGTCGGCGCGCGTTCAGCTCGCGGTCACTGCCTGCCTGCTGAGCGCAGGACGTGGTAAAGTCAGATCATCTTCACGAAAGGAGAAGAAAAGTCTAGTTAGAAGAAATAAGACCGTGAGCATCAAAATGCTGTTAGCAGTTCCTGATTTAAAGCAAGAAAAACAATGACAAGGCCCCTGTCCCTGCATTAGTGCAAGTGACTTTCTGAAGTTTTTCTGTCTTGAACAATAGGGAGTCAGACACTCTGAACACAGGTCAGCAAAGGGGTCTGGACAGAACCCCCGAGGGCTGGGGCTCAGGTTCGCTGCCCTAAGGCTCTATTTGCTGATTTAAATGTGGATGCGTTAAAGGACTCTCGTAGCCAGCTGATGGTTCTCATACATGTGCTGAGCTGCTCCACAAACAGAGCCGCGCAAGAAAGAAACAGGAAACAAGACAACCGGCACTGGTTCCTGTGACCTTGAAACCCCATTTGATGTGAGCAGAGGCCGGCCACCATGTGGTTCTCTCTGGGCGGGCCCCGACCTAATGCGCACTCTGCCTGCAACAGAATCCAAATCTCTCTCCATTCACTCCTTTCTTCCTTCCTCCCTCCCTTCCTCCCTCCCTCCCTCCCTCCCTCCCTTCCTTCCTCCCTCCCTCCCTCCCTCCCTCCCTCCCTCCCTTCCTTCCTTCCACAAACACACTGAGCCTGAACTGCGTGGCAGGCTCTGTTCTGAGCACTTGGGCCCCGCGAGCGCACAGCAAAGCCTCCATCCTTCGTGGATGCTGTGCTCTAACTGGAAGGACTCGAGAGCCAGCCCTGAGCAAAGCTTCCTTCTCTGTATTCTATATTCTCTAATATTTTATATTCTATGTTGGATGTAGACCAAGCGTCTGCTAGAGAGCGTCACCGGCGGAGGAGCCTGTGGGTGGTTGGCTGCAGGGGGATGAGATTTTATATGGGGGTCAGGGAAGGCTTCACACTTTTGTTAGGTGTTTGAGCTTAAACTTCAATTTCACAAATACCCTTCCTTGTCTAACAGGTGTTAGACCTGTTTATACCCCACAGCCCCTTTGTGTAGAGACTGGCCCATTCTCAGGGCTGGAAAGCCCACCTCGCTCCCCCTCTCCCCTCTGGGCAGGAGGCCGATCTAGACCAGCGAGCTTCCCAGGACCCCGAGTGTTGGCCCATCCTGCGCCGGCCGTGCATCCACTGGGGTCGCTGCCCTCCTGACGGGGCCGAGTTTCCTCAGCTTCAGCCCCATGCACGAGCTTCCATAAAGCCCCACCTTCAGAAGACGTGAAGGACTGGTGGCCTGAAATCCCCGCTGCCCCCCACAAAGGTTCTAGGCCCTTCCCAGCCTTGCACAAGACGCAGCGAGCGCGCCCGGCCCCCTTCCCAGCCCTGCCGTCCAGCCGCGCCTTCCAGAGACCCTTCCTAGCTGTGCCTTTTCAGAAGCACATCCTCTCCCCTCCAAGGCCGTCGTATTTCTAGGGTCGGGACACTGGGGCAGAGGCGTCTCCCATGAGGCCGTGCTTTGCCACTGGCTCCCCAACAGGGCTGGTGTCCACTCGCCTGGGTGAAGACTGCCTGCTCTGTGGGTCCTGTGTCTCCCCCACCAACACGCCCCTTTGCTCAGGGTGGGCAGGGGTCGCGCGTATATAACCCAACGGCTGGCATTTCTACATCCATTGTCTTTGTTCCCTGGGAGTAGCCCCCCGAGGGCAGGACCCTGCTGAGACCCCAAGACGCCCCATAGCACGGGGCTTGTGCCCTCCAGGGAGCAGACACTCACGTGTGCAGGAATGAGACTTGGCTCCTGCACATGGCGTGGGGCATGTCCAGAGAGCATTTTCTGGAATGCAGGATAATTACTTGTTAACTGCAGCCGTGATCCAGCCCTCAGGCTCTTCAGCTCGGCCCCAGGTGGTCTGGGGCTGCTCTTACGTAACCTCCCTGGATCTCTAAGAACAGATAAGCTATTATCCACACCGCTCAGCATTGTTTCTGCCAAGGGGAAGAATCCATTAAGTTGCCTTTGAAATCTCTATCCTGCTCCTATCTGCATGCATTAGCATATTTTATGATTTAAATCTAATTATCAGGGTTTTCCAAGCGATGAAACTGAAAGTGATCCTAGGCGAGCACCGTAACAGAGCCAGAAGAAAGGGCAGAAAAACAGCCGGGTTTGATGAAAAGCTTCCACAGGATGCACCTAAACCGGTGGAAGACCAGAAATTTAGAGACGAGGGGAAGGCAGCCAGCTCGGTCATCGCTGACAGGAAGCTCCCGGGACCTGCCTCGTGCTCCCGCTGATGACAAAACCCCTGAATTTCCCAGAGACACTCGCGGGACCACGAAGCCTTCACAGTTAAACACGGCCGTTTCTCCCAGAGACAGGCCGCACTTTCCTAACACAGCACGTTCTTTCCATCAGAGACTTCTTAAAAGTAAGCGTTCCGGAGCCCTCTCGACAAAGGGTCTGTGAAGTGTTCCCAGGGGCCCAGGAGTCAGCTGGCTCAGTGCCAACCTGGTTTGTGTCACTGAATCTAGTGGTCAGTGAATTAGTTCCCTAGGGCTGTACTAAAACTGTTAGCTTTAAACCACAGAAGTGCATTTTCTCACGGTCTGGAGGCCAGGAGGCCAGGACCGGCGTGTCAGCAGGGTGGGCTCCCCGGAGGCTGTGACGGAGACTGCTCCGGGCCCCTCCCCAGCTCCTGGTGGCCCCGGACACGCCTTGGCTCTTAGGCGACCATCTTTCTGCCTGTGTCTTCACATCGTCTGCCTTCTGTGAGTGTCTGTCTCTGTTCAGATTTCCTTCTTGATGCGGACGCCAGTCCTAGGGGACCAGGGCCACCCTAATACTGCATATTCACTGGCTCATCCTCCCAGACCCCGTTTCCAGGTAAGCTCGCACTCACAGGCACTGGGAGGTTAGAACTTCAACGCCCTCGGGGGACACAATTCAACCCCTAATGGTCAATTAAGCTTCATATGGTTGGCTCGGCCAGTCAAGTTTCACCCTAAAAGTCTACGCAGATGGCTATTATAACCAGAATCAACAAAACGCCTTCTTAGGACATTTTCACCAAGAGGTATGGCTTCCCATAGATTCCGAACCCGAAATTACCATCCAGACAGGAGAAGCAATCGGCCGCCATGTGACAGCATTTAGAAAACAAAAGGAACGGCCTCAGCCCCCTGAAATTTGGAGGAAATGTGATTTCTAGATGCCGGGTTCTTTCACTTAATAAATCCTCCTATTTTAAAGTTTCAATAAAGTATAAACGATCTTACGGCCCATCACACCTTCCTCCACAAGCTGGTAAAGATTTTGGCTAAATTCCTCAGGGAGGCCGGAAGGAGTAAAGAGAGAGGTGGGACAGTCACACAGTCCCAAGGGTCCTGAAGCGGACCTCAGAGCGGAGCCTGCAGGGTGAGGGGCGGGGTGGCCCGGGGCACCTTAACCTTGACCTGCCTCAGCTTACTCAGCCCTGAAGTGCCGACATTCTCTTCCTCCACCAGCTCCGGGCTCGCCCACAGCCACCCCACTTGCTGATTCCTGGTCTGCTGATTCCTGATTCCATTCTCTCCTGGTCAGAGAACAGCTAAAATACCCACCCTCCCAGCTGTGCACCACGGAATCAACTACAAGCACGTGTGAGAAAATGCTTTGTAAATAATGAAGCGTTCTGAAGTGCAGTTCTGCCGAGAGACGGCCCCCTTCACGGGAGAAAATTAAACTACGAATTTAAATGGGAGCCACGCATCATGGAAAGGGCATTTCTGCCTGTACCCAGCGCTGACCGACTGCGGAAGCCCTGCACATGAGACACTGACAGCGTCCCGTCGGTGCCGTCTCTGAATGAAGACTTCTTGGCTCCACTGTGCTCTGCTGGCTTGGTGGCCACCTCCAGAACCCAGCCCCACCTTTACCTGCTGTTTGGGGACGTGGCCTGAGCCCTTTAAGGGTCCGCGGGCCAGCTGGGCCCTGAGTGAGGGCGGCCGGCCCACCAGGCCTGGGTCCCGCCCACAAGGCTGCACGCACCTGCGGCCCGGCCCGCGGGGCACCACCAGCTACCGCCCGCCTTGTTTTTTGGTCGCTTCCTCCCCGCCCCGCCCCAGAGCGTCCTGCCACTTCTACTGTCAGAGCGCCAGCCCAGCTCACGCTGCTCTCTCCATTCAGCCTCTGGGGCCCGCAGGTGTGCCCCCAAGGCACCCATCACAGCGCTGGCTTCCCGCGGCTCTGCATTCAGATGGGCCTGCTCTCTCCTTGAGGACGGGCCCTGCGTCATGCACCGCGTCCCGCTACTCCAGCCCCGGCCCAGCGTCTGGCCTCCTGGCCGACCCCCCGTGCACGTGGATGAGCGGGGCTCCCAGACGCCCGGGCCTGAGCAGGGTGCTGACCGCGGCCGCCTGGACCAGCGCACCCTCTTGGAGGCTAGGACAGGCGCAGAGCCGGCCCTGCGCCGAGGTCTGAAGGCGGGGCAGGGCCTCCCCACGCCCCGGAAGGAGGGAGTCACTTTTCTGTTCCTGCTTTGTTCTCTGAGGAGCAGAGCTCCCAGTGATGGAGTCGGGAAGGGCGCTCCCCCCGCCCCCGGGTTCTGTTTTTAGCCCGTGCTTCAGGGACCTGAGATTCCATGGTGATGGAAGCCACAGAAATAGACAGAAGATCCAGCGCCAGAAAGGCCTGTGTTCTGCGCTCCCAGCACAGGAGGGAAAGGCCTCAAGCTGGAGGCTGCAGAATGCTTGCCCACGTGATTCTGAAAACAGAGCGAACACACTGGGACCACAGCGTTTTAACCCACCGAGCACCAGATGGATGTAACAGCAGCTCCTGGCCACTGAGGGCAGAGGGAAGGGGCAGGCTGGTAATTACGCCCATCACCTCCTGAAAGGCCTCACAGCTTCTCCCTCGGGAGCCTCTGAGCAGTGCAGCCAACGGCCCCCAGGAAGATGCAAGCAATCCCGTCTGCTGCACTGAAGATGTTACTGGGTTGCAAACGGTGTCTCCGAACCTGCACGCGTTTTGTGACGAGAGCCCTGAGCACTGGCCATCCTGTGACCAGGGTGCCACACACTGACCTCCATCCCCCGTCCCCGCCCCCACAATGCTCAAGGCTGGTCTTCACCAGGCAGTGGCATCTACACACACGGGGTCACTCTACCACCAGAGGTCGGGGCAAAGAACGGACCCCAGCTCTTTCCACATAACCCACTTTAACCACATACTTTTGCCGTATTCTGCTCTGAGAACTGGGCCTCCAAGATTCAACCCCTAAGGAAGAAAGTTGCAAACAACATTATACATGTGAATAATTATTCTGGGCATTGGTGCGGTTGTCCTGAGAGATGACTGCCCTGTGGGACCCGTCTCAGCACTCAGCGTAAACCCACACGGCGAGTAATGCTAACTTCTGTCCACAGATGGGCACGAGGAGTAAAGAGGCTGAAGGACTGAGAACTAATGTGCAGAAGTGACAGAGGCAGACCCATGCCTGTGTCTGCCCGTCACCTTCCACCCCAAGGCCAGTCCCAAGTCCCAGTGCCTCTGCTCCGGCGAGCAGTTTGTTTGAGCCCCGTGTAAGGAGGTCAAGGTGCCCTGAGCTGAGCAAATGTCCCTGGAGCTGGTCAGAAGCAGGACAGCGGGGCTTTGCTCCACCAGGGCCCGGGTCTCCTCACCAGCTGGGTCTCCCCCCAGATGAGAGGCTTCCCCACCAGGATGAGTCTCCCCCAATGGGTCTCAGTGGCTGCATGGCTGAGAACCGGACAAGCTCGCACTGGCAGACCTTAGGAGCCCAGCCTGGAAAGGATTTTCTCTGCAATTTGAGGGAGTTCCTGATTCACTGTGCTCAAATTCCAGCACTGACTTAAGAAGGGAAGGAAGGGGTAAAGGAAGCAAAATGTTTTTTCTTACATGACTCTTCATGTGAAACTTTCTTTGGGAACAAACAACTCCAGTGGGCACAGTGGAAACAATCCTGTACAACAAATGCAGCAATCTGGGGACAATGGCCTTGGGTTTTACATGGTTACAGGCACCCAGCAGGCTGGGCCACCAGGCCACTCGTGGGAGGCATTTTGTTGGACGTCCAACCTGATTATCACGTTTATTAACACAATCAAATGCTCTACTTGGACACAACCCACTTTTACCTTCTTTATAAAAACCCGTGAATAGAAATACCAACATGGTCAATTATCGCCCAGGGGGCAGCCCCAGCTTTATGGACTGGTAATGCAAGTACTTTCAATCCTCGAGCAACGTGACAGACAACAATGATAGATTAAACAGCTCAACTAGAGGCTGCGCGTTATAATGGCATTTAAGTTAATCTCTACATCCACGTCCACTCCTCTGGATTTCCTTCCAGTAGTTGGCACCAGCAGACTAGCCAGGGCGAGTAAAGGAGACACACAGGCACGACACTCAGAAGTCCCAGGATGGAACACTGGGTGTTCTTCCTCTGCCGGTCCAGGTCTCATTTCGCCCCATAGGATGTCAGACTGTATCCTTGACCTATTTTGAACCTGGAGTTCTCACTCATATTGGCCCTATAACGATGTGACGTATTTGGAGCTTCAAGACGTGGGTTTGAGTTTGGCTTCTTTGGGAAAAGGATCCCCTAGGCCCCAGTTTCCTCATCTAGAGGGCAGTGCCTGCTTTGTCTGCCTCAAAGTACGCCTGTGGGATCTTCTAAGCAAATTGATAAATGGATCCGAGGGAACAGCTATCAGTGGAGCAAATGAATAAAGGGACAAACTGACTTGATAAACCATCGTGTGCCCCCAAACATCCGTGCGTGTCCCAGATAAACATTTTTTGGTTGGTGACCGATAATAAAAGAACACAGACAGATGTTCACGCTGAACATGGAAAACTGAAATTTGCCAGGAACTTGAGTTGCTGAGGTCTATAAACCAGAGGTGTATTTGCAATACCTCTCAGCAGAAGACATTTCCCGACTGAAGACCGATCATGCCATAACACTGACCTCCGATCTCTCCTGCAGACTAGGGGCCTCCTGGAATGGAAGCCGAAATTAGTCAATTTGGCAAGTTCTAGAAGTGTTCTGGGGCAGTGGATAGAAAACAGTACAGTCCCACTGTAATAACTGCATAACACAGGCAGTTATTCCATTACTTTAAAACTCCGTGGCACCTTTCCAGAATACAGCGCTCGTTTATGAGGCACCAGCAAAAGGCCCCGTGGAAACGCTTAGGGCTCACGTAGGAGGGCTCAAAGCAGTATTGAACACTTGGGAAACGATGCCTGGACGGAGGCAAGAGAGGAAATGGGATCACACACCTGGGGAGGAGACGGCAGGGAGGCAGTTTCTGGTCTTCACGTTTCACCCGTATTGTGGACCAGAAGATGGCCGCCAGGAGTCCCCCCGTATGACTTCATTCACTAGTCACCATTCACTTCTGGGCCCCATGGCGCCCAAGACAGGGCACTGTCACGTGGGCGCTCTGTGAATGTTCTTCTGCACAGAGTGGCTGTTTGAGGTTATCTATAAGGAATATTCTCCTGTCAGTGAAATGCTTAAAATTGAAATGGAATATGAAGAGATCTTTTTCATAAGAAGAGATTGTCGTCCACCTCGGGTAATTTAAGCGGGAGGATATCTGCAGATAGGGATGAGATGGTGACCTCCTGAGGTCCCTTCCAACCCAAGATTCCATCACAGTTTATATGCCTTCCATACCGAAAGCAATAATCCATGTGTGAGACAACTCTTAGGATATCTGAGAACAAAATCTGAGCAAAATAACCTCAGAATCTTCATTATCCTGTGTCTTCCTTTTTTAAAATAAAAAACAACAGATGAATTACAGCCACCCCAGAGAAAGGCTTGCGTGTCAGGGGACGGACATCTCGCTGGACACAGTACTTCTGACACTCAGCACCGACTCTCCTGCACCTTATTTTTTGCTGTAAGCAAAATATACACGACATGAAAGGTGACATCTTCACCATTTCTAAGCGCACAGCTCAGTCAGCAGCACGAAGCACATTCACATTGCTGTGCAACCATCGCCAGCGTCATCTCCAGAACTTTTCCATCTTCCCAAACTGAAGCTCTGTCCCCATTAAACAAACACTCACGGCCCATCCCCCTCCCCCAGCCCCTGGTCACCACGATTCCACTTTCGTTCCAGGTACTTCCTGTCAGTGGAGTCACACTATAGCTGTCTTTTTGTCTCTGGCTTATTTCACTGAGCATCATATTTTCAAGGGTCATCCATGTCGTAGCGTGGGCTGGAATTTTATTCCTTCTTAAGGATGCAATGTTCCACTGCACGTATATACACACCGCTTTTATTTGTTCATCTGTTGATGGACTTTTTTCTGTCTTTTGGCCACTGTGAATACTGCTCCCGGAGACACTGGTGTGCCAATATCTGTCTGCATCCCTACTTTCAGTTCTTTTGGGTACAGGCACACCTGGGAGATAATGTGGGCTCACTTCCAGACCGTGAAATAAATCAAGTATCATAATAAAGTGAGTCACATGAATTTTTTTTTGTTTCCCCGTTCATACAAAAGCGATGTCTACACTATACTGTAGTCTATTAAGTGTGCAATAACGTTAGGTCTAAAAAAACAGTGTACATACCTTAACTTACTTTATTACTAAAGAATGCTAACCATCACCTGACAACACAGGGCTGCCACAAACCTTCAATTTGTAAAAATGCAGTATCTGTGAAGGGCAATCAAACAAGGCACTGTAAAACGCTGTATTCTGAACATGAACCCCTTATCCGACATATGATTTGCAAATATTTCCCCCCCTCCTGGGGGCTGTCTTTTCATTCTGTGAAAGTGAGTCCCTTGATGCACAAAAGTGTTTAATTTTGATGAAGGCCAATGTATCTGTTTTCCCTTTCGTTGACTGTGAATAGTGATATTTTATTCTTATTTTATTTTTTAAAGGAATTTTGCCTTTTAAAAAAATTTTTAATTAATTAATTAATTTATTTATGGCTGTGTTGGGTCTTCGTTTCTGTGCGAGGACTTTCTCCAGTTGCGGCGAGCGGGGGCCGCTCTTCATCACGGTGCGCGGGCCTCTCACTATCGCGGCCTCTCTTGTTGCGGAGCACAGGCTCCAGACGCGCAGGCTCAGTAGTTGTGGCTCACGGGGCTGGTTGCTCCGCGACATGTGGGATCTTCCCGGACCGGGGCTCGAACCCGTGTCCCCTGCATCGGCAGGCGGACTCTCAACCACTGCGCCACCAGGGAAGCCCCGAAGAGTGATATTTTAAGAGCAGGATGTGGCTGCATCTCTCCTGCAGCGTACCCTGAGCTATTTCAAGTGAGACAGTTGAGAACTGTGAGATCACAGGGCAGGGTGGTCACGGAACACATGCACGGGCACGGCGAGTGCTCTGCCGACCAGAAGCCGGACCGCTGCCGGGTGGGGCCTCTGAGCGTCCACGCCGAGGAGCCGCGGGGAAGGCGAGACGCCATCGAGGCGCAGGTGGCCCTTCGCGTGCTGCTCGCCTGCTATTAACAGGCAACCTCTCCAGCAGCAGGCTGTCCCCATAAATGTGGTCTCAGAACCGTTTCCCTTCTCCTACCCGATCGCCACCCCGGGCCGTGGCAGGGCTGCATCAACTGCCCAACTTGCAAGACTGTAGCCCGAAGAGATTATTTCTGTAAACGTATTTGGCAAACTGACCGCAAGGCACCATCTTTACGTCAGGTTTTGAATAATTCGACCAGCGGAAGAAAGGGCCCAGGGCAGCACTTCTCGAAAGCGACCCCTTCCCAACCGTTTCACCTGCAGAGGTCGTGTCCTTCTCACACCGCATCTCCAAATTCGGGAGGATTTCTGAGCTGATTAGAGGAAAAGTTCTTGCAGTGTTGATTTCAGAATGCGTAACTTGGTCATTATCAGATTGTTTCTTAGCATTTAATGTAAAGCCACCTTACTTAAAGCAGTGCACATGTAGTACTTGGCCCAAGTGCTGGAAGAGGTAACTCGAAGAACAACATTACTAAAACAATAACAAGATAGCAGCAGAATTCCTATCCACTGCGGCCGCCCTATCAAAGACAAGTAAACCCACCCCATGTGAGCCCAGGGGGATGCAGAGGCAACAGAGGAACCGACGTCCAGAAAGGAGGAAGTCGGCATCGGGGCACACAAGGCAGAAGCGGCCTGTGTGCTCTGTGGGGATGAGAGGAAGCAGCTTCTCAGAGCCTGGAAGCTACCCAATCGTACCATTAACTGTCCATTATCCTGCATGGACATCTAACGAAAATATAACAGCAAAAGAACACGAAGCCAACTGCACCACGGACATAGGTCAACCGTGAATAAAACCACACTGGGTGGAGTTACAGCACCGCGACGGCATGACCCGAGTGGCCACGCGGGGTCAGTGCTGGTGTGCAAGAGGGTCCACGTGAAGACGCTCACCAGCGCACACAGCACACAAGTCAGCCAGAAGAGCAGAACTAGAGTCACCTCAACATGGACATCCTTGGCCCTTCTCCAGATTATCAGTGTGTGATGCCCGTTCCCGATAAAGACAGCTTCTCACGAGGGGCGAGATGCCTCAGCGGCCGGGGCCTCGTTGAAACTTCCGGCCGCCCCGGTCCGTTTGCTCACTGCCTCCTTGGGGTCACCTCGTCTGGACCCCTGGCACAGCTCCGTGGGCACATACGCCTGGAGTCTGTGGGTCCCCGTAGGTCACAGAAGGGATCGTACTGGAAGCTCCCGTGGGCATCCTCCTTCTGGCATCGAGCCTCGCGGCCCAGTGGGTGCTGATCGAATGAATAAGCGAAGGTTGAACTGGGTTGGTACACGCAGCACCCCTTCCACACTGTGGTCTTGGAGGAGCTCAATATTTTCAGGTGATAACTTCATGCTCACAGCTGTGAAACCAAGTAAAGAACAAACTGCTTTGAAAAAAAATTTAAAGAAAATACTAGTGAATGAAGGTCAGTTTTCTCTAGACCATTCTATCCAATAGGAGATGAGGACAGTGTCATCTACTTTCTTGTTTTAGTGAATGTCCAGAAATATGGTACTTGGAGGGAGAAGAGAGTTCGTGCATCACACAGACGTGGCTTTCTGTTGCTAAGGGTCATAAAGACAGCCACAGGGGAGACAAGCGTGGGGTCTCGCAGGGCATCGCTGTTGGGGTGTAGACGGTCTTTAAACTCAGTTCAAGATCTGGAAGCGTCGGGAAGGGCTGCCTGGTCCTCCTGAAAAGATGCACCTGGATGGTCCCCAAGACCCAGCCCGGAAGGGAGAGTCAGAGCTGGGATCCTACAAGGACGGTCGGCTCAGGGGCCCTACCCTCGGAGGCCTCTTCAGGCCAGTCTAGCAAGGTCGCAGATACTGTCCTAGCTCTGTGGGCGGGGCTGGGTGGGCGCAGTGAGGGCTGGGTCGGGAGCAGAGTGGAGGGAAGGAGGGAGGAGGGGTGCCGGCTGTCCTGCACCCCACCGCGCTCTGCAGCCCTGCCAGGAGCTGCCCAGCTGGCTGTGCAGAGGACATCAACCCAGAGACGGTTCTCCGCTGCGAAAGAAAGCAGGAGAGGCTGGGGGTTCCTGCTGGGGGCCGACCCCTGCCTGTCTCCCCACCTCCTCTGCCCTCTCCCCTCCCTGGCAGGTCACTGATTCTCAGCCGACAAACACTGAGTGTCCACTCGGCCTGTCCTCACAGAACTGCAGGAGAATCTCCAGGATACGGTCAGGAAAGAAAATCACACGATACTAATTTGAACATTACAACCTGGGCTGGGGCTTTTGGAAAATTAAGAGGACAAAAAGTTCTAGAAACTGGTCAAGTGTGGCTCTGTGCATTTTATTTCATTCCTCTAGCACCCTGATGTTCCACCTGGGAGCTGGTGAGAAAGGAAGGCCTGGCCCCCTTCGACCTCCTGACCCCTCTGCAATCTAGAAGACCCTCAGGGGAATCAGACACATGCGCATGTCTGAGAAGCACTGTTCTAGGACACCCACAGGTTTTACACGTTGTGCAAGGTCAGGGCGACAGTGTGAGGAAACACGAGATGCCTGTACTCCTCACCAGACATGCACAGCGGAGAAAACGAGAGAAGCCCGAAAACAACCGCTGACTGACCTTTGGAATGTCCAAACACTTACAACGGACTGTAGGTTGGAACAGAAAGAGAGAGTAAATATCGGAGTGGCATCGTCTGAAACGTGAGATGTTTAATGGAATACATTCCTTTCAGAGACAAGAGTTAGTTCAAGCCGTTCCAGGGAACCTAACTATTTCTGGGGCAATAATGAAATTAAAGCAGTTGGCTCTGAAGAAAGGAATGAGGGAACCAAATGCCAAAACACAGTGCTTGTGCAATAGTGACAGAGTTCAATGCCAAATAGCACCTGCATGAAAAGAAAAAAAAAATCTTGTAACAGAAGACTGGCTTGGGAAATTGGAAAGTAAAGAAAAAAATATATATATCACTGAATTGGGAAGACTGCATGAGACTGATTTTATTTCTGTTTCTAGAGAACACAGTAATACCAGGTTCCAATTAGCAGTCCCTGTGGCAAGCGTAACTAAGCATCACCAGCCAAACAGAGAAATCAACACCGTTTTTCATCTCGTTGGAGTCATTTTTGAGGCACATTTTTGGGAAGAGTGACAAGGAGGCTGCTGGTGTTTCCATTTTACGGCTGGATAGAAAGAAACAGCCACCGTCAGCTCAGAAGAGGCTCCCTGACAGAGGAAGGCAGGGTGACCAGCCCAGACTATACGCAACAGATTCTGGAAGGATCAGATCACAGGTTCCCAACTTTAGCCGCAGTTGGAACCACCTGCGGAGCTTTACAAATCCTGAAGCCTGGGACTCACCCCCACAAATTCCGACAAAACTGATCTGCAGGGCTTCCCTGGTGGCGCAGTGGTTGAGAGTCCGCCTGCCGATGCAGGGGACACGGGTTCGTGCCCCGGTCTGGGAGGATCCCACATGCCGCAGAGCGGCTGGGCCCGTGAGCCATGGCCGCTGAGCCTGCGCTTCCGGAGCCTGTGCTCCGCAACGGGAGAGGCCACAACAGTGAGAGGCCCGCGTACCACAAAAAAAAAAAAAAAAAAAAAAAAAAAACAACTGATCTGCAGACAAGGTCGCAAGCCGCTGGAGTGAGACATCCCCAAATTCAGTGTGCCCGGACCCACCTGCGGGCGCTGTTAAAAGGAGGATCCTGGAGGCTTCCGGCTTCCGCCTCAGGACGGGTAGGGCTGGAAGGAATGTTGTCCCACCCTTATGATGAGAAATAGTCAGCTTAACTTCAAAGTCACAGCTTTGCTTGAACCTGCCAGGGAGCTGAGGTCACAGAGCAAATGACTGGCCCAAGGTTTAAGAGGACCCAGTGCTACAGGGAGAGAAGAGAGGCCCAGGCTGGGCCACCTCAAGTAGATGGGACAAGACACAGCCAGGAGGAGCTCAGCTACAAGAGGTAAGGGGCTGGTGGAAGCCCGGTGCGAACCCTGGGCTGCAGAAATTCAGGGAGTCTACACACCCTTGCAGGTTCCTTCCCTGATAACTCTACCAAAGGCTCGTGGAAATAATTCGAAAGAGCCCAAGAAGTAGCCCATGTGGTGAAGATGCAGGGAAGAAGACAGCAGCCACTGGGGAGCAAGGGCCAGAAACCCCACCTGAGTCTTCCCTCCATCCCCATCAGAGAACGAAACCGTGGTCTGCTGGCCTCCGTGCATGGGGACGCTCACCACTCTCGCTAGCAAAGGAGGTTGAGTGGGGAGGGGTGGTCCAAACAACCTACTCCTGGGTTTCAAATTTCAGTTCTGAGACCAGGACTGCTGCCTGGGAGGGGCAGGGGAACTGAGAAAGCCACACCCCCAGACCCAGAAGACAGAAACCACCACCACCACCATCCCACCCGCCCCCGCCCCCCCCCCCCCCGCTGCCCCCCAGCCCCACCACCAAGCCAAGGAGCTTCAAGTAACAAATAACAGCAGAATTCCGAGAATCCTGCTGGGAGAGGGACAGGAAAGGAGCAAGGGCAGGCGAGACACCCTCTCCGGGTCAGCGTCCAGGGAAGACTGAAAATGAAGAATCAAATAGGCATCGCGCAGCGGACCCTCCCCTCCCCTAAGTGATCTCTGCAGGAATTGAAGCCTGCAGTTCACTGAGGGCAGCTATAGCCATGGAAGATCAGAAACCCACCCAACTGCTAACGAGACCAATGGAAAGCTCACACCGCAGATCCAGGAGGAAGAAAGGCATGCCCGCGTCCAGGCACAAAAGCCACTCATCTCCCTCTCTGCTGACTGACACACGTATGTAGCTGTCATGAAAAAATTGGGAGGCGTACGAGAAAAGCAAGGAAAACCAACACACTCCCAAGAGAGAACAAGCGTCAAAACCAGACTCAGATATGAAACAGTTGTTGGAACTATCTGTCAGGGAATTTAAAATAACTATAATTAGTATGTTAAAGGCTCTAATAGAAAAAGTGGGTCACATGTAAGATCAAATGGGAACTTCAGGAGAGAGACAAAGCATAAGAAAAAACCACCTGGAAACGCTAGAAATAAAAAATCCACCGTTACAGAGATGAGAATGCCCTTGGAAGGCTCACCAGTGGATTCAGCACAAGCACTGAAGACTCAATAAACCTGAAGGTAAATCAGCAGAAATTACCCAAGTTGAAATACAAAGAGGAAAAGTATAGGATAAATAAAATAACATCATCAAAGAAACAAACATCCAAGAGCTGTGGGACCGCATTAACATTCAAAACATGCACAACTGCAAAACCAAAGGAGAAGACAGAGGATGGGGCAGAAGGAATATGTGAAGTAATATCGGTCAAGAATTCTCAAAAATTAATGACAGATACCAAACCACAGATCTGAGAAGCAAAGAGAACACCAAATAGGATAAATACAAAACAAAACAAAAACATTCACTTAGGATATTACATTAAACTACTGAACACAAGAAACAAAGAAAATCTCGAAGGCAGCTAGAGAAAGGAGACACATTACATGCACAGGGACACAGAAACCAAGGAAGCCAGAAGGCAAAACTGTAGAAGGAGAAAAACTACTGACCCTGAATTCTATACCCAAAGAAACCATATTTTAAAACTAAAGAAGAAATAAGACATTCTCAGGAAAGAACCAAAACTGAGGGAATTCAGTGTCAGCAGCAGTTCCACCAAAAAAACCCCCAAAACAAAAGGCGATATCAGACTCCAACTTGGATCTGCACAAAGACGTTAAAAAGCTCTGGAAAGAGAATACGTGAAAGTCAGCTGGAATTCATTTTTTGCTTTATATGAAAGGTAAACGGTCTGAAGTGGAGGTGGGGCAACTCTATCCAGTTGGTCAAATCTAACCTACTATCTGTTTTTGTTTTACTACAAAGCCAGCTACACCCATTCGTTTGCCTGTCACCCAGGCAGGTTTTTGTGCCCCAGTGGCAGAACTGAGTAGTTGAAATAGATATGACAGAGACTGTAAAGCCTAACATATTTAATATCTGGGCCTTTAAATTAAAGAAAAACTTTGCTGACCCCTGGTTTAAAGAAAAAATAGTAGCACATGTATTGTGTGTTGATAGTATTTGTAAAAGTGGAGGTTACGACAAAATAGCACATAGGAAGGGAAGGAGGAATTGGTAATATTTTGTTGCAAGGGCCTTACATGCCACAAAAGTGGGTATAAAATTATTTAAGGCTGGACTAGACCCTTAAATACATATTTGATATTTATATTTTATTTTAAACTCTAGGGCAACTACTAAAATTTTTCCTAAGAGGTATAAAAGATTAAATGGACTCACAAAAAAAATGCCCAATTAACCCAAGAGAATGCAGTAAAGGAAGAAAAAAAGAAAGAAACACAGACATAGAAAGTAGAAAGCACTTAGTAAATACAACCCAGTGACGTATACACGTGATAATACAACACAACTGCTCGGGGCTCACTCCAGGAATTCAAGGATAGTTCCACATTTGAAAGTCAACCCATATAATTCACCACATTAAGAGACTAAAAATGGAAATTTATATGATCATCTCGACAAAGGCAGAAAAAGCACTGAACAAAATTCAGTGTCCATTCCGGATCTGATGTCCCGGCAAAGAAGCAACACAAGTGAGCTTCCTTAACCTCATAAAGGGTGTCTCCAGTCACCCTCCAGCTGACATCACACTGAACCATGAGGCACCGGCTTCTTCCCCTGAGGCTGGGAACACGTTAAGCAGGTCCACGCTTAGCGCTCGTGTTCATCACGCTGGGGACTCTACACGGTGTAACAGGGGAAGAAAAAGAAGTAAATGATCTGCAGATCTGAAAGGGTGAAATAAAATGGTTTCTATCTGCAGATGACGTGATTATCTATGTAGAAAAAAAAAATCTTCAAAGAAGCTCCTAGCCCTGTAAGCGAGTAGAGCAAGGTCAGAGGCTCCCGCATACCAGCTGAGGAGCCCAGCTTCTGGCCCAGACCCTACGTGTAATACGGCAGGCCCGACCACGGCAATCACAAAGGCTCTACCGCGGACCTCACAGGGGACAGGCCCCCCACCCCAGACTTGGGGCACAGCCCACGCATCACGGTCTCCAAGGGGACTGCACCAAGGACCCAGGCCCCTGGCCAGCCATGCTCCTGTGAACATCCACGTTCCCAGCCCAGGCACCCCTCTTTACCCGGGGCCTTCCTCAGGTGCCACTGCCTAGCTCTCCTCGTTGGGGAGGAGTGGGAAGTCTCCAGGACACTTTTCTCCTCCCTGACTCAGTACTCACTACTCTTCCACTCCCAGCCCTTCCCCCCCTGCCTCCCCCAAGCCCCTGAGTTCAATAAAACACAGGAGCCTTTTGTTCAGGGCTCCCTCAGCACTGAGGTGACCCCACGTCTGCACTGGTCCACCTGAGCCCAGCGGGTACCATCCTGCGGGCTAAATGGAGTGTGGGCACCGCGCTTCCTCCGGCTCACACTGCCACAGTAGGTGACGGAAGGTTGACAGGTGCCTTTACCACTTGGCTTGTTTTCTTAATCAGTTGTTCTGACATCTGGCAGCTCAGCTTTCAGCTCAGCTGAGCTCTTGAATATGAACAATTAGAATTTGAAATTAAAAAAAAAAAAAACCATAAAGCGCTTAAGTATAAAGCTAACAAAATACGTGCAGGATCTGTATACTAAAAGCAACAAAATGCCAGTGACAGAAATCAAAGAAGATACAAATTAATAGAGAGACATACTGTGTTCACGAAAGAGAAGACTCATTGTTGCTAAGATGCCAATTCTCTAGAATTTGATCTATAATAATCTCAGTCAAAATCTCAGCAAGGTTTTTAATAGATATTGACAAGCTGATTCTAAAATTTATACGGAAAGGCATAGGAACTAGAATAGCCAAGACAGTGCTGACAAGGAAGCCCTCACATTACTCAAATTCGTGGTATAGTAATCATGATAGAGGCAAAAAGAATGGACGCATAGATCAACAGGTCAGGATAAAGTTCAGAAAGAGGCCCGCAAAAATACAGTCAACTGATTTTGGACAAAATGGCAACATCAATGGAGAAAGGATTAAAAAAAACCAAACGAACTAGAAATATTATACACACCTATATAAAGTAAATAAATAAACCTTGACACATACTTCATACTTTATCCAAAAATTTAACTAAGAGCAGATCATATGCCTAAATGTGAAATGTAAAACTATAAAACTTTTAGGAGAAAGCCTGTTTGACCCTGGGTTTGGTGATGTGATTCTAGATATGACACCAAAAGCATGTCATAAAAAAATTTGATAAACTGTCCTTCATCAAAATAAACTTTTGTCTTCTGTGAAAAGTACTGTTAGGAGAATGAAAAGCCATAAACCTGGTAGAAAATATTTGTAAATCATTATCTGATAAAAGACTTCTATCTAGACTATATAAAGAACATTTAAAACTCAACAGTAAAAACCACAACCAACCCAATAAAAAACTGGCAAAATGTCTGATCAGATACTTTACCAAAGAAGATGTACTGATGGTACACAGGCTTATGAAAGATGCTCAACATCTGATCAGATACTTTACCAAAGAAGATGTATTGATGGTACATAGGCTTATGAAAGATGCTCAACATCATTAGTCATTAAGGAAATGAAAATTGAAACCACAACAAGATACCAGTAACTGCACACCAATTAGAATGGCTAAGATTAAAAACAAATGAATAAAATTTTTAAAGGAGCAATACCACATGTTGGCAAAAGGATGCAGAGAAACAGACACACTCATTTATCGCTGGTGGGAATGTGTCCAGACACTTTCTGAGGACAGTTTGGTAGCTCCTTACGAAGCTAAACATGATTGAACCATACAGCCCAGCAAACCCACTTCTAGGTATCTACCCAAGTGAATTCAAAACTTATGTTCTCGCAAAAACAAACAAAAAAGAAAAAAAAACCAATCCCCTGCAACTGTACGTGAATTTTATAGTAGCTTTGCAGGAATGTTCAGAGCAGAAATAGGAAAGAGCAAACAGTTGTTGATTCATGCTACTAATGGACAGATCTTGCAATAATTTTGCTAAGTTAGAGAAGTCAGTCTCAAAAGGCTACAGCATTGTAAGATTCTATTATGTTACTTTATGAAAAAGGCAAAACAGTGGAGATGCAAAACTGATCAGGTTGCCAGAGACTGTCCTAGTCAGGAGGGAGCCTGGGGGGCAGGATTTCCTTAGAGCTCTCCCTGGAGAGATTCCCTACCCCAGCGCGCAGCGATCCTGGATGGCCCCGGGCATGTGGGCAACGGCAACCATCAGAATTCTTGGCGACTCGCCAATCAAAACGCCACTTGCTTGTTTCTTTATCAGGACTGACCCAGGAATCCACATGCGCTCTTGAGTTATCATGCCAGCAAAAACTATGCCCTCAGATTGTCAAGAACTTATTTTACGGATGCTGTCCTAACGTAAGGTTATTATTAGCCTCCGCGCACTAAATCTTTCCCTTAGTTATTCACCAGGCTTGTTCCTTCAATAAAACGGCACCGTTTCAAGAAGAGAAGAGATGCAGCGCAAGGTTCTGTTTTAACATGGACTCATTTTTACGTTTGTAAAGACAGCCTATTTTCTTATAGAATTTTATTCATAATTACAGGGCCTGGGTATTAGGATACAAACTTAGCCATTGCTGTAATTTATTTGATTAATACGATTTTTTTAAAATTCAGGTTTTGGAAGCTAATTTAGTGAGGGAAATAACTATTCTTATCTCTTAGGGTTCGGTCAAATTATCACTTTTTCAAGGTCGAGATTCCTGACTGCCCAGATTAAGCTAGGGATCTTAGCTCCAGGGGTCCACAGCCCCTCTCCCTGCCCCAAGAAATACTGGCCACGTTTGTATTTACCTGTTCAATGACTGCCTTTCCTCTTATGGGGTAAACTTCACAGAGACAGGGACCACATCTGTCTTTATCATAGCTAGACCCCAAAGACCCCACCCAGGGCCTGGACCACGGTGAGCCAATCAGAGTGCGTTTAGGTCAAGAGAGTCCAAAATCTGGGATGCCACGTGCTGTGTCTCATCCACACGATGCCTGTGTAGCTATGCAGAGGGCCTGGCACACAGTAGGTGCTCAACAAATGCTTGTAAAAGGCAAGAATCTGTAAGTGATGCGGATGAAGACACGTATGGATACATAACTAAAAGTTAATGAGTAGATACGTGTACCTCTGAGAAAACTTTACCTGTTACCTGTTCAGTTCTGTCCTCTTCTCCCATCTGCCCACCTGTCTGATGGGAGCTAATACATGGATGTGCCCAGATAAATCAAAGGGTTTACCACGTGATTATGGAATTGTCAGGCAGAAAGAATCTACCCCAGGCCCCTGTCCTAAGAAGAGAAAGTGAGGATATTAAGTAACAACACAGTTCACATTAAACAATGGAGAACGACTGGTTAGGGGGTCATTAAACTGAATTTCTACCCCCCCCCGCCCCCGTTCTAACGTACAGGCAAGAGCTATGGACCTTTAGTTCCACAGAGACGTAGCCAAGCCAAACTAGAGGAGGACAGGTGGGTTTCTGCAATGTGCTTCTCAAATAGTTTCCATGGAAGGGAGGTGAAGAATTCCAGGGCCCCTTGGTCTCAACACACCCTGCTCACCCGAGTTCCAGGTAAGACACTGTCTTCGTGGGATGCCAGTGCGGCTGCAGGGCTGTAATTGCGGGATTACGACGCGATCATTCAGATTCCAATCTCATTTTAGTGGATGTAAATATTCTTACAGACCCAACCGGCAAACTACGCCTTTCCAACACGCCGAGCGACTGGAAGGTTTTGTTAGAAATGTGCCGTAACTGCGCCTGTCTGGCCCCTGGTAGCCCGTTTCTACGCTCCTCATTCAATTGCACACGTGTCGGCAGGAAAGCGTGACCACAGAGAACAAGCAGCCGTAATAATGCGAATGAATAACATAGATGTCGGGTTATTGTTATCCTTGAGGAAATCTTATGTTACGCCATTCAAAGGGGAAAAAATACATGAAAAGTAGGAAAGTGAGATTGAGCAGATGTTACACCGGCGTTGTCAGTCTTGTCTAAGCAGGTGCTAATGTGTTATAATTATCCCTTCCGGCAGTTGATGTTTAGGATTTTGGTTCCCACCTAGTCAATCACAGCTGTAATTGTTAAGCTACTTACATCGCTAATATGCTGGGTAATAACCAGATAGGATTTAATATTTGACATTTACCGTCACTTACCTTTCTCCTGACATGTGTCTCCTCTACACCAGGATCTGTACATTGGGCTCTCTCATGACTTCTGGATAAAATAAACAGAATCGCAGGGCAGAAAAGGGAAATAAAGGTAAAACATAGCTCTGTGTGTGTCTCTAGGTCGATTTGCCACCCTGGATTTCCTGACAAGGAGCAGGGCGCTCACTCCCCTGGAAGGGTTACAAGGACGCCGACTGTGCACGTGCTACCAGAATCACTTGAAAAGATTTTGCTCTCGTTCTCCTCACTGTGGGGAAGGGGTCACCTTTATTTTGGCCTCACAAACGGAGAGGCCGGGGTGCAGAGGGTTTACAGTGGCCTCCCAGGCAAGAGGGCCAGTCATGTGAAAATTTGCAAAGAGCACCCATCAGGTTTCCTCCCAAAGATCTTACTTCCCCGCGTGTGCTTTAACTTTCAATGCAAAATAAAATCGAGAGGGAAAAGGGTCATGGGGAAGACGCAGGACTCCAGAGTCACAGGCCTGTGTTTGAATCAACACTCTGCCCCTTTCTGGCAAATTCAGGAAATCACCTATATGGCCCGGGCTCCAGCTTCTTTCTCCAAGAAGGAGCGTTTCTGTGAGGTTAAGTGAGGTCACTCCATGCCAAGCCTGAGCAGCGGGGCTGGCCCAGAGGAAGGGCACGGTAAGCTGTGGTCACCAGCGGTGCGGCCTGGCAGTGCTGTGCTGACCCGGCTGGAGGCCGCATCTGAACATGGCGCCTCAGGAGCTCGGCGACAATCGATTCCCTGGGGGTCCTGCTCTCCCCCGGGCTGGGGCAGCTCCAGACGGGACCACCCCTCTTGTCTGTATCCCGCTGCGCTAGGCACTTGAGGACCCTACGAAAGTGCTGGGTGAGGGCAGCGGACCCCCAGGTGTGGACGTCCCCCATATCAGGCTCCGTCTCCAGGACACCAGGGCTCCAAAAAGGCCCCATAGGCTCGGGCGTGGTCCCGACACCACAACTCCACTGAGGGTCGGATTCCACTGACCAGCTCCACTGAGAAAACCAACACAGAGTCCTCGGTAAGGAGATTGGGAGTCCATTCCCCTTGACGTCATGGCTGTGATGCCACATCACGTGGTTCCAGGGAGCACCAGCCCTGCTGGGGACAGCGGGACGCATCCCAGAAAGGCCCCAGTTACCAGACGTACGTAGAGAAGTTTCCCTTGGCGGGTGTTCTCATCGAGGGCCCAGCTGAAGATCACGGGAAGTTTTTCCAAAAGTTGTCACCCAGGAGATTGCGTACATGATTTTAATCCTAAAGACACACACACACACGCACACAGATACGAACACACACCACACACATGCACGAACACACACGTAAGATCCAGCCAGCTAAGTTTTTGGTCTGTAACCTATTGTGAGCGAGTTCCCTTTAAGTTTTCTGCGCCATTTCTGCTCCGTCATCCCAGGAGTTTTCTATCTGTGGCCTCACGCGATGGGGCAGCACCTCTGGGGGCTCAGGAGAGACTCCCCTCGCTCAGGAGGCGGACACAACTCCCGTGACATCAGGTAATGGTTTGGTCTTGGGGTTGGTGGCGTCGACGTCACCTTAT